>NW_019154128.1:6035536-6368632 GCF_002288905.1 Enhydra lutris kenyoni
ACTTCAGCCGGTAACAGATCATCATTTGTGAGTTTCTGGACTCATGAAAGGCAATATGATTCAGAAGAACGCTGGATTTTGTTTTGTTTTGTAAGGATGTGCTTCAGTATCTTCTCATTAGCCTAACCAACTGAGGTCCCGCTAATATTAAATACCAGCAAGGTAAGGATATTCTTGTCTTACCTCCACAGAATCTTACTGAAAACAGGTGATACAGCAAACAAGTCCAGAATTGAAGTCACAGTGCCTGGATTTAAATATAAGCTCCTATGAATTCTAGCTGTGTAACATTTCTAAACTAAATGGGAAAAAATTAGTAACACTTACATGACCTTTTCACAAGGCTTGAAGGAAAAAGGAGTCAGAGCAGACATTCTGCTGGACCCAGTTAGGGCACATACGGCTGCCTCTCCTGGAGAAGCCTGGGAATCAAGGTCCATTGGGACAAATCTGATCAATCCAAGACAGGAAATGAAAAAGAACAAGCAGAGGAAAGGATTCTCCTTCTCTACTGTTAGAAGACATTGCCGAGACACAGGGGTTCCATGTGGCCTGTGTAGAAGGCACCCTACTGAGACTCAGAAGGCAGCTGGGTTTTCTTGTAAAGCTGCAGACACTTTTTATTTCCCCTACTTCTTGGCCTCACTTCTTTTTCTCTTTCATTCACCTTGGTCTGAGGTTATATTCCACCAACCCCCTTTTTTTCAAGATTCTTAATTTATTTCCAGAGGGAAAGAAAAAAACAAGCGGGTTGGGGGAGGGTCAAAGGGAGATGGAGACTCCCCCTGAGCAGGGAGCCCAGTGCAGGGCTCCTCAATCCCCCCCAGACACTTAACCCACTGAGCCACCCAGGTCCCCCTGAAGCTGTACTCGTAATGAAACTTCAGCACAGAACTTTTCTTGGGTTTTATCTTCTCTGCAACTTAGACCAAAACAGGTTCTGATTTTTAGAAAAGAACAATAAATTTTTGACCAGAATAATGAGAGAAAGAGATTGAGAAAGAAGACACAATTACTCATCTTGGAAAGGCAATAAGGACTTCATTAAAGATCCTACCCATATTAAAAAAAAATAATAAAAGAAGACTACTAATAACTTGATGTCCATATACAAAGTTTAAAGTTGTTCAACAGCTTAGTTGAAATGGAAGAATTTCCTGAAATAAAAAAACAAAGCTCACCCAAAAAGAAATAAGTACGCTGAAGTGTCCCAAATCTATTAAATAAATGGAATTCATAGTTAAAATCTTTCTGTCAGAAGAAACTCCAGGGCCAGATGGCAACACTGGTAAATTATACCAGGTGTTTACAGAAGAAGTCATATCAATTTTTCATGAGTTCTCAAGATAATAGAAGAATAGATAACACTTTTCCAGTTCATTTTATGATACCAGCATCACACTGATGTCAAAACCAAAGCCACTCAAAGGGAAGGAAGCAACAATATTTTCCAAGAAGTTTTAGCCACAAAAGTCTTCATCAAAATGTTGGAAAATTGAATCCTATGCATCTTGACCAAGCTGGGTTTATCTCAGGAATGCAAGGCTATTTCTAAATTCAAAAAATTCATAAATAAAATGCACATATAAACAGGAAAGAGAAGGAAAAAATCCAATATGATTACCTCAAAAGATGAAGAAAAAATATTAGGGAAAACTCAACAGCATTTCTGAATTTCAAAAAACAAAAAACAAAAAACAAACAAACAAACAAAACTCTCACCAAAATAAGAAAAGGAATTCAATTAAACCAATAATGAGTATCTATAAAAAGACTATTACTCAAGAATAATTAATTATGAATGACTGAGTATATTTCCTATAAGATATTACACAAGGCAAGGATGTCCAGCATTACCTCTCTTATTTAGGGTTGCCATGTAAAATACAAGATATTGCATTAAACTTGTATTTCTGAAATAATACATTTAGTATAAGTATGTCTAATACAATATTTTGAACATACTTGCTATAAAGTAATTATTAGGTGTTCGTTTGAAATTTAAATTTAACTGAATGTCATTCATATATATATATATATATATATATGCCAAATAGAGCAATTCTATTCCAATTAACCACTGTACTAAAGATTCTGGAGACTCAAATAGGGCAAGGAATAGAATAGAAGCCATACAAATTGGAATGGATTGAATAAAATTGTCTGTATTCACAGATGACATTATTATATTTGTAGAAATGCCAAAAAATCTCAAAGGAAAAAAACTAGAAATAATATATGAGTTTAGTAGGATTGCTGAATGAATATAAGATAAATACATAAAAATTCAATTGAATTTCTGTATGGCCACAATAAAATTTGGAAATTACAATTTTTTGAAGTAATGGACATAATAACACAAATTGGAATATTTAAATATACATCTACCCAAATACAGGAAGAATATAGTGAAAAGTACAAAACACTAATATAAAAAAAAACAAACACCTCAATACCTCAAAACCTCAATACCTCAAGTTAGAACAAGTTAATGGTCGGATGACTTAATGTTACTAAGATGTCAGTTTTTCCCATACTGATATACAGATTCACCACAGTATCAAACAAAATCCCAGAAGGATTCCTTTTTTAAGAAATTGACAAGCTAATTTTAAAATTTATATGAAAGGACAAATGAAGTAGAATAGCCAAATCAATTTTGAAAAAGAATGAGTTGGGGGAACTTGTATTACCTGATTTCCAGTTTACTATCAAGTCATGTAATCAAGACAGTGTGATATTGGGGGAAAGAACGACACACGTGACAGAGTCCAGAAAATGGCTCACACTAAAGGTAAATTGATTTTTGACGAAAGTGTAAAAGTAATTACATGGAAAAAAAAAAGATTCTTTTCAACAAAAGAACCTGGAACAATGGGATATCCAAATGTAAGAGAAAGAAGAATTCCTTCCTATTCCTGTATCACATACAAAAATAAACTCAAAAAGAAACATATGGATAAATATAAAGCTTAAAACTATAAAATATCTGAAAGAAAACATAAGAAAAGACAGTTTTTGACCTTGGAAGAGGCAGAATGTTCTTAGATATGACACCAAACCATGATCAATAAAAGAAAAAATAATCAATCATTGGACCTTATCAAACTTAAAACTTATTGCTCTTGGAAAGACACTGTTATTAAAATGAAAAGGTAATCCTCAAGACAATGAAAAAGTATTTGCCAAGACACTTCTGCATATCTATTCAGAATACATATAGACAATTCAAGATTTTTTTTTTTTAATTTATTTGACAGACAGAGAGAGATCACAAGTAGGCAGAGAGGCAGGCAGAGAGAGAGAGGGGGAAGCAGGCTCCCTGCTGAGCAGAGAGCCCGACTCAGGGCTCCATCCCAGAACTCTGAGATTATGACCTGAGCCAAAGGCAGAGGCTTAACCCACTGAGTCACCCAGGCACCCCCATATAGACAATTCAAATATCAAAAATAGGAAATCAAATAATCTGGTAAAAAGAATGGTCCAATGATTTGAACAAATATATAACCAAATAAGAGCTGTAGATAGCAAATAAACACATGAAAAAAAATTGGAAATCTCAACACCATTATTCATTAGGGAAATAAAAATTAAAACTATAAGTTATTACTCCACACTCTTAGAACAGATTATTATTTTTTTTTAAACCTGACAGTATCAAGTGCTAGTGAGAATGGAACAATTAGAGGCTATACATCATTGGTGGTTTGACCACTCCAGAAAGAGCTTGGAAGTTTTGTATGAGGTTAAATAGACAGTCAGCATTCAGTCAGCAGCCTTACCCCCAGGTATATATCAAAGAGAAATAAAAACTCATATTGGTATGAAAAACTGTATGTGAATGTTTTGAAGACTTTATTAATAAAACATTAAGAACAGGAAATAACCCAAATGTCCTTTAATTAATGAACGGTGTGGGGAGCCTGGGTGGCACAGTCAAACATCTAACTCTTGGTTTCCGCTCAGGATGATCGCATGGTGGTGAGATCCATCTCCAAGTTGGGCTCCATGCTCAGGCAGAGTCTACTCAGTATTCTCACTCTCCCTTTGTCACTCCTGCTTGTGCTGTCTCCCTCTCTCTCTGAAATAAATAAATATTTTTTTTAAAAATTAATGACCTCGAATAGCCAAAGGAATATTGAAAAAGAAAGCCAAAGTTGGTGGCATCACAATTCCGGACTTCAAGCTCTATTACAAAGCTGTCATCCTCAAGACAGCATGGTACTGGCACAAAAACAGACACATAGATCAATGGAACAGAATAGAGAGCCCAGAAATAGGCCCTCAACTCTATGGTCAACTAATCTTTGACAAAGCAGGAAAGAATGTCCAATAGAAAAAAGACAGCCTCTTCAATAAATGGTGTTGGGAAAATTGGACAGCCACATGCAGAAAAATGAAATTGGATCATCTCCTTACACCACACACAAAAATAGACTCAAAATGGATGAAGGACCTCAATGTGAGAAAGGAATCCATCAAAATCCTTGAGGAGAATACAGGCAGCAACCTCTTCGACCTCAGCCGCAGCAACATCTTCCTAGGAACATCGCCAAAGGCATGGGAAGCAAGGCCAAAAATGAACTATTGGGATTTTATCAAGATCAAAAGTTTTTGCACAGCAAAGGAAACAATTAACAAAACCAAAAGACAACTGACAGAATGGGAGAAGATATTTGCAAATGACATATCAGATAAAGGGCTAGTGTCCAAAACCTATAAAGAACTTATCAAACTCAACACCCAAAGAACAAATAATCCAATCAAGAAATAGGCAGAAGACATGAACAGACATTTCTGCAAAGAAGACATCCAGATGGCCAACAGACACATGAAAAAGTGTTCCATATCACTCGGCATCAGGGAAATACAAATCAAAACCACAATGAGATACCACCTCACACCAGTCAGAATGGCTAAAATTAACAAGTCAGGAAATGACAGATGCTGGCGAGGATGCGGAGAAAGGGGAACCCTCCTACACTGTTGGTGGGAATGCAAGCTGGTGCAACCACTCTGGAAAACAGCATGGAGGTTCCTCAAAATGTTGAAAATAGAACTACCCTATGACCCAGCAATTGCACTACTGGGTATTTACCCTAAAGATACAAACGTAGTGACCCAAAGGGGCACGTGCACCCGAATGTTTATAGCAGCAATGTCTACAATAGCCAAACTATGGAAAGAACCTAGATTTCCATCAACAGACAAATGGATAAAGAAGATGTGGTATATATACACAATGGAATACTATGCAGCTATCAAAAGAAATGAAATATTGCCATTTGCGACGACGTGGATGGAACTAGAGGATATCATGCTTAGCGAAATAAGTCAATCGGAGAAAGACAACTATCATATGATCTCCCTGATATGAGGGAGAGGAGATGCAACATGGGGGGTTAAGGGGGTAGGAGAAGAGTAAATGAAACAAGATGGGATTGGGAGGGAGACAAACCATAAGTGACTCTTAATCTCACAAACTGAGGGTTGATGGGGGGAGGGGGGTTGGGAGAAGGGGGGTGGGGTTATGGACATTGGGGAGGGTATGTGCTATGGTGAGTGCTGTGAAGTGTGTAAACCTGGCGATTCACAGACCTGTACCCCTGGGGATAAAAATATATGTTTATAAAAAATAAAATTAAAAAAAAATTAATGAGTGGGGTAAAGTTACATTCCTGCAATGAAATAATTCAGCATTAGAGAGGAACCAGTTACTAATACACAAAGCAATACGGATATATTGTGAATGCAATATGCTAAGTAAAACAACAACAAAAAAGGACTTGAGATTACTTCTTGTATTATCCCATTCATAGGACATTCTGGAAAAAGGAAACTGTAGAAACATAAAAAGTCTAGTGGTTGCCAGGATCTTGGGGCTTACCTACAAAGGAGCACTTGAGAACTTTTAGTGTGATTGAATGATTCAGTATTGTTTTCTGCGTGTGGTTCTGGTTCTGCAACATTACACATTTTTCCAAATTCACAGACCAGTAAGCTAAAATGGTTGACTTTTTCTTCAATAAATTATACCACAGTAAAATAAAAGTGAACTGGTAGAATTTAGAGAGGATTCAGAAGGTAAGAGTAATACCATTCTAGAATGGAAAGGTAAATTCTAGTCAAAAATAAAATTGACTAGACTATGGGATTGTGGAGGCAGACTTAAGGAAATTATACAAAATAAAGTAAATAAATAATGACATACAAAGATTATCATGACTAGACACTGGATAGATCCAACATGCAAAGGCTGTTGTTTCTGATGAATAAAACCAAAGAAAGAACAGCAATATATATATATATATATATATATATATATATATATATATATTCAACTATATTAGAAAAAAATGTTTTTTGAATTCCCAGTGTGACTATTACCCAAAGAAAGTTTTCTTTTTCCATTTAAAAAAAAAAAAAAAAAACCAGTGAAGTCACTTGATTTCAAACCTATGCAATGGAGAATTAAGCAGAAAAATAAATCACCTTGACTGGCCAACATTCTCAACGGAGGCTTCTTCACAACCAGGGTCAATTCCTGTACACAATAGGTCAATGTCAACAAATACCTGAGAATGTACCAAGAATTTTATAAGCAGATGACTTCTTTAAGTTCAAAACTGCCAGACTGACACTAATAATCCTTTCTGAAGGAAATAAAATAGTATTTGAAGATGACACTCAACCAGTCCAGAGATGAAATCAAATAAAGAACTAAACACTGGGAACTCTATGGCAAGTGGACTTGGTTAAAAGCCCTAACACTCTGGATGCACAATATACTATTACTATTAAATATGTGACAATCGAGGGGAGCCTGGGTGGCTTAGTCAGTTAAGTATCTGCCTTTGTCTCAGGCCAAGATCCTAAGGTCCTAGGATAGAGTCCCCAGGTGGGCTCCCTGCTGAGCAGGGAGTCTCCTTGTTTCCCCACTGCTAGTGCTTGCTCTCTTCCTTTCTCTGTCAAATAAATAAATAAAATCTTTAAAAGGATATGGTGACAATCTAAAAATAAATCCACAACTAGCAAAAATCAGAAAATATGAGACCAGGTTGTATAAGAAAATGTAACTGAATTTGTTACTTCATCTTTACTCTCCCTTCATTGCAGGTAGAAAGTAAATACTGCTACAGTTGAAATAGTTAATTACCAAATAGAAACAAGTGGCCCTACTTACCAGCACCCACCCCAGTTTTTCAATTTTTTTTTTCAGAAGTATCCTTTACAAATTTCTGAGATAAATAAATATCTACTTGTTATTCAACAACTGGTCCAAATTTATGTTCATTCTTTTTTTCTGTTATTCAAAGAAAATAAAATTTAGTATTTTATATGAAACACATGTGCCTTAGGTTCTGTTTTTGTAATTTTTTTCTATGTATGATTCCACCTGTCTATTCATTTATCATTCTATTTATATATATGAAGAGAGAGCTATCTAAAATGATCAAGAATAAATATTAGAGCATTCTTCTCTGAGGAGTGGGGAATAAGTTTATTTCTTGGTTTATTGTTTAGATTATTCTGTATTGTTTTAATTTATGGTAACAAGATTAATTTTTTATAAAAATAATATTCTATGTGTAAAAATTATAGGAAGTATTTGTCTTTGTGCAGTATGGAGTTTAAAGGAGAAGTTAGTTATGTCAAGTGATAATGTAAGACATTGTCATTATTTTGCTTTTGAATTCTTAGGTCTGTTTCTGATTACTAGTATTACAATGATTACACTAGATAATAGAATAAGGCACTAATATCTGGCAAATAGTTTTGTTTCCATATTCCCAAAACTTAGGGGTTATTAATGATAGCCTGGAGTGGTTGCTGGGAATGATGGCAAGACAATATTTGGGCTTAGAAAGAAAGAGTGCCTTTATCAATTATACCATTTTTCCTAACTAGGAGAGATAGTATGCCTGGACTTCTTTTAGAAAGATAATATGTGTGCATTATGTTAAGGCTGGATTTATACAATCACTAAGTTTTTGAAAGGATAGGATACACTGGTATAGTATCAATATAGCTCATAACTGTTTCAGGCTAATGAAGGACCGTTAGCGAGGAAACCTGCATCACCTTATATGATACCTACGCTGTCATGAACAGACTGTTAGTCAAATGGACATTAGAGATGCTAGTGTCTCAGAAGAAACTGAGGAACGTGTTGCTGGAAACCAAAAGAAGGAAGGTCCTTGTTATATAGTGGCAGAATGTTTAAAATAATTTTGTCCTGCCATTACCTAGAAAGCACAACTTGTGAAAAGATGAACCTAGATCATCAGGTGAGGGGACTTCCAAGAAAAAATATTGAAAGCTTTTCTAGCATCTTCATTCTGCTAATAGTGACATGGGCAAGGAAAGAGAGAAGTTGAGTGAAAAACTTTTAATCAAAAAGGAACCAGGACTTGATTATTTGGAAACTTCTTGGCCAATCCAGATGGCAAGAGACATTGAAATTAAAAGATTAATTCAAAAACTGTGGCATGGTGTGAAAAACTAAAGTTTGTGGCTGGACAGTGTTTTGCAAAAACCCCAGAGACATCAAAAGACCAGCAACTTGAGACCCACAAAAGGCTCTTTGAAGAGGTTGTGGATGTGCCTCAGAGATCCTCTTCATCAAAGCAGAGCATCAGTAGGAATCTTTAGGGTGTAGACTCTCAGCCATGTCTGTGGAAGCCAAAGATAGAGAAGGCATTGTCTCAGAAAGATTTGTGGACATGACTTCCATCTTATGGAGGGAACACTAATGGAATTTACACAAAGCCCACAGGCTCATGAGAATTTTACATCAGCACTTGCTTGGACTTAAAGGGACAGAAAGGGGAAGAAAATGAAAGAAGGTTGTCAGACCCTCAAAATTCTACTGCAGAAAGCAAGCTAATAAAAATACTCCTCTGCAAACCTTGGACTGGGTATGGACCATAAGGCAGATTCTCTGGGATTACCTTGGTTGACCCAATCTAATCACATTAGCCCATAGATGCAGAGAAAGTTCTTTGCTGGAAGCCAGAGAGATGGGGCAGGAGGAGACATCAGAGACGTTGAAGTATAAGAAGGACTCAACGCATTTTGCTGGACCAAAGCACCTGAAAAGCGTGGGAAGGAACATAGCTTCTAGGAACAAAAATGAGTCTCCATATGACAGTCAGCAAGTAAACAGGGATCTCAGTCCTACAACCAAAAGGAACCAAGTCCAACCAACACCTGAGATTCTTCTTCAGAGTCTCTAGTAAGGAGCTCAATACCACCAACACCGTGATTTCAACCTTGTGCAAATATCAGCAGAGGACCCAACTAAGTCCATCAGGCCTCGAAAGTACAGAAACTCTGAGATTGGGCACCTGGGTGGCTCAGTGGGTTAAGCCGCTGCCTTCGGCCCAGGTCATGATCTCAGGGTCCTGGGATCGAGTCCCGCATTGGGCTCTCTGCTCATCGGGGAGCCTGCTTCCCTCTCTCTCTCTGCCTGCCTCTCTGCCTACTTGTGATCTCTGTCTGTCAAATAAATAAATAAAATATTAAAAAAAAAAGAAACTCTGAGATTAAAAATTGTGTTGTTTTAAGCCACTAAGTTTATGGTAATATATTACATCAGCATTAGAAAACTAATACAGTCCCATATTTCTTTAATGAGAAAGGTTATTTAACAGAAAGGGAAGACAGACATCTCATCTGAACTTTGCAGAAAGGCACACCAATATGAGATTCAAAAAGTGACCCATTATGTTATTCAATTTAATCAAATAATGAGGCAATATGACAAAAACCATTAAGCCATTTTGTTTTGTTAAAAAAAAACCCCTCATTTTAAAACAATTGACCATGTTAGCTACTGTAAATTAAAATTTTAAAGCTTTTCTGTGTTTAGAATTATGAAAGCTTTAGGTATCAGTAGCCTCTAATATGACCTCCAATGGTCCCTGCCTTCTGGTGGTTTATACCCTTGAATAATCCCCTCCCACCCTGTACTTGGGTTATTCTGTGTGACCAATAAAATGCGGGAAAATCAGTGGCATGTCAAATGTACTTTTAGATTCAAAAAGGCACTGCAGCTTTTTTCTTGGGTCCTCACCCTGCCCTAGTTCATTCATTCTGAGTGAAGCCAGTGCTATATCACCAGTGGCCCTATGAAATGCTTATGCAGTGAGGAACTGAAGAATCCAGCTATCAGTCCTGGGAGTGCACTTGGGATTGGATTGCCAGGCCAGTCGAGCCTTCAGATAACTGCAGCCCTCCCTGACATTTGGAATGCAACCTGGTGAGAGATTGAGCCAGAGCCGCCTAGCTAAGCTGCACTTGCATTCCTGACCGACAGAAAGTAAATGAGATAAAGGTTTGTTGGTTTTAGTCACTAAGTCTGGGGTAATTTACTACACAGCAGTAGAGAACTAATGTACACCACTAAGTGAAAAAAAAAAAGGTTATTCCTTCCACAAGCAATTATTCATATAAAATACATATTGAACTCATAGGTCCTACCACAGAACGCTTAAAAAGTTCATACCAAGTGTTTATTGGCTCACCCCTAAGTCAAACTTATACTAACTCTGGTTATAGATAGACTCATAGAACTCAACATAGAATTACCACCAGAATGCATTAGGACAAAGTGGTAAGCTTCAGGTTCACGACACTCTCTCTATTGTCTAATTTCATGCTTACTATATACATCCATATATACACAAAGCATTCAAATATTTTTGAACAAATGATTGATTGAATGAATGCATATATTAGAGAGACTGTAACCTGGAAGTTGTTACTCATTGCTGCTGTTTTCCTCAGCCGTAATAGTTATATCCACTGCCTTATCATTGGCAATGGTCTGAATCTTTTTGTTTCATTACCTGTATGCTTGTTGACACTCCCATCCAGATTTGGCAACAACTTACAACCTTATTCATCATCTATTGCCACCAACCAAGTCACCTAACAAAACTCAGATACTTGAACAAAAATACATGAAGACCCTGAAGAGCCCAGTGGTAGGCAGGACAGGAAAGACTGACTTAATTGTATCAAAAATGTGTGTGTAGGGGCATCTGGGTGACTCAGTGGTTTAAAGCCTCCGCTTTCGGCTCAGGTCATGATCCCAGGGTTCTGGGATCAAGCCCCGCATCGGGCTCTCTGCTCAGCAGGGAGCCTGCTTTCCTTCCTCTCTCTCTGCCTGCCTCTCTGCCTACTTGTGATTTCTGTCAAATAAATTAAAAAAAAAATTTTTTTAAAATGTGTGTGTATACACACACACACACACACACGTGCATATATGTGTGTGTGTATGTGTATGTATGTATATATGTGTGTGTATATATGTGTATGTGTGTGTGTGTGTGTGTGTGTGTGTGTGTGTGTGTATCTCTGCCCACCTAAAATGGTATTAAAGTTCTAGATTTTGGGGTGGTGATCCTCCATTCCATGTTGCTACCATTTGACACCTCTTGATTAAAATAATCACTTCAAATTGTACCTTGGGGATGCACTTTGCAGGGGTGCCTAATGGAATAACAATGAGGTCAAAGTCATATTGAGTCATTACTGACTATCACTCAGGGAAGTCTCCTAAGTCTCTTCTAAGTGCCACTGTAGCAGGAACACACATATCAGGAGTTATTTTGGGTTTTGCCTCATAGCTCTTTAAATCAAAGCTTATCAAGGAAGTCTGTGCCTATGGCGTCTTTGACACCTCTGCCACCTTTTACGTTCTTTCTTTCTTTTTTTGTTTCAGTAGACAAGGAGAAGAAATGAATATGGCTCAGACTCATTAAAACTGATTGCCAAGGCACCTGCTAAGTAAGTGCTATCAATATCACTGACCTTTGATCAGATTTCTGTTTCCTGTAACACAGCTGTTGGAGCTGCAACTCTATGGGCTGCACATGATAACATTAGGAAAGAAAGGTGACTGTTCACTGATACTGATGTGTGATGGGTTATTTGACTTGAAAGATTTTTATTCAAAAGACAGGAGATTCATCAGGAGAAAGTCAGGGCTAATATGTTTGCAACAATATGTTTCGACTACGACATGCTCTAACTGCTATTTCTGGCATACAACACGCCAAAGACAGTAGATTCAAGGGGGGAAAGTCATGAAAATATGTTGTGGCAAGTGGAATTTATCCTTTAATCGTTGTCTATTTCTTCCCTGCCCTATTATGATTCTCTATCTATATGTCTATGTATCTAAATATTTTGCTAAGTGGGAGGAGGCTTCAATGGAATTAAATTGCACAGCTGTGCTCTTGGGGAATGCTTTATATATAATAATGAACAAGCTCCTTTTAAAGTTTAGTTATTTGAATCAGACAAGCCATCTAACATTTCATTACTTAGTAGAACCTTTTATAAACCCTATGATATAAATAACTAAGCAATAATAGCCACAGATATATATATATATATATATATGTATATACATATATATATATATATATTTCTTCTTACTAGATTCAAATATTGCAAATAACTGGTTAGCTTCTGAAGATATATCTGTGTGTGTGTGAAGTCACTAAATAAAATGATAGAAAATGCAACAAATCTGGAAAAGAGGAATTCAAATTTAAAAAGAAGTAAAGTCAAATTTGCTGTCCTGGTTATTTGATTGTATGATATTCATACGAATGGAAACATGAAGTCAGGGGTTAATCTAAGCATAACTGAAATTTTATTGCTTTAAGTGCCAAAATACTGGAATTCCAGTGAGTCTTCTATCTTAAAGAGAATTCCCAGATAAGAGAGGACACAGCTAAACTGGCTGTTGCTTGATAAACAACAAATGATGTTTTTTAGTATCAGTATATCTTAAATATTACAAGGGGCATCCTTATACTAAAAAAAAATAATAATAAAGGGGCACCTAGGTGGCTCAGTGGATTAAGCCACTGCCTTCGGCTCAGGTCATGATCTCAGGGTCCTGGGATCGAGCCCCGCATCTGCCTCAGCATCCCTGCTGAGCAGAGAGCCTACTTCCCCCTCTCTCTCTGCCTGACTCTCTGCCTACTTGTGATCTCTCTCTCTCTGTCGAATAAATAAATAAAATCTTTAAAAAAAATAAATAAATAAATAAAAATTAAAAAAAGTAGTTATCTGAATTCCAAATTTAATTCTGTGTATTTATTTGCAAAATGTGGCAGCCCTACCTGTCTACCCTTTCTATTAGGCCATACCTTGCTGGGTTTGCTTGATTCTGGATCAGTTGTAGTACCTATGTATTGGTTCTTCAAAAACATTTTTATTTCTTTAATATTATTTCTTATTCATAAAATGGCTTCTCATGACTTTCATTGCAAAATCTTGTACACTTTTAAAATAGAACATAAGAAAACAATATGGGATAAGTAACTAAAATATTCATTTATGTCAAAATAGATGTCAATGTTTTTAATTATGAAGACTTCATAATAGTAATAATTTATTAAAAAAACAAGGAAAAGTATTGGAGCGTGTCCAATGACAACAAGGTAAAGAGACAACACCTGAATGGATTCTCTAACCAACATTCTTATCTTTCTTTGCCTAACCCTTGGAAATCTAGATCCATACAACTGTCCCTCCCAAGACTGGTGTCATTTCCCGCAGCACATAAGCAGAATTAGTACAACGTCCCTGTGATTGATCTTAGGCTGTCTCTACTAAGTTGCCATCTAGCAAATATTTCTCCTAAAACTCGTAATGTTGTACAGTACTAAATGTGAAGAAAACAAGTGATATTTTGAAACTTGTTTCAGTAAAAGTAAATTAGAATGCAGGACTCGAGTCTATAGTGTGACTTAAGAGAAATACCCCCTATAAATCCAGGGAGAATATTCAATAAGTTACAGGGGCCACCATTAACATTCACCAAGATACACTGAAGACAATTCATAACTGTGGATCAGAGAATTGTACTGAAGTCTGAAATAGAAAACTAGGAAATCTTTATATCTCTGAAGATTTTTACTTTAAAGCATTAACAACAACAAAAACTTGGGCCTTTTAACTGCCCCAAAGTTGAGGAATATTTATTTTAAATTTACCAAGTATAGTTGAATACAATGTTATATTAGTTTCAGGTGTACAGCATAGTGAATTGAAATACTATACATTACACCATGCTCACTATAAGTGCTGTTACCACCTGTTACCATATGCTATTACAAGATTATTGACCATATTCCCTATGCTGTACTTTTCATTCCCATGACTTATTTTTTGGATAACTGAAAGTCTGTAAGTATTAATCCCTAATTAAGTATTAGTTAATACTAAGTAATATTAATTATTAATATTACTTATAACTAATTAATACTAATTAATATTAATTAATACCTAAGTATTAATTCACCTAATTAAATTAGTATTATAGACTCCTTAAAAAATTAAGAATTTACCCCCCAAAAGTGCTTAATTAAGAATAGCCTATGAGAAAATTCAGAATGCAAAATTGCATTTGATTATTCAATGTAGAATTATATAGGAAAAAGCAAGTTCTGAAAGAGATTATGTGGCAAAAATAGCTACATTTACTGACGTTACAGAAGTGCAGTTAAATGCAATTTAAATCTTATATTTAAACTCTAGCAATATGTTATCATATTAGTTTTTGTAATTATAATTCAATTTTGAATTATTTTTTTGTGCCACAGGTAGTATTTCTGAAAACTACATCCAGACACCAAAAAATACCTTAAAACAAAACAGTGGCTTCCAAAATCCACTTCAGACCTACTTTTATCCTTTTTTTCAATTTTTTTTTAAGATTTTATTTATTTGACAGACAGAGATCACAAGTAGGCAGAGAGAGGGGGAAGCAGCCTCCCCGCTGAGGAGAGGGCCCAATGCGGGGCTTGATCCCAGGACTCTGGGATCAAGACCTGAGCTGAAGGCAGAGGCTTTAACCTACTGAGCCACCCAGGCACCCCCTATTTTTATCTTTTAATATATCATGAAAATTTGGTACAAATATCCTTTGAAATGTACAGTTTTTCCGTCTGTTCTATGTACCATTCATGAGAGTCACAACCATGCTTCATCAGACTCACAAATAAATAAGAAATCTGAAAACACTATCATTTTTTCTGATATATTTTAACTAAACAGACAAACACATCTCACATTAGTTGTACCAGAAAATCTGGGACCAAGTGTTTGTACCTAGAGGGTAAAAGAGCATTCCTAATAATTATTTTCCAAAGAATGCTGTCAGTAAGCTAATAGCACTAGAGCCACAAATACATGCAGCAAAGCAATGATTTTTGAAATCACAGCAATATTTGCAAGTTAAAAGATGTCTTCTTGTAATCTCTACAAGACAAAATACATTATCAAACTGCTAATCATGCATGTGACACTGGAAAATGTCTTCTAGAAAAGTTTAAGTGCACTAGAGAGCCAAAAATAACAATGTCTACCAGACTTAGAGCAAGGAGTACAATAGGTGGAAGTGCAGGCTTCGATCTGCTGCAAATCTTAGGGCAGTGCTGGACTGAGGCTTCTCAAACAGATAGCCATTTGTTGGTGTCATCATCTATGCTCAGAGAGGCTCTGCACATTTCTCTAGATCTATGCACTCTTCTAGATGTGAAATGGCATAAGGCTGGGTGTTAGAAGAGAGAAGAGACCACCTAGATGATTTTTACAAGTTGGTCAGTTTCTGAATTGAAGGTTTCTATCCCACTTATTTCTTTATTCCCTCAGTATGGAATTTAAGGAATCTTAGTATCTACATGTTTTGTCTGTCTGAGGTCTCTGACAATTCTTTCTCATTCCCTGATGCCAGAGTAGAGTTTTGCTCCATCATTTCTAAACCTAACTAGTTTTCTCTTTTATGTTACTAATTTTTAGAAGGAACTGCATATCGGGCTCCATTTTTTTGAAAACATAGCTTCAAAAATGCCATCTGGGAGCCAGAGCAGAGTCATCCAATGATTCAAATTCATACCAGTATGATAAAACTGTTCTGTATCTTTATAGCAGTGGTGGTCACATGAGTCTACATGTGTGATAAAATAACAGAGTTATAAACCTACCTTGCACCAGTATCAATTTCCTAGTTTTGATACTGTATAGCTATGTAAATTGTAACATTGGGGGGAAACCATGTAAAGGGCACATAGGATCTTCTTGCCCTATCTTTGCAATTCTTATGAATCTATAAGTATTTAAAAATACAAAGTTAAAAATAATCAGACTACATAATTTTATTTCTTTATAAATATTATGACTTTGGCCTATTCTCTTTAAAATAGCCTCCTCTCCTCACCATGGGAAGGTGGGGAGATACAATGAAATAGAGCAATAGTTAATTTCTGATGAAAACAGGAAGATACTTGGGATTCAAAAGACAAAGGAGAAAAAAGATACTAGAAAGTGGCTTAGACAAATAAGAATTTTAAAGTAAGAAATGAGAGGGGGGGGGAAACACCTTGGGAAACAAAAATCCATATGTATTGTGAAAATTCAGAGAAGTTAGAATTTCAGAATTAGAAATGTCCTGAGTTCACATAGGACATTTGCCTAAAAGGGCAAATTTGTGGCATTGTTCCAACAAGAAATAATACCTATCCAGTAAATGAAAACCTAAAAGTCAATGGGCAGGCTTGGAGTTCAGGAAATTGGTAGATCAAAGCTAGATTTTGAAAAAAATTGAAATAAATAATGCACTTAATTTTGAGTAATAGAAAGTCAGACAAACCTATATTCAAATGCTGGTGTCTTATTCATTGTATAATCTTAGGCACATTATATAATATCCTTAAGCCTCATCTATAAAACTGGGTAAGGATGCCAACTTTTTACTATGAAAATGTGAAAAGTGAGTATGTGTTGAACATGCATATCTCTCTCTGTATATATGTACACACACACACACAAACACACACACACACCGACTATATACTTATATATAATACATTATATATGATACATATACATGATACATTAAATTCATGTAATAGACACAAGATATTCTAACTAGCATTATTTAGAGCAATGCTTCCCAAATCCTATCATTACTTATTGCCTCACAATGTAGATTGGTGTCTTGGAAAAAAAACAAATGAAACAAAATAAGCAAACACACATAAAATTATTATCGTAATTAAAAAACAGCACATTATGCTCCTCTCCTGAATTTTCACCACTTGAACTAGCATATTAAAATTCCTGGAGTCAATAATATTTGTCACTTAAACACATATTTTCTGAGCTTATTTAATTACACCACCATTTAAAGAATGCTTTATTTCATCTTGTGGGGCTTTGCCCTTTTGTTCAAATGGCCCAGAGAGATCATCATGGACTGAGATTTTTCAAACACTTTCAGCAACAAGATTCTTTTTTTTTTCCCCCAACTCCATTATATAACATATAAAGGTGATGCATACTTTCCTCAGGCAGTAAAAATCTTCATTATTTGATAGAAGATACTTTATTGTATGCAGAATCCCTAAAGCAACTCAACCTGTCAGGAAAACAGTTTGAAAATCCTGATAGGATGTATCCTTGTGTTTCAGAAAAAGAATTCATCTCCATCAGTTTTTCTCAAACTGAGGTTTACAGACAATATTCTTTGAGAAGCTTTTAAAGTAACATTAGTTTCATTTTGACTACTCCTTAAGAAAGTCAACTATCCAGGGACGCCTGGGTGGCTCAGTTGGTTGGACGACTGCCTTCGGCTCAGGTCATGATCCTGGAGTCCCAGGATTGAGTCCCGCATCGGGCTCCCAGCTCCACGGGGAGTCTGCTTCTCTCTCTGACCTTCTCCTCACTCATGCTCTCTCTCACTGTCTCTCTCTCAAATAAATAAATAAAATCTTTAAAAAAAAAAAAAAAAGTCAACTATCCGGAATGAACTTTGTGGCCATCTGATAACCCAGCACCCATGTGTACTTTTGGTGGCACACGGTCTCCTATAACACTTATGTTTAACTTCAGGTCCTCTCAGAATTCTGCCAGATGTTTTTCTTGGCTTAAAAGACAAATCTGTTCCTTTTAAATGTAAGGAAATGTTATATAAATTAGAAAATATTTTCCTATTTTTAAATGATCAAAAGGAAAAAGATTCTTTCTCACATTAGGAAAATATTAACAATGAAACATTCAGTATTTTCTATCTTCTATCATAGTTCCTTTTTATATGCTTATAATTGCCCTATTTCCATATTCATAGGATACCCATATATATCCTTTGTCTCCCTCCAACCCATGGCATGGTCAAGAATATCTGTGCTCCATGAAAAAGAAAAAAAAATCTATGCTCCGCAACTTGCTTGAATATATTTCTTCTCTTATTCCTATCAAATATCCCTTTGGGTCACTCATATCTCCCATATTTTTAAAGAATATACTTGATTCCTACTTACAACATTGAAACCAGGGGACAACAAAACCTGGTCCTTGATAATGATGATAAGTCTTACCATCTACTCAAGGAAGAGAATGGAAAAACAGAAATACACTCTGCATATATTTACACACTGGGGAAAGTGCTATGAAGGAAATAAAGCATATACATTTGATGTAGTGATAGAAAACACCAAAAAAAAGATGAGTTCAGACTTTATTTTTAGAGCCATGGTGATCTCTTGAAGGGATTTTTGTAGGAAAATCAAATAATTAAATAAACTTTAAAAAGTAATTTTGGGGGTGCCTGGATAGCTCAGTGGGTTGAGCATCCAACTCTTGATTTCACCTCAGGTCATGATCTTAGGGTCCTGAGATCAAGCAGTGCATCAGACTTAGTGCTCACAGGGTAGACTGCTTCATGATTTTCTCTCTCTCCAACTCTCTGCTCCTCCCTCCACCTTCATTCTCTCTCTCACTCTCTCTCTTTAAATAAATAAATAAATAAATCATTTTAAAAAAGAAATTTTGGTTGCTGTGTGAAATACAGATTGGAAGAAGACATGACTAGAAGAAAGAGCAGTAATATAACTTTTGAAATTTTCTAGGCAAAAGGTGATGGTGAATTGAACTAAGATGATGACAATAGGTAAAACTTGAGTGCAGAAACAATAAAAACTTGCAGATAGATTTTATTCATGGTGTAAGCAGAAGGAAAGATCAATGACTCCAGATTTATGGCTCAACTCAGATAGTTATGCCATTTATGGAGAAAGAGAAGACTGGCAAAGGAATAAATTTTAGATGGGGTTAAGGAATTAAATGTTTGATCATGAATATGCTAAGTTCACTATGCCTATAAATGACCTACCCAAAAGGAGGTTTTATATAAAACTTACATGGTTGATTATAACAGAAATAGCTTAGTTTCAATATATCAGTTTAGGAGATTGTATCTTATAAATGGTTTTAAAGTCATGAAAAATGATGTTTTTATGAGAAAAGAAGGAGAGATCCATTATCAAATCCTGGAAAACTTCAGTATTTAGTTTGGATAAGGAAGAACAAGAAAAAGAGACCAGCAAAAGAGGAAGAAAACTTGGAAAATGAGTTTTCACAGAGGTCAAGGGAATAGGACAAAGAAGTTTCCAGAAGAAAAAAGTGGGAAATAATGGTAAATGTCACTTAGGCACCAAGATGAAAATTGAACCATGATCATGAGTGTTACAGTGATACTGAAAGAACATTCCATGGAATATGTGGTTGAAAGACCAATCAGAGACTTAAAAGCTTTGAAACTGAAAATCAACAATTCCCTAGACTCTTCAGAGAACCAAGGTTACCACAGCTCTAACATCTAAAGCAACAGGCACATATTGGGCATGCTCAAGTTTTGCTTCATGGAATCCACAGCTGGCAGGAACAGTTAAATGGTAATTACAGAATTCCTAGGGACTGAGTCTGAGCTAGTATGAGACTGAGAAACTCCAGGGGACTGAAGTCATGGGGAGGATCCTACACTTTTGCAGACTTTCCCTCCAGAAACCCTAGTAGATCCTTAGGGTGAGGATCTGAGAATAATCCTCTTACAGCTCTGGAGTGGAAGAATAGTCACTGTGAAATACTCTTAGACTCTTCTCACTAACAAAAACCCAGTTTCTCCAAGTAGTAGGAACCCCCAAGAGGACAACTCTGAAACCTTATTCCAGCCAGAGAAAAGGAATTCTGCTTCACCCCCGCCCCCCAATTCTAGGCTTCTTGTCTCACCTAAGAAAGAAGAAAATCAAAAACAGATAGAAATACAGTCATCAGGGTCTGGGCTTCAAGGAAACAGAAAGGGAACACTACAGCCATGGAAGGAAGTGGGAAAGAAGAGAAAAGGTAGAGCCTGGAAAAGTTAGAAACATTTGTGAAGAACCACCTGAGACATAGGACCAAGATCATGACCACAACATCAACAAGATTTCAGAATATTAATAGAGAGCTAGAAGAGCTGTAAAGGACACAGGCTTTCACTAAGGAACAGTAAAAATGGAAGCCACAATGCCATGAAAAGAGATGAAAACAAAGTGATAGAGGAATCTGAAACCTTTGGTACCTCTGGCCAATATAAACATTAAACACAGCTCAGCTTCTAACCAGATTAGTGTAAATCCTTGTGCTAAATGTCTGTGTCACTCAGTACCTATTACCCAGTATAACATGATATCTAGCTTTCAATAAAAAATTACGGGGCATACCAAGAGATAAGAAGAGACACAATCTGAAGTTTCAGGGTAATTATCAGAAACAGACTCATGTAAAACACAGATATGGGGAAAAAAAGAATTTAAAGTAACCATGATTAATATGTTAAGGATGCTAACAGAAAAAAATAGAAAGCATGCAAGACTGGACAGTAATACCAATAAAGAGAAGGAAACTATAGGAAATAACCTAAAAATGAAAGAAACAATAACCGAAATGAAGAATGCCTTTGATGCAATCATTAGTAAATTTGACACAGGTGAGAAAATAATTTGAATTTGGAGATCGTTCAATCAAAATTTTACAAAATGAAATGGAAGGACAAAAATACCAGGAGAAGAAAGAATGGAGCAGAAGAAATATTTGAAGTAATAGTGGTTGAAAACTTTCCAGAATCATTGACAGATACCACACCACAGATCCAGAAAGTTCAGAAAACAAAAGAGGTTAAATATAAAAAAACAAAAACAAAAACAAAACACTAAAGTATGTATCAAACTGCAGAAAATCTAAGACAAAGATAAAATCTTAAAGAAAGAGAGAAAATATACCTTACCTACACAAGAACAAGAATTAAATTTAACTTGACCTTCTCTTCAGAAATCATACAAGAGGAGAGTGGAATGAAATATTTAATTTATTGAAGGAGAGAAAACCCACTGACCTAAAATTATATATATCCAGTGAAATAAATCTTTAAAAGTTAAGTAGAAATAAAAACTTTCTCAGATAAACAAAAACCAAAAAAGTTAATTGCCAGTAGACTCATCCTGAATAAAATATTAAAAGAAGTTCTTCAGGCAGAAAGAAATCTAGGTCAAAAACATGGATCTATGTAATGAAAGGAAAAGCACTTGAGAAGTAATAACTTAAAGTCTATAAAGTCTTTTATTTTTTATTCATAGTTAAAAGATAATTTTAATACAATACTATCCCTGTATTGGATAATTATAACATATGGATAAGATAAATGAAAGACAGCAACATCAGAAGGAACAGATATGAAATATTGAAAATACTGTTTTATGGTAATATAAAAAGCTCAATTAAAAGCAGAGAGTCAGAAAAAGACAAAGGACAAATGCAGTGAATAGAAATATTTATAAAGGTGATAGATTTTAATCTAGCTATATCAATAACCACTATCATTTGTGAATGGTTTCAACATGCCAGTTACAAGACAAAGATTATCTATTGATTTAAAGCAGCAAAAGCAAGAAGATGCAACTTTATGCTATCTATAAGAAACCCATTTTAAATGTAAAGATTCAGGTGAAAAGTAAAAGAATGGGGAAAAGTATACTAACCTAATATTTGCCAAAAGAAAACAGGAGTTGTGTATTTTTTTTTTAAGATTGATTGATTGATTGATTGATAAGAGAAAGAGCATGAGCAGTAGGGTCAGAGGGAAAGAGAGAGAGAATCTCAACCAGGCTCCACACTGAGCATGGAGCCAACATGGGGCTCGATCCCACCACTCTGAGATCACAACTTGAGCCGGAACCAAGAGTCAGATGTTTAACCAATGTGCCACCCGGGCACCCCAGAGTTCCTCTAAGAACTTCAGAGTAAGGAAAGTCATGAGGGATAAAGAAGGGCATTACGATAAGGAAAAGAGGATACCATTCTAAGAAGACATAACGATCTCAAACATGTATGTACATAATAACAGATCATCTCCATATAAGAAACAAAAGTAAAAGAACTGAAAGGAGAAACAGACAAATCATCTCTCATAGATAGTACCAGCAGATAGAAGGAATTAAGGATAGATAACCTGAACAGCAGGGTAGCAATATCAATCAACATGATCATATTGATGTTTGTAGAATACTCTATCCAAAACAGTGGAATACAAATGGAACATTCCCCAAGATAGAAATACACCATAACAAATTAAAGGAATGGTAACCTGATAAAGTTATGTTCTCAGACTGCAACAGAATTAAACTAGAAATCAATAACAGAAAAAGAATTGGAACATTGTTTTTAATATTTAGAAATTATAACACATACTGCTACATAATGTATAGATTAAAGAAGATCTTAAGATCAATTACAAAATATTTAGACCTACATAAGAATAAAAACACCACTTTTAGTTTGAAGGTGTAATGAAAGCAATGTTTAGAGAGAAAGTTATAGTATTAAATGCATGTGTTGGAAAAAACATCTAAAATCAATAAGCCAAGTTTCCCTTTTAGATAACTAGACAAAGGAGAGCAAATTAAGCCTGCAGAGAGCAGAACTCAGGATATCATAAATATTGGAGCAGGAACCAACAAAATCGAAAATAGGAAAACAGTGGTGAAAGTCAACAAAACAAAAACTGGTTCTTTGAAAAGATATAAAATTAATAAATGTCTTGACAGGTTAATGAAGAAAAAGAAGGAAAGACACAAATATTGATATACAAAGTGAACGAAGTGGTAAAGTCTATTGATCCCATGGTTCAGGAATCAGGAGTATTACAAATAGTTTTGTACCACAAATCTGATAGTTTAGCCGTGATCGTATAGTGGTTAGTACTCTGCCTTGTGATAGTTTAGATGAAATAAATCAGTTTTTTGGACAACATGATCTATCAAAATTCATCCAAATGAAAATAGAAAACTTAGTCTTACATCTGTAAACAAAGTTATCTTAATATTTAAAAAACTAAAAACAAATTAAATCCACCATACTCAGAATTTTTCTCAAATAAATCCTAGTAAATGATTAAAGAGAAGTAATACCTGTTCCCTACCATCTTCTCCAGCAACAACAGAAGAGGAGGAAAGGCTTCCCAAAACATTTCATGAGACCAACATTAGCCTAATTACCAAAACCAGATAAAAAACACTACAAGAAAAGAATACCACAGAACAAGATCTCTTATGAACATAGATGCAAACATTCTCAAGAAAACAATAGCAAGCGGCGCCTGGGTGGCTCAGTGGGTTAAAGCCTCTGCCTTCAGCTCAGGTCATGATCCCAGGGTCCTGGGATCAAAACCCACATCGGGCTCTCTGCTCAGCAGGGAGCCTGCTTCCTCCTCTCTCTCTCTGCCTGCTTCTCTGCCTACTTGTGATCTCTGTCTGTCAAATAAGTAAATAAAATCTTTTTAAAAAAAAAAAGAAAAGAAAACAATAGGAAATCAAATTCAACAACATACAAAAAGAATTATATACTGCACCTAGGTAGGGTTTATCCCAGGTGTGCAAGGCTATTTCAGCAATCAAAAATTTGACCAATGTAACCTACCATACCAACAGCCTAAGAAGAAAAAAATCACATGATCATACCAGTAAATATAGTAAAAGTATTCGACAAAATCCAACACCTATTCATGGCAAAAACACTTAGCAAACCAGAAATAAAGGGAAGCTTTCTCAATTTGATAAAGGACATTTACAAAAAATTCTTACAGTTAGTATTGTACTTAAGAATAAGAAATGGGATGATTCCGCTCAAGATCAGAAATGAGACAAAGATGTCCTCTCTCCCCACTTCACCAACTTACTGGAAGTTCTAGCTAACACTATTAGAGAATGAAAAGATATAAGAATTTAATAGGTTGAAAGAAATAAATAAAAGTCTCCTTGTTGGTCTGGGTAAAAAACAGAAACAAAAACAAAACTCCCCCAAAGTTAACAAAGACATCCTGAAAACCAGTAAAGCAAGGTCACAAAATATAAGATGAATGAATAAAAATTTATTCCTTTCCTACCTATCGGCAATGGATGCTATAATTTGGAATTTGAAAATAAAACAAAATGTACAATACATTAGCACTCCTCTCTAAAAGAAATATTAGGTATGAGTCTAACAAAATGTGTGCAGGATAGACATGTAAAAGGTTAAAAAATTGGTAAAATAAATCAAAGATGTAAGTAGTTTCAGAAATGAGTAGAGACTGTAAGACTACAGGCAGAAGGAACTATACATAAACAGTGTACTCTAGTTAATATAGTAATTCACTGTAAGGATATGAATTAACCATTTTGAAACTACGGTACATGTACACAGGTATTGAACAAATAAACTGATGTAGGATGACGGGAGCCAAGTGTCTCACATCAGAGAGGAATATTACAGATAAGTAAGGGAGGAAGGCTAAAGTAAAATGTAGCCTGGATTGGAGTCAGAGATCCAGTATAAACTCACATTTCTTTAATATAGATACAGATAAATACATATTATAGAAGTAATAATAGATTCATGTGTGTTTACATGGAGTAGAATGTACATATTTATTTCCTAGTTCTATCTGCTAAGAAAGCCTAGGAAAAATGATATACCCAAAGAAAAAAAGAAAGAAAAAAGAAAAAAAAAAGAAAAATGATATACCAGTAACAAAAAACAAAGTCACCCCTCTAATTCTGGTTTCTAATACTAGTCTCCAATAAAAGGAACCAGGGCTCACTGGAGAAATGACTGGTGCTAAAACTGGGGCAGGAAATATACAAGATGAGACTAGAACAACTTGTAACTCCAGAAAGTATGGAAATGTTCAAAAAACAACAATAACAACAATGACCAAAAAAAAAAAAAATTGGAGATATGTCAAAAGAACATAGGAGTCAACTGAAAGATTTCCCGATGGCCAAAGCACAAATAATTTGAGGAACAAAATAAGCCTTAAAGTATTGGAAATTAGCTTATGGAATAAATAATCATAAGTCCAATGCTGACATAAAAAATGATAGATAAAAAATGGGAAAAAATAGACAAATTTTCCATTCAAATGTTCCCAAATAATTTATATAGCTATTTCCCTCCAAAAAGATACAACATTATCCCCCAACCCTTAATTATGGGCTGTACATAGAGACTATGAAGAAGCTAAGAAGCTAAAAGGACAAAAATTTTTAAAAGTTTCCTGGGAATATGGGGTGCCTGGGTGGTTCAGTGGGTTAAATGTATGCCTTTGGCTTAGGTCATGATCCCAGGGTCTTGGGATCAAGTCCTGTGTCAGTCTCTCCATGCAGTGGGGAGTCTGCTTCTACCTCTTCCTCTGTCCCTCTCCCCCTACTTGTGCTCTCTTTCTCTCTATCAAACAAATAAAATCTTAAAAAAAAATTCCTGGGAATAAATAAGGTTGACATTTCTGTGGAGAAGAGAAGTCTGCCTAGAATGGAAAGTAATATGAAAATACAATAAAAAGCACACATTGCATTAAGATAGGTTCATTCAAGTCATCCGAGGATCTTTTAGGATTTGCTATTATATATCTCAATGTAACTTACCAAATTGATCAAGCAAAAGAAAATAAATGTTATTGCCTTAGCAAATGTAAAAAAGAATATGATAAATTTTAGCATGTATCTGGATCACAATTCTCAGAATGTTAGAAATAAAGAAAATTTCTTAACTTGATGAAGATTATATTTCAAATATCTGTATCAAGCCTCATTCTTCTAATGGAGACTCAACACAAAGATCAAAGATGCTTTCTACTACACTATTGTTAAAGATAGTTCTAGACAGCTTAGCAAACACAGTAAATAAAAAAATAAGAGGCACAAACATTGAGAGGTATTATAAAAACTTTATTTATAGGAGCTGTGTTTACTTATATAGAAAATCTAAATAATCACAGAAAAGTGCAAGAATTTATAAGCACAGTTCACCACATTTGCCAGACACAAACAAAAAAATTAAGTGCATCACTATATCAGCTATAATCACTTATAAAATAGATACTAATTAAAATCATAGAGCTGCAAGTTACCTAAGAAAATAATATGGAAGTCATAACATATTTACACTTTTTAATCTTATTAATGGACATCTGAGAAACATAACTATAAAAGCCAAAGAGAAGAGACTCCTCTAATTAGATTTAAATGTACCCCAAAGCCACTGACATCAAAACCAAAGAACTAAAAAAACTAAATGACGTCAGGTGACCTTAAGCAGTAACAAGTCAAAACCAGATGAAGAACAGATACATTGTCAAATATTGTGATCTGATTTGAGTTTGTGTCTAGAAAACATGGTGGATAAAAAAGAGGTTCCATAATCAGTTACTAACAGGGGAGAAGACTGATGACCAGAAGGTAATGGGAATCTGACATATCATAGGAAGAAAAAAATATATAATACAAATATATTTAAACTTACATAAAATGTATATTTTAAAAATCAAATTAAAATTAAAATAAGTAAAAAAAAAATTATATCTCTTTCCAGTTTTCTAACAAGCTCCCAGGTGAGGCTAATACTGCTGGTCCACGATCTACACTTCAAGAAGCAAGAATATGGGAAAGTATCAGTAACCTCATGTGGTGGCTTGAAATCATATCAAAGTAGCTACACTGAGGTCTTTCTCAGGATCTCATCCTCTGTTTGGTTCTGGGTTAGGAATGGCTACAAGAGAAATGATCTAGAAGGCAGAGTTGAAAATTAGTTCTCTTGACTTTGAGAAGGTTCATGTAACATCAGGAGCTGGTATAGCTCATGCACATTGCTACCAACCAGCTGGCTTCCCTGGTTGGTGGGTGGCGGTGGTCAGGTCCTGTAACTCCTGTTGGATCTCTTCATTTAGCTTCTACAAATCATGGGCCAGGTTCACATGTGGTTGTATGGTAAACTGCACCTGCATCATTACCCACATCCTCCAACATGGAGGCATGGAGGCAGTGAGTGAGCCATGGGGTGGACACCAGTCATCCACATGAGTTGCAGTTTTTCCTGCTTTCCCCCACATTACGTCCATCAACTCTTCCAACTGTTGACCTAGCACACATCAGACCCAGCTCCTGAGGCAGGGGCAACAGGCTTACACAGAATGTTTAACCAGCTCCCAGGATTGCATGTGGTCAAATCTCTCCAACAACTATGTAGGGATTCTGCTGCTCTGCCCAAGCCCAAACTAATCCACCTTCAGGCTGTTGGTGGTAGGGAGATAACGTCTTTAGAAAGACCCTAAACTAGAAAATGTGAATAAATAATGATGGCTATACTCACATTAAAATCCAGCACTACTCATTGTAGACAAAAGTAACACAGATGTCATTTAAGGAGAAGATATTGCCAACTTTTAACCAGAACACATGCACATTTAGAATATTCCAACATTTTAAAGAACTACTAAAAATTGACAAGAAGACACAAAACCAAATAGAAAAGCAGTCAAGATATATGAAGAGACAATTCGCGGAAGGAACAGCTGATATGGTTTTAAAAGACAGACTCACTGTAACTAGGTAAATTTTCTAAAAATGCAATGAGAGAATCCTTTATACCCATAAAAGGAACAAAATTCAGATAATACCAAGTCTTGGAAGAAACGGGGAAGCCTGGCACACAAGGGAAATATAAACTGCTATAGTCATTCCTGAGAGTCATCTGACTAGCATTTAATGAAATTAAATTTGCACACCCTGTGTCACACCCTTGGGGTTCTCATCACCTCCTTTCCCACCCCAACAATTCACGTAGCAAAGGTACTGGGATCAGGGAGGATGGGACATGGAGCAGCCCCACAGCTTATCACTGTGGGACAGAATAAGGAAAAGGTGGTAGATGACCCTTCTAGAACATTATGCAGTTCTTAGAATAATTAACTCACTGCTCCAGAAACAAATAAATCTAAAGAGAGAAAAAAATGTTAAGTGCAAGATCTATAGTTCAACTCTACCAATGTGAGTTAAAATACATATATAGAAAGTCATGCTGACATATTTGTCTTCAAGAATATATAATCTACAGGACCATAGTAAACATTTTATAGTGGGTTGCTTATGAGGAAGTAAAAGGGGGAATGTGCTTGGTGCTGAAGGGGAAAAAAATCAAGGAAGAATATGATTAAATTCAGCACCTTTATCTGTGGTTCAAATAAAGTAGAACAAGGGAAGGGAAGAAGGGAGATAAGGAGAAGCCCTTCAAGACATTTGCATAGCAATCTGAGAGCTGAATCCTTCTGGAGCTTCTACATTTTCCCCAGGAGTTTCTTGTTCTAATTCTCAGTCAAGTCAGACATTTCCTGGATTCCCTTTCACACATCGATAGGTGGCAAATTGATTTTCGAGCTCTTGGTCAAGCACACAGCATCAAGCTGGCTTCCATTTGTCCTGTTCTTATGGCTCATCATATGATCATATAGATCAGCCCACTGCTTTGATCTCTGACACTTTGAAGAGACGGACTAAGAAAACTATTTTTTAATACCCAGAACATACCACTTCCAAATATGCACCTCTTCATTTTTTGACCTTTTCTTAGCCATTTTTCTTGTGGGAACTAGTCATCCCACAATTCTACATAGCAGCATCGGTCTCCCAAGCCCACTCCAATCTCCACATTCCCAAACACCCATTTGGTGCCACAGAAAGATCTTCATGATGAAATTAGGAAATGGCACCACTCTCTGACCAGAAAAGCACACTCATACCACAGGAAAGCTGCTTAATGTGTTGTTCATACAGACATGGACTTCACAGGAGATCTGGAAGAGGATGTAGAATCAATAAAAGATCTTCCTTCTTACCTTTAGATAAGTAAGCTAGTGTTGGTTCAGACAGCAGAGCATGGGGCGGTTAGCAAGGTGAATTTTCAGAAGCAGTCTTTCCATAAGCTTTGCATTCAGTAGAAATGTCTCCCAGATTTTGGCAACAGATTTTTACGTTGTCTTTTTATACCAGGTTTGGGTTTGCAGAAGCTATTACAGAGTATTACAGTATCCTCCCCAAAGTCATTTTAAAAAGAACCTCGCTTTCTCTGATTCTAATCATATAAGCTTTTAGTACAAGCTATAAACCATAAATTTCTACCTCACTGCTTCTCTTTTTTTTTTCTTTATAGCTTTCAAAGCACTAGGTTTTCATTACTTCTTTATTTCATTTTTTTTCTTCTAAATCTCTTTTACTTCCTGCTAATACAGGAACTCACCTGTTCTTTCTTCCCATCTTCTCTCACATGGTCTCTGAGGTTTTCCGACCTGGGATGCAGTTTGTTTTTGTCTTTTCCTACATGATGGTAACAGCTTGAAATGTTCCCTCTTCGGGCTCCATTTAGAGTTCCAGTTTCACATCATGGCAAGTTAATTACACAATATATACTGAAATATTGAAGAGTGCTTAATAGGGCCCCACAGCAGGTAGTGGCAGACTGGAATGTTCAGCTTCCAGCTCAGGCCGGCCAGTCGCATCTTCAACCTTCCAAATAAATTATATAGAAAATACCATTCCTCCTCTCACTAGAGCACAAGCTAGGAGGAGAAAAAAGAAAAAAAAAAAAGAAAGAAAGAAATCAGAGTCTTTGACTCCTCACTTGACATAAATCACTATTTATTTAGGGTGGCTGACCATTTACCAGCTGTATATGAATACATTGTTTCTCTGAGTTACATTAAAGAGCCCTAACTTTGATAGAACCACCACATTTTTTCCCCAAGAGATTTTGGCAATTACACCAACACATGAAAAGTATTTTTTTTTTTAACCTATACTTGTGTTTTAGCCTTTGGTTTAGTCCACACACGGATGAGTCTCAAGACAGAACTTAAGCACACCAAAGGAAGGCAAAAAGAAGCAATGACTTGAGAATTTTCAAAATGACCAGTGCCCCTGCCTCTTTCACTAGAGATTGGTTTGTGTGCATCTCTTAGAACTCCTCCTGCTGTTCTTTACTTCTTGACAAATTACAAGTTGTCATTGTATTGTAAATAACAGTTGGGGAATATGTAATGAAAACTCTCATGGGCCGAGGAAAGCATCACATTATTTAATTTGTCAGAAATGCTATTACCTAGAGAACTGATTTTAAAATTGTAGCTTTTGTAACACGGTATCAGCAATGCACATTCAGCAGCACTTAGCAACACCAGGACATGCATGGGGAGAACACAGCCAATGGGATTCCCCCCCCAAAACTGCCAATAATATCTATTGGAGATTAAAAAGGGCAAAACAATTTTTGGGGGAAGTTTTCACTTAGAAATCCAGCTTTCTATCTCATGTTTCTCATTTTAAATCTTTTAATGCTGTGAAATTGCAGATATTTGACCTACAAGAAATAGGGAAAGAAACCACCCTGCGGTTCTGGCTACCTTGACGTGGACAAAATCACATTCTCCTACTTCTCAGGAAACATATTATTAGCTAGAAAGTGAAAAAGCGAGTTTAGAGTTCACAGAAAGTTATGAAGGCCAAAGTCACATGCCTGTAATTTTTAAAGTATATCAGTAGAGATCCCAGTTCCTATCTAATGCTTTACCCAGGCTCAGCAAGGACCCATGGGGCAGTTCTTCTAGTATTTCTCATGCAACAGCACATAATTCATGAGATCATTACCCTGAGCCCTTGCAATGGTTGTTTTGTCAAGCTTTCAGATTATGGATCTCAGCGAAAGGGAAAAATCAAAGGGGTGAGTAAGAAATCTTCTCCTCTACCTAATGTCCAAACACCCTTTGCACATACAATCATGAGGTCAGGAGAATGATCTGTCTTATCTTCCTACTCTTTATTCAGAATTGCTACCACACCATAGAGAGTGTAAAAAATTCATAATTCATACACAATATCTGGTTTTTGTGGGCTGGGGTAAGTATATATTCTGCTTTTGTAAAAGTGTATCAGGACCAAAGTCAAGATTCTGATTATGACACTACATTAGAAGAAGCTCTCTGTACTCTGTTTGCAACTTCTAATGAGCCTTCCACTATTTTGAATAAAAGTTATATATTCTTTCCCACTTTGCCAAAGATCAGTTGACCATATGATTTCACTCATGTGTGGAATTTAAGAAACAAAACAAATAAACATAGGGGAAGGCGGGGAGAGAGAAAGAGTGGGAAGCAAAGTGTCAGAGACCCTTCACTATGGAGAACAAACCGAGGGTTGAGGGAGGGAGGGAGGTGGGGACAGGCTGATGGGTGATGCGGATTAAGATGTCGGATGAGCACTAGGTATTGTACGTAAGTGATGAATCATTGAATTCTATACCTGAAACCAATTTTACCCTACATGTTAACCAAATAGAATTTAAATAAAAACTTGAAATCAGAAAAGGTTCTATATAAAATCTACTATAAAGTACTTGTAACCTTTGTCTTTTGACCTGTAACCATTTGCAGCTATATCACTGATTTAATATGCCAACAGTGAGACCCTTTCAAAAGGTCTGGAAAGAGGCAGTCTTGTTTCATAACTTTTTTTTTTAAAGATTTTATTTATTTATTTGACAGATAGAGATCACAAGTAGGCAGAGAGGCAGGCAGAGAGAGAGAGGAGGAGGCAGGTTCCCTGCTGAGCAGAAAGCCCGATGTGGGGCTCGATCCCGGGACACTGGGACCATGACCTCAGCTGAAGGCAGAGGCTTTAACCCACTGAGCCACCCAGGCGCCCCATAGTTTCATAACTTAATTATTTAATTAAGTCACATGTTAGAGTTTCAGAGCATTTCTTATTGCTCTATTTCTTTCTTTCTTTTTTTTTTACTAAGACATTATTTATTTATTTGACACACAGAGCAGCCGAGCAGAGAGCCCGATATGGGGCTGGATCCCAAGACCCTGGGATCATGATCTGAGCCGAAGGCAGAGGCTTTAACCCACTGAGCCACCCAGGTGCCCTGCTCTCATTTCTTATTACTTATTACGGTGAATATAGAAAGCAGGATTACCTGTCTTTTGCTTCAAAGCTGTACTAAATTGTGTATCTTAGAAAATACTGATGATTTTTCCATGAATTTCTATCAAACAAAAGAGAAACTTTTAAAACACTCTGTGTGTGTGTGTGTGTGTGTGTGTGTGTATAAAATTACTTTTCTTAATCTATGCCAAGTATTTCTAACTTTCTTTTGCTGTGGGGCAAGGTGGTGGGAATTTTGAAATTGTATTATATGACAATAATAACAAGAAGAATTGATGCCTTTCTGACAAAAGAATCTGCCTTTTCTTTTTATTCCACTCCTCCTCTCCTCAGGAGAAAAATTAGAGAGATACAAGCTCTCTGATGGTTATCAACTCCTTTCAAGATTATTTTGCATTTCATAACTGGACCAAGTGTAAAACTTCTGAGTCATAAACCCAAGTGTCACTCCTGAAAAATATCCAAAACTAAGGATTTTATTTGAAGAAGGGCTCTTATGTGGACCAACAGACCACTCTTTAAAGTGTCCTTGGAAAAGAGGAGATACACTCAACACACAGAAGAATCAAAACACACACTTGAGTGCTTTTTTAGACTTTTTCTAAGGTCCTTGTATAAGCAATATATTAGATTTATTTCTTCCTGTCTTACAAATCTTAGATTACTTAAATGAGTTTTTACCATATAATTATTTCTGATGAGATGCTGAGTTGGAGCTTATAATAAAACATTTTTTAGGGGTGCCTGGGTGGCTCAGTGATTTAAAGCCTCTACCTTCGGCTCAGGTCATGATCCCAGGGTGCTAGGATCGAGCCCGACATCAGGCTCTCTGCTCAGCAGGGAGCCTGCTTCCTCCTCTCTCTCTGCCTGCCTCTCTGCCTACTTGTGGTCTCTGTCTGCCAAATAAATAAATAAAATCTCAAAACTTTTTTTTAATTTTTAAAATATGTCTGAACAAAAGTCTAGAACATAGAATACTCAAGAAAATATACTTTTTTTAATTATCCCAAATCAAAAATTTATCTAAATAAATCAGTCAGAACTTATCATGTGTATATATGTTCTCTAAGAAAAGAGGAAAGTTTAAGTTTTTAACCTTTTGATAAAAAGAAGGTAAGGAAGGAACATACTGGTGGGATTTCCAATTTCTGCTTGAACATGTAAGAATTTCAGTAGTCATCACTCTTGTACTTGCAAGAAATCTGAGCAAATTGAAAACCAGCAATTATTCTTGGACTTTTTAAAGAACTACTTGCAAACCACCATCCCCAAATCTGGAGAAACGGCAAATACAAAGAATCCTTACTGAGATTTGCTTAACTAGACCAGAAAACACTGGAGTCATAAGCAAGTGGGAACAATGAAATAATATCAATAAGGAGCTGCAGGATGAGTCTTGACAGACATAAGAATGAAAAGCTCCTGGGGGCTGTCATCTCAGGGGCTCCCCAAACTTTGATGGTTTAACTCCAGGAACCCTACCTGGTTGTCACAGTGAAAAACTAGAAAGATCCCTCCATTTCTCTGGCTGGGAGAGAAGACTGATAATCATGAGAAAATACACCTAGAGCATTTTCCATAACAAAGGCCCACTCTCCGAAGGGAGAAAATAACTTAGAAGAGTCATCCCTGTGGGGAAAGAAAATCTCTCCCACTCAGCCTTGAATCGCTTTTCGAGAGAAAGGAGCTAAGAAATACTTGTGAAGGTCAAAGGTCAGGGACACAAGTCCATGAAAAAATTGAGATTGATAAGATTACAGAATATTTCCTTTCACTACAGCTTTCTATCTGAGCAAACAGAGCCCTACTGTCTGAATAGTGTGTTACAGCCGAAAGAGCTGCAAGACACAAACTTGGGGAAGTCAAAAGTCAACAGGAGGTATAAAAACAAGGACATTAGAGGAATGGCAGCTTCTGGCACCTATAGCTACAGCAAACATTAAACACGGTCCAACATCTGGCTAGAATAACATAAAACCTTATACAACTCACACCCTGCTACCTCAGTTCCTATGACCTGACACACTAGGTCTGACTATCAACAAAAAAAAATTACAAAACATGTTCAGGCAAGAAAAAACACAGGCCTGAAGAAATGAATTAACGATCCAAAACAGACACAGATATGACAGAGGTGTCAGAAGTTATTAGGTGAGGATTTTTTTTAAATGATGATTGGGGCACCTGGATGGCTCAGTCGTTTAGTGGCTGGCTCCTGATTTTGGCTTAGGTCATGACCTCAAGGTCCTGGGATTCAGCTCTGTGTTGGGCCTCAGGCTCAGCCAGGAGTCACCTTCACAATTCTCTCTCTCCTTCTCCTTCTGCCCCTACCTCCCTCCCTAAAATAAATAGATGAATCTTTTAAAAAATAAAAATTAAAAATGGTTAACATGTTAATGGTTTTAATAGAAAGAGTTGATAATAAAAGATAACATACAGGTAAACAGAGAAATGAGCATTCTAAGTAAAAAATGAAAAGGAAACGCTGAAAGTAAAAGAAAAAAATATTATAACAGAAATGAAGAATACATTTGATGGATTCATCAGTAAACTGGCCGTGGTTGAGTAAAGACTCAGTGAGCTTGGGGGCTACTGGGTGGTTCGGTCAGTTAAGGATCCAATTCTTGAGGAGGAGCAAGATGGCTGAGGAGTAGGAGACTGAAATATCATCAGGTCCCAGGAGTTCAGCTAGATAGTTATCAAACCATTCTGAACACCTACAAACTCAAGAGGAGATAGAAGAGAAGAAGAGCAGCAATTCTAGGAACAGAAAAGCGACCACTTTCTGGAAGGTGGGACGTGCAGAGAAGTGAATATACTGGAAGATAGACCACAGGGGGAGGGGCTGGCTCCCAGCAAGCTGAAGAGCAGCAGCGCACAAAATTGTAACTTTTAGAAGTCTACTCCACTGAGGGACGTGGCTCCAGAGGCTCAGCGGGGGGTGGAACCCCCGCAGGGACGGTGTAGTCTCATGATCTGCGGGGACACAGAAAGAGCAGGGGTGGCAGAGACCCCAGGTATCACAGTGGGGAAGCCAGCAGCAGAAACAGAGCCAAGGAGTGAGCGCTCAGCTCAGGGTTACCTTAAACCGTGATCCAAGGCAGAGTCAGGCCACCGCTCTTCGGGCAGGGACCCCACAAGTGGCAGATCCAGGGAGGCTCTCCTTCCTTCTCCTCCAGAGAGACAACACAGCAGGAATCTGCTGGGTTTGGAGACTCCAAATGGGCCTTGCGCAAGAGATAGAAATGCTTGGTCACAGGTCGGGTGAGCTCAGAGCGCAGCCGGAGGCCAGGGAGATGGAAGTGCACATTGAGGAGTGGGGTCCAAGCTCTCGGCTCCTCCGGGCCAGAGACTAGGAGGCCGCCATTTTCATTCCTGTCCTCCGAAGCAGTACAGAAAGCATTCAGGGAACAAAAGCTCTGAGGGCAAACCAGAGCAAATAACTTAGCATGGCCCCTGGCAAGGGCAGTGCACTTCTATCTTGGGCAAAGACATTTGAGAATCACTGCAACAGGTCCCTCCCCCAGAAGACCAGCAAGAACATCCAGCCAAGACCATGTACAAAAGTCAGTGAAAACTGCAGAACTCCAGAGCTGGGGCAATGCAAACACATAGAGTTCATGCCTTTTTTTCCTTATGATTCTTTAGTCTTTCAAAGTTAATTTATTTTCTTATTTTATTTTATTTATTTTCTTTCTTTATTTTTTATTTTCTTTATTTTTATTTTATTTTATTGTTATTTATAATAATATTCTTTCTTCATTTCTTACTTTATTTTTTCTTATTTTATTTTTTAAATTTTTTTCTCTTTCCTATTTTAACCTTTTTTTTTTTTTTTTTTTTTAGATTTCATTTATTCACTTGACAGAGAGAGATCACAAGCAGGCAGAGAGAGAGGAAGAAGCAGGCTCCCCGCTGAGCAGAGAGCCCGATGCGGGGCTCGATCCCAGGACCTTGAGATCATGACCCGAGCTGAAGGCAATGGCTTAACCCACTGAGCCACCCAGGTGCCCCCTATTTTAACCTTTTTTAACTACTTTATCTTATCAATACCTTTTTAAAAAATCTTTCTTAATTTTCATTGTTATGCTCATATTCTATCCCTTCATTGTATTTAACTTTTTCTTTGTATACATATAGGTTTTTCTTTCTTTAAAATTTTGGGATACAGGGCACCAGGGTGACTCAGTGGGTTAAGCCTGTGCCTTCAGCTCAGGTCATGATCTCAGGGTCCTGGGATCAAGTCCCGCATTGGGCCCTCTGCTTGGCAGGGAGCCTGCTTCCTCCTCTCTCTCTGCCTGCTTGTCTGCCTACTTGTGATCTGTCTCTGTCAAATAAATAAATAAAATCTTTAAAAAAATTTTGGGATACAGTTTCTTCTAACAGATAAACTAAATCTAGCACATGGCTTTGTTCTAGTTGCCTGCCTGATCACTTTATTTCCTTTTTTTTTTCCATCCAGCTTCTTATCAATTCCTTTTCTAAAATCTTTTTTAATTTTCATCTTTACAGTCATTTTCCATCCCTTCATTGTGTTTACCCTTATTTTTGTATATGTATAAGTTTTCCTTTCTTTAAATATTTGGGAGGCACCTCTTCTAACAGACCAAAAGACACTCAAAATCAAGTGTGTTGCTTGATATATATATATATATATATATATATATATATATATATTTTTTTTTTTTTTTTTTTTTTTCTCCTTTCTTCTACCCTCAGTTTCTGGTCTTTTCCGATTTGGTTAGTGTATATTTTTCTGAGGTTTTGTTACCCTTTTAGTATTTTGTTCTCTCATTCATCTATTCTTATCTGGATAAAATGACAAGGTGAAAAAACTCACTTCAAAAAAGAGAACAAGAAACAGTACCAATGGCTAGAGACCTAATCAATTAATAAGATGTCAGAAAGAGAGCTCAGAATGACAATTATCAAGGTGCTAGCTGGGCTCAAAAAAAGCATGGAAAATACTAGAGAATCCCTTTCTGGAGAAATAAAAGAACTAAAATCTAACCGAGTTGAAATCAAAAAAGCTATTAATGAGGTGCAATAAAAAAATGGAAGCTCTTACTGTTAGGATAAATGAGGCAGAAGAGAAAATTAGTGATATAGAAGACCAAATGATGGAGAATAAAGAAGCTGGGCAAAAGAGAGACAAACAACTACTGGACCACATGGGGAGAATTTGAGAGATAAGTGATACTGTAAGACGGAACAATATTAGAATAACTGGGATCCCAAAAGAGGAAGAGAGAGAGGGACAGAAGATGTGTTGGAGTAAATTATATCAGAGAATTCCCCTAATTTTTCAAATTATGTTCAAATTCGAACAAGCTTCAAAATGTAAGAGGCACAGAGAAGCCACCTCAAAATCAATAAAAATAGGTCAATACCCTGTCATCTAATAGTAAAACTTACAAGTCTCAGTGACAAAGAGAAAATCCTGAAAGCAGCCTGGGGCAAGAGGTCCCTCCTAGAAAGGGAGACAAACCATAAGAGATTCTTAATCTCAGGAAAAAAACTGAGGATTGCTGGAAGGGAGGGGAGTGGGAGGGATGGCGTGGCTGGGTAATGGACATTGGGGAGGGTATGTGCTATGGTGAGTGCTGTGAATTGTGTAAGACTGATGATTCACAGACCTGTACCCATGAAACAAATAATACATTATATGTTAATAACAAATAAGAAAAAAAGAATCCAATTCATGATTTCAGCTCAGGGTCATGATCTCAGGGTCCTGGGATTGAGGCACACATCAGTTTCTGCACTCAGCACAGAGTCTGCATGGGATTACCTTTTCCCTCTCCCTTCACCCCTCCCCCACTTGTGCACACACTCTCTCTCTCAAATAAAAAATAAAATCATAAAAAGAGAGAATAGTAAGCTTGAAGAAAGTTCAATAGGAACTTCCCAAACCAAAATAAAATCAGAAAATATAATTTTAAACAGAAAATCAAAGAACTGTGATATAATTTCAAAACATGTAATAGAGCATAATTGTGATGTTGAAAGAGAAGAGAGAGTGGAGGGAAGAAATAATTGAAAACTTTCCAAAATTAATGACATACATCAAACCACAGATTCAGGATCTCTGACAACACTGCCCAGACAAATATTCCCCAAAAGTGCACATAAGCATACCATGTGCAAACTTTGGAGAAATAAAGACAGAAATGAAAATCCTGAAATTAGCTGCAGGAGCAGACAAGGGATATCCTACCTATAGAGGAATAAAGACAAGGATTATACCAGACTTCTCAGCAGAAACCATGCATGCGCAAAGTGAGCAGGGTAAAATATTTAAATTGTGGAAGGCAAAAAACACTATCCCAGATTCTATATTCAATGAGATCATTCAAAAGTGAAGATTTCCAGACAAACAAAAATGCAGGAACTCACTGCTGGCAGACAGTTTACAATTTTTTTTTAAAGTTTTCTTAATCATTAAAGAAAAAGATTTGCTCAGAAATTTGAATCTACATGACAAAAGAAAGACCACTGAAGAAAGAATAAATGGAGAGGAAAATAAAAATTATTCTTCTTAAAATTAACTTATACAGTAGATGCATATTTGTTTAAGGTCATAATAGTAACAAAGTATTGGGTGATCATAACACATTAAAAAGTGATATGAATGACAGCAATATAATAAGGGATGAGAGGGAGGAATTAAGAATACTGGGAATATGATATTCAAGATGAACAAAGACTAGTTAAAAATATATACTGAAAACTCAAGTATAATTATTATTTTTTAAAGAAGAACAATGATATAGTAAAAGAGGATATATAACAGAATCATATAAAATGTTCAATTAAAATAAGAAGAGTCAGAGGAGCACTTGGGTGGGTGGCACTGTCAGTTAAGCATCTGTCTCTTGATTTTGGCTCAGGTTATGATCTCAGGGTCATGATCTCAGGGTCATGAGATTGAGCCTTTGTTGGGGCTCCACACTCAGTGCAGAGTTTCCTTAACTCTCTCCTCCTCTTCCTCTGCCCCTCCTCCCACTCTCACACTCTCTCTCTAAAATAAAAAAATAAATCTTTTTTTTTTAAAAAAGGCAGAAAAAGATGGAAAGTTAATAAAAATATAAATAATAAATAAAGCAAATAGAGAATAGTTATAAATAGGCTAGCCATTAATCCAACTATATCAAGAATCACTTTGGTTGTGGGAAAAATAGAAAAACGGGAATTAAGAAGTACAAACTTCTAGTTATAAAACATGTAAGACATGGGATGTAATGTATAGCATAAGGAATATATTAATTATATTGTAACAAGTTGGCATGGTGATAGATGGTAACTAGGTTAATGGTGATGATCAGCTTGTAATGTATATTATTGTTGTATATAATGTTGTCCAGCTGAAATAATATAATATTATATACCAACCACACTGTAAAAAAAAAAAAAAAAGAATTACATTAACACAGAATGCTCTAAATAAACCAATTAAAAGAGAGAGATTGACGGAGTGGATTAAAAATAACAAACAAACAAGAACCACCTATAGGTTATCTACAAGAAATTCACTTTAAATATAAAGGCACAGATAGATTAAAGGGACGAAGATAGATATTCCACACTAACACTAATCAAAGGATGATAGCTTTCTTTTTTTTTTATATTTTATTTATTTATTTGACACAGAGAGATCACAATTAGGCAGAGAGGCAGGCAGAGACAGAGGAGGAAGCAGGCTCCCCGCTGAGCAGAGAGCCTGATGCTGGGCTCGATCCCACGACCCTGAGATCAGGGCCTGAGCCGAACGCAGAGGCTTTAACCCACTGAGCCACCCAGGTGCCCCAAAAGATGATAGCTTTCTTAATTTAAGACAAAGGTGACTTCAGAAGCAGGAAAATCATCATGGGGAAAGAGGCCCATTACACAGTGATAAAAGAGTCAATTCTCCAAGAAGCTATTATAACAGTTTTAACCATATATGTGCCTAACAATGACATCAAAATATGGGAGGCAAAAGCTGATAGAATTGATAGTAAAAATAGACAAATCTGCTATTATAGCTGGAGCCTTCAGTACTATCCTTTCAGTAATTGATAGATCAAGCAGGCAGACAGTGAGACTAGAGTTGACCTAAATAGTACCATCAATCATTTTGATCTAATTGACATTTATAGAATGCTACAATCAACGACAGAAGAACTTACATTGTTCTCAATCTCATGTGGAACATTTACCAAGATAGACCACATTCTAGTCCTTAAAACATAGCTGAGAATAAAACAAGAGAAATTCTACAATCTATATTCCCAAGCCACAATGGAATTAACCTACAAATAAATAAGAAAAAAGACTTTTGGAACATACCTGAATATTTAGAAATTAAACAACTAATCCTTAAGAAGTTTCAAAAGTGAAATTTAAGAATAGTTATAAATTGCAACCAGAAAACTTCTATCAGATGGCAACTACACTCTTGATGAGTACCGCATAATGTATAGACTTGTGGAATCACTGTGTTGTACACCTGAAACAAACGTAATATTGTGTGCCAACTATATTTCAATAAAAATTAATTAATTAGTTAGCAATTAAAACTGCATATTGGAAGAGTATACCACTATCTAACTACATAAACATGAAAATCACCAATTTAAGATATATTCTAAAAATATTGGACTTAAAAAGAAAAACATTATTCAGGCACCTAGGCAAAAACAGTAAATTATATAAATGACAGTAAATTAAATTCTCATCAAACTTGTGTTAATAATGGTTTATGCCAAAGAAAAATGGAGTGCTAATTCAAAATACTCAAAGAAAGAAAATGTTGAGTCAAGGATTTCACATCCAGGAAAGAGAAAAAAAATATGATGATGATGATGATGTAAGACTATTTATTCATTTAGAGAGATAGAGCACAAGGGGCGGGGCAGAGGGAGAGAGAAAGAATTTCAAGCAAATTCCATGCTGAGCATGGAGCTCAACTCGGGGCTTGATCCCACAACCCTGAGACCATGACCTGAGCTGAAATCAAGAGTTGGATGCTTAACTGACTGAGCCACCCAGGCAGCCCCAAGACAAAAATTATTTTATCAAAATTTGCAGGCTACAACAAAAGTAGTGCTTACAGAAATTTTAAAGAACCAAATGACTATTTCAGCAATAAAAGATCTAAAATATGCTCAGCTCTCACCTTGGGAAAATAGAGAAAGAAGAACAAGTTAAATCTGAAGTAAGCAAAAGAAAATTAGGAAAAATAGAGCAGATTTTAATTAAAGTATAGGGAAACAACATAGAAAAATAATTAAAACCTAACTTATTCTTTGAAAAGATCCATAAAATTGATATATTCTAACCAGACTAACTCGGAAAAAAAGAGAGATGGAAAAAAAATGAACCAATATTCAAAATGAGAAAGAGCTTACTAGTATTGATTCGATGGACCTTGAAAGAATAATAAGAAAATATTATAAACAACTCTGTACTTAGAAATTTTATAGTTTAGATGGAATCAATTAATTCCTTGAAAGATACAAACTTCCAAACTCACACAAGAAGAGATCATTGGAATTTACTCCCATTCACTAATCAAATAAAAAATTATTAACTTTCAAAAAATAAAGGATAAGATCAAATGATTTGGCTAGTACATTCCATGAATTAGTTAAGAAAAAAAAATGATATACATTTTCCACAATATTCTCCAGAAAATAGAAGTATATGGAACACTTCCTAATTCATTGTATGAAGCTGGCCTTACCCTAAAACCAAAATCATATAAAAACATATAAAGAGAGGCACCTGGGTGGCTGGGTGGGTTAAAGCCTCTGCCTTCAGCTCAAGTCATGATCCCAGGGTCCTGGGATCAAAACCCACATCTGGTTCACTGCTCAGCAGGGAGCTTGCTTCCCTTCCTCTCTCTCTGCCTGTCTCTCTGCCTACCTGTGATCTCTGTCTGTCAAATGAATAAATAAAACCTTTAAAAATATATAAAGAAAGGAAAACTACAGGCCAATGTACATGAACATAGGTGTAAAAATCCTCATGAATATACATGTGACATATAAATGTAGACATAAAAATCTCTGTCATAGACATAGATGTAAAAATCCTTAATAAAATAACTAATCAAATCTAGCAATGTATTAAAAAAAATTGTATACCATGACCCAGTGGGATTTATTCCAAATATGCAAGACTGATCCAACATTCAAAAATCAGTTAAGGCAATCCATAACTCTAAGAAGCTAAAGAAGAAAAAGCAAAGGACCATATTGATAGATGCAGAAAAGCCTTTGACAAAACTCAACAGATATTCAGGATAAAATTGCTTAACGAACGAGGAATATATGGGAACGTTATCAACTTGGTAAAGGACATCTTCATAAAACCTATAGCTAACATCATACTTAATAGTGAGAAACCTTTCTCCTAAAGATCAGGAACAAAGCAAATATGTCCTTTCTTCCCACTTCTAATTGACATAGTACTAGAATCCCTAACTAGTGCAATGAGATAGCATAAAACAAAGGGAAATGGCAAGTATACAGGTTATGAAGAAAGAAAAAAACTTTCTTTGTTCACAGATGACATTATTGTTTGTGTGAACCTAAGGAATTGACCAAAAAAATCACTGGAGAAAGTAAATACATAAAATAGTAGTGAATTATAACCCAAGTTGAAATAAATAACCATAGGCCCATACTGATATAAATAAATGTTTGAATAAATAGATATCTTGTGAAAAAGATCTCCAAATAATTTAGGTAGATATGTAGATACTATACTTTCAAAGAGATAGTACATAACCTCTCATTCCTTAAATGAGTTGCCCATACTGCCTCTCTTTCAAAGGGTAAACTATGGAAATGGGGAAAATAATGATTCCACAGTGGAAAGACCTAGCCAATGCTACCACGGCTGAGTAATCATTATTAGCATCAAGAGTGATATGTCATATTGATGGCACATACCCTGGAAAGATGTAATAAGAATGGCACTTTACCCCTGTGGTCTTCCTCCCAACAACCCATAACCATGATCTACTCATGAGAAATGTATCAGATAAATTCCACTTGAGGCATTTTCTAGAAGATACCTGACCAGTATTTCTCAGAATTCTCAAGGTCCTCAAAATATGAAAAGGCTGAAAAACTGTGATAGCCAAGAGGAGCCTAAGGAAACATAACAACTAAATGTAATGTGGTATTCTGGATAGAATCATGAAACAGTAGAAAAACCTTAATAAAAACTAAGGAAAGCTACGTAATGTGTGCATTTTAGTTAATGCTGATGTATCACTATTGGTTTATTAGTTTGCAACAAATGTCCTATACCAGTGTATGGCATTACTGATAAAGGAAAGTAGGTGTGGGGTACATGGGAATCTCTGTTCTATCATTGCGACTTTGTTGTAAATCTAAATGCTTTTAATTTAAAAAAAATTCTATAAAGTGAAAAAGAAAAGATATTGACAAACTCTAATCTGTGAACTTGATGTTCATTCCTTCCATCATACATGGCATAGTATGTGACACGTGCACTATAAAATCATAGTTCCTCTATGAGAATAGGTGGCTGAGTGATCATTTGAAATCCATAACATCATACAATTTTATTTCTGAAGACCACTTAGAATCTGTGTTCTCTATTCACACTCAACAGCTGGCTTTTGCTAATTTAATGATGCCAAACATATTCACTGGAAACTTAGAATGTTAAAGGCACTTTGGTAGACCCTACAGAAACTAAGAGCATTCAGAGACACTTTATCCTCAAGGTACCTCTTTAAATCACAGCTTTTTAAAAGAAAAAAGAGTAGTATCCAACAAATGCCTTTTTTTCAAAAGTTGTGGATCAGATTTTGCCTTGCCAATGCTTCTTCTTATCGGAGGAATTCTGCTCCCTTATTGTAATAGGTATCCCAACAAGCCTAATATGATATATAATGAGGATTACTGTTCTCTTATTTTCACAACCAGGAAGACCAAAACGATTTGTCCAAGGTCAAGCAAAAATAAAGAGAAAGAACTGAATTCCAAAGTATTCACTCATCCACTCAGACCTGGCTTAGAGTTATTTCATGTGAAAGTGATTATATTGCAATTAAAAGCAAAGTCCTCGAGGATGGAACCTTGTGCTGAAAGAATATATCACTTTTGAAGTTAATCCTAACACTTTATATTTCCTTTTTTTTTTATTGTAAGCAGTAAGAGTAAAACAAAAGAAAACAACAAAAAAGAAACTCTAACAAAAGCATTTTTCATTTTAATGCATTTTAAAAGAAAGTATTCAATGTACAAGAAAGCATTAGTGACATTTTTCACTTAAAATGTGGCACTATGACAAAGTGGAGGTCTACATCTGCTGATATTTTAGAATGAAAGAAAATCAGCAACTTTTCTGAGCGTCTTTGTAGATTTATGTAGTTCAAATGTTTTAAGTAATCCAATCATTGTGGTACATTCTAGCCCCACATTTTCCACCTCATGTAAGGGGAAACCATGAAAAACTATAGAAAAAATTGTCAATTTTATTGAAAGAAACACTCGTTGAGTTCCTCCAGTATTCTCACATGCTTGCGGCACCTTTTAAGGAAATATTGTCTCTCCATACGTTTCAACATTCTTATTTTTTTAAAGCCTCTGGAGGGATCATAATCCTATCATCGATTGGTTTATCATAAATCGGTAAAATAAAGGCATTTTAAAGGAACTCATCTGAATATCACAAGCCAGAATTCTAATCCAGAGCATGGGAATGTTTTGAAGCCAACATAAAGATCTGTGTTTTAGCCATAATCACTGTGGCGAAAAATTCAGGTCAAAACCCCTTCAGTAAGGGAAGGCTGTACCGGACGTTTTGGAACATTTCACAAGGAAGTGAGAAAGGCAAGTAAACTGTGCATGTTCACTTTTCAGGCTAGGTGGGCCTTGATTATTCTCACAATCTCGTAATGGTGTCAGGACTACAGATAACCAAAGGGCTAGCAGGGATCAGGTACATTATCTATTCCAGTCATCCAACGAAATTTCCAATGTTTCTAGAGATACCTCGTACGCATAGTTCATGGGGACTGAGAGGTGTTAAGTCCCTTATAGCCAGTGAACAGTGTGTAGCATCCCACTAGTTAAAAATTTCACTGATCAATTACTTCGTGGATCACTGTGATTTCTGTCACTTTGGATTTCAGTATCCAGGGCATAACCTTCTTTTCATTTTTCTACCCACCCTTAAAATATTATTTCTAAGGGATGCCTGGGTGGCTCAGTCCTGCCTTCAGGTCAGGTCATGATTCCATGGTCCTGGGATCGAGTCTCACATGGGGCTCTCTGCTCAGCAGGGAGCCTGCTTCTCCCTCTGCCTGCTACTCCCCCTGCTTGTTTTTTCTCTCTCTCTCTCTCTCTGCAAATAAATAGATAAAAATCTCAAAAAAAAAATGTTATTTCTGAGCCACAATTTTCTTAGCTGCATAATGGGTTTCACACCAGGGACCTGCAACATAGGGTCACTGGTAAAGTAAGGGAACCGATACATTACACATTCTTCTAACGGTGCCTGATGGAATAAACATTCAGTAAGTGTGAGCTATTAGGATTATCATTGGATACAGTACATTTTTCACCTAGAACATTAATTGATGTATTATGCAATTCTACTTCATGAAAAAATGTGTGGCAATTAAAAGAAACTTGTCTTTAAAACCTTTAGAAAAAAAATAAAATAAAATCTTTAGAAAGACTTCCAAACCGTCAGAAACCTAATTCCAAGGAAAAGCTAATAAGCATATTGCTGTGTTGCCAAGATTCAAACGTGACTTCATTCCTTTAGCATGAGGAGAAAGAGTAAGACTTCACTTTAAAGTGTTCTTTAAAGTTGTAAGAATGAAACTTGTCATAAATTAATTCCAGCATTTCAGGTTAGAATAAATTTCATATGATAACAACTTTGCATCTTTTCATTATTAATAAGATCATTGGACTCTTTCAAACCGCATCGTATTCAGCTTGATCTTTTTGTCTTTTGTGGCACATGACTCTCCGTCGTTTGATTGAGTGCCCTTTCAGAAATGATTTGTAATTTTCCTAAATTAATACATTTTATGCAAACAAATGACACAGTGATTCTTTGAAAATTCCCGGACCACAAATGGTTTTCCCTTTAATCTTTTGTTTCCAATCACTGAGTGATCAAAGATATTTTATTTAAAATGAGTCACTTAATACATCAGGCCACCAGGTATAATTTAGATCGTCCATGGCACGGAATTATGTTTACATTTAAAAGAGCGCGATAAATCTATCAATGACTATAACACGGAACTTTTACATTATAGTCTTCCTTAACTACTGCTACAGCCTCAAAAATTTTCTTTTACCTCCTTTGAAAAATACAAATGCAAGGAGCCTGAACATCTAAAGAAAGATCGTTCAATTTCTTAAAATCTAGACCCTATTTCTGAACAAAATTATGCTGCGCTCACAACACTTTCCTTTTCCAGCCTCCCTCCATTCATTTACTTTCTGTTCATTTACATTTTCTTTTTCTTAATTAGTTTTCCTACGTCCTATCCCCAAAGCTCAAAGCTGCAGATGGAGGAAGAGAAAAGATACAGGGAGAACATAGTCAAGCCTGCTGAGGACGTCTTTAGTCAAAATTGAGTGAGGGAGAGATTTCGAACTTCCCCATAAATGAGAAAGGTTAGGAAACAATGCTTTCTGTTGCTCTTTCTTATCTGGAGATTATCTATCTATCTATCTATCTACCTTCACATTCTCTTTTATCTTGAATTGGCTTTCCTACTAAATAGATCTACTCCGTGATAGTAGGCAGTCCCTTTTATCTTAAAATATTTTTCCTTCAATATCTTCTATTTGATATGCAAAAAGTAATAATCATAATATGTAAAATCTACTGACGCTGGACAATGCAGAAAGGACCAAAATCTGAGCAGCCTGTCCCAATGTTCTCAAAACTCCTGAGAAAGAATTTTCTTTTTTTTCTTTTTCTTTTTTTTTTTTAATTTGACAGACAGAGATCACAAGTAGGCAGAGAGGCAGGCAGAGAGAGAGGAGGAAGCAGGCTCCCCGCAGAGCAGAGAGCCCGATGCGGGGCTCGATCCCAGGACCCTGGGATCATGACCTGAGCCGAAGGCAGAGGCTTCAACCCACTGAGCCACCCAGGCGCCCCAAGAAAGAATTTTCTAACAATAATCATCTCTGGGTCAAAAGCAAAATTGTCAGTGGCAAGATAAGAAAGCAATTTTTTTAGACAAAAGTTTTATTAACAGTTTATTTTGAAAGCCATGCAACAATAGTTAGGTTTGTGCTTTCAGGCTGCTTCCAACACATCAATAAAATCTCCCAGGGATCTGTAAGCCAGAATATTCTTTATTTTTATTTTTTTTCAAAGGACGATCCAATACCAAAATGGCCTCAGCTCTTGGAAGAGCCACAAGGATTGGAATGCTTGGTATTTTTTCATTCTTCAATGCTCATCATACTCATGTTGCTTCCCCAGAAGGTTTAATTTATCTCGGTATGTACTTGAACGCTTATATGTGTTTTCTCACAGATCACACAGTGATGGTTTTGACATTGAACCCTATCTGTAAAACATATCAAGACACAATTCCCAGCCTGAGAGAACAGTGCCCACCTCCGGAAGAAGACACCGTTGGTGCTGAAGATGCCTGAGAGTCAACCCCTTCACTAGAGCAATACATCTCTAGGAAGAAAAAGCGTATTTTCTAAAAATGACCTTTTATTTTCTATTAAGACTAGTACGATTACAGGTTTCTTGTGAGATGCTGCGTCTCATTCAATATTCACTACTAGTTAGTTACATTGTTAGGAAGTACTTCCACTAAAAATCTGTACTTGCTCAGAAAACCCCCTGTTAACATGCAATGAATAAATTAACCAGAACTATGTTATGCCCAGCAGCGGGTCTCTCTGATTATACTGAAACCCACACATAGCAGGGATACCACGGTTAAGTACCAAAGGAAAGAAAAATATTGATTAACACTACATAAAAGATGGAGCCTCGTTAATTGTGTCTGAGTCATGTAATCTTTGTTAACTCATATGCAACTCGAAAGGGCTTAGCCTATTGTGGGTGCTCAGTAAATATTTATTGGATGGAGCAATGTCTTCCTATAAGGAAATCTAAACATCTCTTTTTTTTTTTTTTTTTTTTACCATGAAGCAGCTTAAGGAGAGATGGGAACTGAAAAAAGCCACATAGAAGAAAGAGAGAATATTAAGTGAGTAACTAACTATAGCTGACATTTGCAAAATGTGTATCAGAATAAAAGGAACCCCTTTTTGAGAAAATTTCCATAAAGAATAAGTAAAATTCCAGGCATATAATACATGGGGACCACACCTCAAGTCGATCATAGTGATTATAAGGTTTAATACCCAAGTTATATCCACAGTGTCAGGATCTGTGCTAGGTGCAGGGATCTCCTTAATTGTAGTAAAAGCCCCCCCCCCACACATACAAATGGACATTTTAATTGTAATTCTCATGGCGCAGAGATATCTGTCAAAGGGTGCAGGAAACATCACTAAAAGTTGCAAGGCATTCTAAGAGGGCAAGCACTGGGTTATTTCACTTGCCTGCATTTAACTAAGACTTTCACCAGTGGCTTACAGGAAAAAACAAACAAACAAACAAAAACTGGCCTTGAATCTCAAGAAAGCAATGGCTCTTTAGCCTCTAGTATTCTCATAGATAACTACTTGAATAAGGTTACACCGACTTATAATTTTAGGAACTATATCGGTACCCAGAATATTCAGATCACACAGAGAGTAATCGTGAAATGTAATACTTAGGATCACGGCCTCCAGGACAAGCGTACAGTAAATGGGTTAAAAGTCTGGCTCTGTCACTTATAAGCTGAGTACCTTTAAGCAAGTTAACCATCCCTTCTATCTCTGTATTTCCTCTTCAGTAAAATAAGGAAAAATAGCCATTTCACAGGTCTGTTTGGAGCATTACATGACTTACTACATGGAAACTTAGAACTGTGCTTGACAGATGCCCAGTGTTCAGTGAATACTGATGACCATTTTCATTATGGCTGTGGAGCACGCTGAGAAAATTCTGTACCAATAAGGCGTGGCCCCTCTGGCGTGCATGAAACTCTGCTAGCAGTGGGTATATCGTACCACCACTGGGAATAAAGGTTTCCATTGTGTAGTGGGTCTCAGGAAATCAAACTAGATCAAAAGCATATCAAGATATATATATATAAACATCACCTATTCTGACTTAGGAAAAAAAATAAGTTTTAAATCTGTTTCAAACGAATTTACTATTTGACAGTAATTTTGGAGACTTTTGTATGCGTTCAGCACCCACGCCAGGAAATATGGGCAACTCAATACCCGTGTCTCTTGTGAACTACAATAGAAAATATATTTCAAGCCTGCTATGAGGAGTTTACATTTAACATGGCTACATGTAGTCATGGAGATGGGGGTCCAGTTGGATTCCTTCGCAATCTCATAAACCTAGCCTTTCAGTCAGACAAGAACTTTTTAAAGACTTGTTCAACTGGGGCACCTGGGGGGGCTCAGTCGTTTGAGTATCCAGTTCTTGATTTCAGCTCAGATCAAGATCTCAGGGTTGTGTGATCGAGCCCTGTGTCTGGCTCCATGCTGGCCATGGAGCCTGCCTAAAAATCCCTCTCTCCTTCTCCCTCTGCCCCCCCCCCAAAAAAAGACTGGTTTAATGAACTCAGCTGAAAGACAAGGAAACAGAGATTCAAAGGGAAAATAAAAATGGTTGCTGCAAAGTCATTTGGTGGGTTAATGCAGAAATGAGAACAGAAAGAAGCCGAAAAGCTTGAGGTTCTTCATGTCACCCCACACTACCATTAATTATTCTCTCCTATAGCTTCCACATTCTTGCTATGAAAAGTGCTTCAAGGGGTGCCTGGGTGGCTCAGTGGGTTAAAGCCTCTGCCTTCGGCTTAGGTCATGATCTCAGGTTCCGGAGATCGAGCCCCGCATCAGACTCTCTGCTCAGCAGGGAGCCTGCTTCCCTTCCTGTCTCTCTGCCAGCCTCTCCGCCTACTTGTGATCTCTGTCAAATAAATAAATAAAATCTTTAAAAAAAAAAAAAGTGCTTCAACAGCAAATTTGATAAATATAGGATTATTACTAAACCTTTTATTAGCTCTTACCATCTGACCATAAGAATAAAGTTCAGATACATCGACCATTCTGATTCAGATTCAGAAGAGAATGTTAATTTTAGGTGTAAGCATCTACCGTCCTTTTAACGATATGATTTTTGTTAAACTTACATTGATTATTAGCTTTTACAAATATGATTCATTCAATCATCTAATAAAAATAATGATGCATTTAAGCCAATATATAAATATCAGCAGGAAGTCCCAATCACACTGAATTAGGACGGTGTATTAATCTTACTTAGTTTGTCTTTATACAGTGTACTGGACATGATCATTGTGCAAAATAGAAACAAATGCTTACATTCGACCTGTGACTTATGCTTTATAAAAACACACACAATCAGAGACGTAATTGTGCAATTTTTCAGCTGTACTCATCTAGCCATCCATCTAGATTTTGTGTTAACCTTCTTTTTCTCCATACTGGGATTTATTTTCATCCATATTATTTTTATTAATTCTACAAAAGTAAACTTTGGTCTCAATTTCATATACTTTTTTTGGTACATATTTGCGTGTTTAGAAACATATGTACCCTGCTGCAGAACAGAAAATGTATCATTTTTACTAACTGCTATCAGCTCTTCTTCCACTCCCTGAACAGGAGAACGAAAGTGATTTTAAAAAATAAAATAATTGAGCATTTCAGCATATACTAAAGAACATTAGTATGTGTAACATAGATATTTTCCTTATAGATCATGTGAGTCATAATGCTTTCAAAGCTTACATCAACAGAGGTCTAAAAATTCATCTAAAAATATGTTCAGGGTGAGCTTGGTTTAGTTTCTCTTTTTATTTTTAGGTGGTGATACCAGTACATTTACTTGGATCTAATGTGAGAATTTTGTTTTTTTCTCTCCCAGGTTTTCTAAAGTAACACAATAAATCCTTAACAGAGTTTTTCATGGAAATCCATGGCACCTGAAAAGCATCTTCCTTTCTGCTGCTTATTAGACAGAACAAAGAAAGAAAGAAAGAAAGAAAGAAAGAAAGAAAGAAAGAAAAGAAAAAGAAATAGTCACTGTAAAAATGTTGAGAGTCTTCTTTTTCATTTCTCTTTTGTATAGACAATGCTCTAAGTGACTTGGATGAGAGAAGGTTTTACTTCTACACCTTCCTTGTATGATTAAGCCCAACCAAGTTAAAAATAAAGGCCAGTGTTTTTCTTGACTCCTTCGTATGTATGTGGTAGTGATTCTCCAACTAGTGAACTATTTAATGCTTTGCATTCTTTTTATATAAGTCAACAAGCCACAGAAAGACACTCCATATATTCTTCTGAGATCTTTAGAATACATATCTGGCTCTATGCATGTGATTATGTATTTAGGATTGTGTGGCTGGAATCTCCACAATCACTTCCTCAGTGTTCCAATACCTCTTGCTCGAGTACACATGGTTGTAGAATGAACTTAAAGGTTTTCACAGATGCTGTGTTTATGGAATTACAAATGATGTTCCATTAGTATAGAAATATTAAAACTTAGGTGTAGAGGGACTTCTGGTTTCCTGTCTGATATGGTCCTCTGACAGCCAAGTCAAAGATATCTGAATAAATGGAGAGATCTTCCCTGTTCCTGGATGAGAAGAATCAATACTGTTGTCAGTTCTTCCCAAATTGACGTGTAGATTCCACAAATTCCCAGTCAAGACAGCAGTGAGTTATTTTGTGGATGGCAACCAAGTAATTTCTAAAGTTTAGATGAGAAGGCCAAGACCTAAAATAGTCAACCCAATTTTGAGAAGAAGAAGAAGAAGAAGAAGAAGAAGAAAAGGAGGAAGGTGAAAATAATGATACTCTCTAAATTCAAGAATTGCTATAAGACTACAATAAGCACAATAGTGCAGTCTTGGCCAAGGAATAGACAAGTCGACCAATGGAGCAGAATAGAGAGCCCCAACATAGGTGCACACAAATGTAATAAACTGATCTTTGACAAAGAAACAAAGGCAATTTTCATGAAGAATAAATATTCTTTTCAGTAATTAGTGCTGGAACAATGGGACATCCACATGCCAAAAACACAGATTTTACATCCTTTGGCAAAACTTAATTCAAAATGGATCATAGACCAATATAGAATGAAAAATTTACCATTTCTATAAGGTAAGATATTATCTAGGTAACCTTGGACTTAATAATGACTTGTAAGACACAACACAAAAAGTATAATCCATGAAGAAAAAAAATTAATCTTTTGGATTTTATTAACATTAAAAAATTCTGTGCTACAAAAACAACTCATAAGGAAATAAAAAAAAAACAAGCCACATAGTGAGGGAAAATATTTACAAAACACGTTAGATAAAGGACTTATATCCTAAATATACAAAGAACCCTCAAAACAATATGAAAATAAACAACCTAATTTCAAAGCGGAAAAAGATATGGACACCTCATCAAAGATATACGGATGGCAAATAAGTATTTGAATGGATTGCATGTAATTAGGGAATTGTGAGATAAATATCAGTAAGATAGGACTACACAGCTCTCTCACCCATTATAATCCCAAAATCCAGAGCAGGTGCAGCACCAAATGCTGGTCAGGATGTAGAGCAACAGGAAATTTTATTCACTGCTAATGGCAATACAAAATGGTAGTCACTTTGGAAGAGGAAGATAGTTTATCAGTTTCTTACAAAGCTAAATATAGTCTGTCATCCAATCCAGAAATCACACACCTCGATATTTACCTGAAATAATTAAAACTTATGTCCACCCATAAGCCTTCATACAAGTGTTTACCATAGCTTTATTCAGGAATGCCAGATATGGGAAGCAACCAAGATGCCCCTCAATGGGTGAACAGGGAAGACAAACTACAGTACATCCATACAGTGGAAGATTGTCAGCAACACAAAGATGAAATATCAAGCCACAAAAAAATATCTTGGGTCCCTTAAGTGCATATTGCTAAGCTTAAGAAGCCAAACTGCGTAATTTTAACTATAAGACTTCCTGGAAAAAGGACAAATATAGGCATAGTGAAAAAGATCTGAGGTTGCTTACGATTCAGAGAGAGAAGGGGGGATGAACAGGTTGAGCACAGGGGATTTTTTGGGCAGTGAAACTATTTGTATGATAATAGTGATAGGTGCATGACATTACGCATTTGTGAAAATCCATAGTACTGTACAATACAGAGTGAATTCTAATATAAATTATGAACTTGAGTGAATAATAATATATCAGTATTGGTTCATCAATTTGAGCAAATGTGCCACATTAATCCAGGATGTTAGTAATAGGGGAAACCACACGGAGGATCGAGGTGGGAGGATGGGAACTTTATCTTTCCCGCTCAATTTTTCCAGAATCTTAAAACTGCCCTAAAAGTAAAATACGTTCCTTTTAAAAATCAAGTGTATGACTACGAGAAAATTCTATAACATGTAATTCTGAAAATCTTTACAGAACTTGTGGTTTGTTTTAATATCAAGCTTTTGTAGATTTGTGATGGACAGCATCTTTATTAACATACTAAATTCAAACATGACAGGCATTCATCAATGCTCTATACTCACAGCTGGGTTGTGATATGCAAATACAGAATATATCTTTTGCTATTTGCCATATTGTTCATTGATTCATTTTTTGAGGCATAAGAATGAATTCACCTTCCATATAGTTCATATATATGTCACCAGTTCTTCACACTCTATATAAATTGATCCTGGAACATCTGTGAGAATCCTTAAATACCTCTCGTGCCCCCAGGGGAGTAAATACAACTCACATATAAACAGACACCTTTTTTAATATCTAAAATCCCTATCAATTTCGTGGCAACTATAAATAACCATTAATTTACAATCCTAAAACTAGTTTCTTCGATTATGCTTCATATAATTATATATATTTTAAATGCAAATATTTGTTTATAAATATTATTCAAAGAACTAATAAGCTCTTTTAAATACCAAAATATCTCACTTTCTCTAATTATGATAATTTTATAGCTGGATAAATAGCATGTCAGGCTGCTTGCTCCTCCTTTATCCATTGTGGTGTGTTCAAATGGGAAATCTAAAAAATAAAGTCTGTGGCAGATTTTCCAACTGCTTCTGGTCTTGAACATAAAATGCTAAGAAAATGCATGCTCTTCTGTGCAGATACCACATATACAAATCATTTAAAATACAAGATCCATTATTCTACATTGTAAAAGTATTTCTGATGGTCTATCGATCATGTATTATTTTACCTAAGTCAATCTTCTATCTTGTTTTCTCATTTCATCAAACCTGATTAACATAAAACAGATTCCAAGTCCAGAACTTAATAATTCAGACCCTCTAAAAGAATGAAATAATTTTTACATTAAAGAAATACTTCTGAATGTCAACATTCAATAGAAAATGTTCACATGGCGTACTGGGGAACACAACAGGGTATACGGCCCCCCCGCCCTCCAGGAGCTCAATTGTAGTGAGACAGAAGTATAAGTAAAATTGTTCAATGCTGACTACTCCAATGGCTATCATAGAGATACGAAGTCCATCAGGAATATAAAAAAGGGAGCAATTCCATGTACATAACCTCCATGTTGAATTTGAAACATTCAACTAAAACACACTCACCAACCTTGGAAACACTGTTCCTTGAGTGTCCCACCCTATCCCATTGCTTGTGATAGATTTCTAGAGATCCATTCATAATGTTACACTTCCTTCTAGTGACACAACGTTTGACAAAATCTACTTCCGAAATTTAGCACGCATGGCCGCACTTCCCAGAGAACTTCCTTCATCAGTGTAGCCCAGGCAGCTCCAGTCATTCTCCAACATCTACTCCATCTCCTTCATCAGTAGAGTTTATTATACTGTCTATTCTCATCTTTATTGACTTTTCATTGTATTGTCTGCCTTTACTCCTATTAAACTGAAGCTCCTTGAGGCAACTTGCCTCTGTTTAGCTGAGTTGTGAATCTGAGTCTGTAAGACACTGTGCCTAGAAGAGTGGGCTCAGTTGATAGTTGATTGACTGGCAGATTGACTACACTAGGGCTTTCATCTCACATTTTTATTATCTTGGTACTTTTTTTTAAAGATTTTATTTATTTATTCATTTGAGAGAGACACAGGGAGAATGTGAGAGAGAGCATGAGCAGGGGCTGGGGCAGAGGGAGAGGGAAAAGCAGACTCCCCAGTTGAGTGGGGAGCCCAAAGCTGGGCTCCATCCCAGGACCCTGGGATCATGACCTGAGCCAAAGGCAGATGCTTAACCAACTGAGCCACCCAGGAACCACCCCCTTCCTTGGTACTTTCATTAGCAATTCAGTTCAACAACTCCAAATTACCTCAAAGTAAATCTCTGCCCCAATGTCAGACTGAAAATGGTACAATGGAAAATATAACAAAAATCAATAGTTGCTATTTATCAAAACTATCATTAATTCTACCAATAACATAGCAAAAAAAAGCCATACTCTTCAATAATTTGACAGTGTATCAGTCAAATTTCTGTGTTAGAGAATGTTATTTCTATGCTGAGAGGAAAATTGGGCATAATCCAGTAATAGTATGATCATACCCATACATCAATACCTACTTTATTTTACGTTACTGGGGCTAGAAAAAAGCTATTTGACCTAGCAGTGTCTGAATATCTTACACGTTTCTGCATAGATTTGAGAAACAGAATGAATTTAAATGTTGTTAATCTCTAATAGTTCGAAGACCCAAATTTTTTATCATAAAAAGGCCAATCCATGAGTATAGTTAAAGAAACCATAATAACAGAAGTTTAAAGGTTAGTTTTATTGACAATGGCTCACATATGATCAGATGTTTCTGATGTTTTCCATGGTTATATGATCACAGATAGTTTTCCAATAGAAGTTATAGCACTAATGTGACTCCTTACTAATTAGGGAAGGGCATTATGTTTGCATATTGAAATAATCTCTTACTAAAAGAGATAATTTTGCTCAATTGAAAAATTGATATCCAGGTTTTATTTCCTTTTACATCTTTTTTATAGGAACTCTGTTCATGTTAAGGCTATGATTATTATTTCCTCTCTGCACCCTTTTGTACTGTCCCATACTTGCCCTGCTTCTATAGAAGTGTCTTTCAAAGTTTGGGTAACCCATGCTGTAAGAAATAAACTTTTCGTAGAGCTCAGACACAATCTCTCTGTCTCTACCTGTCTCTCTGTCTCACACATACATACACATACATAAACTTGTATGTAAGACAAACATTTCCCAAAGCAATACTTTATCACTTGTCAATGCCATGGTGGATGATAATTTAAAAAATAAGATTAACTGAGGTAGAGTATGTGAGCTACAATGCCTGACATAATAATTCTCAATAAACATTTATGAATGATATTGCTGAATATTGAATCATGGGCATGGCTATTTACAGTATGCAAATAATTAGATGTAAATTTCAATATGCAGGGATTATGGAGATTATCATGCATACAAATTGAATTTAAACACATCAAAGGATATCTAAGAGGCATATGCCATAGGATGTGAATTAAATATATATCTAGTGAGCATTCACTATCCAAGATGTTAGAGAGATACATGACTGTGAACAAAAGAGACAACAATCTCTGCCCTTATGGAGTTAACATTCTAGTGGGCAAAGGCAGATCTTGAAGAAGCAAAAGGAGTAAAATGCGACATGCTGATGAATGTCATGAAAAACAGAAGTACAGCAGGAGACAGTTACTGCCATGTTAGAGTAGCTAGCACAGAAGGTCCTCACGGGGATGTCAACATTTGAACGAAGGATTAAATGAGATGACTGCATAAGTATCAGGGGAAGGTGTGGGGAAGTTATGGTTCAGGCAGAGGAAACAGCAAGTGCAAAGACCCTGAGGCTAGAAGGCTTCTGGTGTGTTGAAAAACAGTGAGGATTCCAGTAGAGCCAGAGCAGTGGAAGGAACAGGGAGAGTGCTGGGAGATACAGCATTAATAGGGAGACAAATCCTAAAGACTTCGGAGTCCATTTCAAGTAATTTGTTACTATCTCAGAGAGAAACTGGAAACCACTGAAGGACTTTGAGTAGAGAAATCATATGATCTGACTTTATTTTAAGAGACCCTTACAGAAAGCAAGCAAATGGTTCTGTAGTATTTCAAGCTATTGCGTGGTCTGACCCAATCTGTATATGAGGTGTGATACCCAGAATAATAGTCCATTAAAGGTGTCTACATTCTCATCCCCAGAGCCTGTGAATATGCTAGGTTGCATGGTAATAGGAAATAAGGCTGCAGATAGAATTAAGATTGAAGCAAGAGGTGAAAAGAGTCCTGGAAGAGTCCTGAGTTGACCCCCAAATCCTTTTAGCTTCCAGTGTGTCACTTCAGGATATGGAGGGTTTCTTGGGCACCCACACCTCTGCCCTGGTTCCCTGCTGCTTCTCTCCCATTACTGGTTACTTCTGGTGGTTTTACTTACTTTCAGAGTCTTTTCAATACTGATCAATGAAGTCATCTAAACACATTCTTCCCATTACCCCATTGTTATGAAATATGTGTGTGCATGTGTGCAAGTGTGTCCACATGCATGAGAGGGCACACATACGTGTATGCCTGCCGGCATAATCTCGAAAGGAAAAAATCCCGGAAAACCTTTGTAAATGAGTAGGAGATGGAGCCGTGTGCGAGTAAGTGAACGTCCATGCTGCTTGGCAGGACATCAGGCATCAGGAGAACTGTTTTGACTACAGGAAACCAGAGAAAGATTGCTTTTCTCTTGCTTAATTATAAATGAAAATGAGGGTACGTATGTAGGCATGTAGACCTCAAAATTACACATTCTGTTGAAAGTCAGAACAAATATTGGCATTTTCATGTAGTTCAAGCTAATATGTTCTTGCTGCAGAGAAATCTCGAAAGTTCACGATATGTTATTTTATGAAGGCGTGTGTGTGTGTGGATGCCCCTGCGTTGACACCGTCATATTACAAAGAAAGGCAACATCAGCTGGGTTCTTCAGTGATGGATCAATGAAGAGGCCAATAAACTTGAGTATACTTTTGGCAGCCAGAATCAACATAAAGCAAAATGGAAAAAAAAAAAAATCAGCCACTGAAATGGGGCTTATCTATTTACTCAGCAGTTGATAAAGGCTGACAAGTTAATTAAGTCACTGTCATTAAGGTTGCAATACCACATGAGGCCAGTGATAACACACTTAATGGATGTGGTCGCTATTTTTTTTAAAAATGCTACTGGAAAAAATATCAATTAAAAGTTAATACTTTAAAAATCATTTAAGTCAGGTGACCTAAATTAAGTGAAATGAATTAAAATTTTGTGGGGGATGGGCTAGATGGGTAATGGGGATTAAAGAGGGCAGTTGTAGTGATGAGCCCTGTGATATGTACGTGATGAATCACTGAGTTCTACTCCTGAAACTAATATGACCCTATATGTTAACTAACTAGAATTTAAATAAAAACTTGAAACAAACAAACAAAAAACACACAAAAAAAATGATTTTGAAAGTATCAAACCACCCTAGAATGATGACAGAAGATCCGGAATGGTTTAACATGCTCAAAAATGGGAACAAGAATCAATATTTTATAATATAATACAAGGGTATCAATAATTAAAAGCCTTTACACTTTACAAAGTTCTGAATGCAATTTATGTTTCTGAAATGATGATATCAGGTTGATACATTTCTTTTCAGGTATTTTAGCAGATTAAGGGTATATGTTTATTATCCCAAACCCATCTTAACTAATTTCATTCTCAGGGTCAAAAACTTTCAGAAAATAACTGCTCTGGGATGTTCATTATTAATAGTGTTCCTCTCTCGTTAATAGTTTATGGTGAGCTTCTCAGAATATTATGAGACTGTAAAAATTCTATCCCAATAAATGTGTCTATAGTAATAAATTGAATATAAATTATAGTGTATGAATTTCACACTGATTTATGCTTGTCGTAACAAGGAGCTGCGGATGGTCTGAACGACCTCACAGAATACAGCATATGGTTTACTTTCTGTAGGTGCATAAGATCTGGGATAGCCCCAATTTGGAGAAAATAAGTATAAAATGAGACCAGAAATTATTATTCCATTTCTAAACCAAACCTGAGTAGGAAACCTCCTTTCAATCAACAGTTTCTTTCTCCAGAGCACTCCTTTATTTGATATAGGAGACTAGCACCAATAGAATGTGTTTCTGGAAGTGATTAAGGGTTAAAGATGAGAGACACACAACAGAGATTTTCAGTACACATTCATTTGGTGCATTGGTCACTAATAAAACCCCTCATCTTGTCTTCGCATCACAGGGCTGTTAATATCACTGACATAGCTTTTCGTATTAAAATTAAAGAAAATCTCTTCAAATTTTAATAATGAAAACTGTAATATTATGTTTTTATGTAATCTATAAAAATCTGCATGTAACAACTTAATTCCAAACCCCAAGATAAAAACTGAAAAATTCAGTTTATCATCACCATGACCACAAATGTGCTCTAATGCTCAGTATTTTCATACTGAAGATAAAATATCAAGATAATGGATTCTTTTTACCCCAGCTTTTTGTTGCGTTCACTTAGCTCTGGTTAGTTGCTTTGACACCATATGTTTTTCCTCTCTCAAACAGAAATGTGAAGCAAAAATAACTGAAGCATTTTGAACTGTTTGACATTTAACCTCTGACTATTTCCAAATAATGGCCTATAATTTCTAAGCCTATGCAAATGGAAATCGTTGTCTCTTTACATATTTTGGCACGATTTTATGTTAGATCTGAAGAATGCAATTAGTAAGTTTAGAGGACAGAACACATTTAAGTAGGGACGTATATTGTGGAATGAATAATACAAAATATTTTAAATAGCTTCCTATGGTTTATCTTCTTCAATACAAGTATGTCATACTATAGTTGATAGCAAGTAGAACACTTCACCCACAGGTGAGAAATGAGAAATTTTAAGGCCTATTGAACACAACATAATTTCACAGTGGGTCAGCACAAATTTATACAGTGCAGGTGTTTCCATAATTGGAGTCCATTGGAAAAATGCACAGTATTCCATGCTCGGCAATGTTCAAATGCAATTCCATCTGGGTATTTTGCTGATCTCATAATAATATGCAACTTATTGAAATGTAAAAATAATACAAGTAAACTCTAAAATTAATTATCTTGAAAAGTGCTTTGCCTTCTTGCAGAAAGAGTTTTGGTTTCCTAATATACTTAAGGCAGTACACTTTTGAATTATCTATGAATAAATATTTTAATGAAATTTTGATAACAAATGATGTCGAATTTCAAGACTATGTCACTTAAAGAGTTTTATGTATATAGAACTATGTATGTCAAGAATAAGATGTATCATGTATATATATCCCACTTCTTAGCAAGGAACTGGCAAGGTCATGTTGTAAAAAAAGCATATGGAATGGGAGTTATCATGTTGGCCATCTTTGGAAAGTACAATTTCTCCTTCTCGAAATAGACTTTTCTTCTGGTATCCAGGCTGCCACCTTGATTTTCCTGTCTATCTCCTCTACTGCTCTTTCTCAGTCTTTGGTGATTACCATCCTCGGCTTGACCTTGAAATGAAGGCGCTGCCTGGGGCTCCTTTGCAGTTGACTCTGGTCTCTCAATCTTTTTCCTCTGACCCTTGGTGACCTTGTCCACTTATATGACCTTAAATTATACCTCTCAAATTTATAGCACCAGCCCCGAACTTTCCAGTGAGTTCCAATTTTTTTTTTTTTTGAAAACAGAGGAAAGTGTGAAATAATTTTAAATCTTGGAATCAAATTCCCATTTTTTCTTTTAAATCAGAATAAAAGAGTTACCTTTCTGTCTCTTTAACTATTATTTTTTTAAGATTTTATTTATTTATTTTAGAGAGAAGAAGAGAGAGAGCAAGTGTAGAGGTGCGAGCAGGGAGAAAGAAAGAGAGGGAAGGAGAGGGAAAAGCAGACTCCACAATGAACCTGGAGGCCCTTGGGGGGCTCGATCCTATGACCCTGAAATCACCACTTAAGCCAAAATTAAGAGTTGTCCGCCCAACCGACAAAGCCACCCACGTGCCCCTTTAGGTATCCTTATGGATTTCTAAAATTGCCTGTGAGTTTTTTGTTTGTTTGTTTGTCATTATGTAATGTTATTTATTTATTCTATTTCACCAAAACTATACCTCTTCTTCAGAAAAAGATGGAATTGGCTTTTTGCTTTACAGGAGTATTAGTTTATAAGCTTTTAAAGGGTGTCCATGATTCTTCTTCTTCTTCTTCTTCTTTTTTTTAAGATTTATTTATTTATTTGGGAGAGAAGCAGAGAGTGTGTGTCAGCAGGGGACGGGCGGAGGGAGGGGGAGAGAGACTCTCAAGAGCACTCCCTGTTGAGCGCAAAGCCAAAAGCAGGAGTCAGAGGCTTAACTGACTGAGCCACCCAGGCACCCCAGAGTCTCCACACTTCTTTAGAAAGTCAAGTTCTCCATAAACCAAAGATGAGATGATTAATTGTTAAATTAGAAAAAAAAATCAAGTTATTTGAGACAGAAGACATACCTCACAAAATTATCAGAGAGTATAGTAGACTTCCATGTTTAGCAAACAAAATGCTTTGTTTCAAGTCCACCAAAGCAACGATTGCAAAAAGAGGCAGAAGGGAATTGGTGCAATCAGCAAGGATTGATTTATACGCACAGCTTTAAGCAGAAGGTTTGATGTGCTTTGCTTGCTTTTAACTTCCTCATGATGGGTTAGTTTCATCTTCTCTGTGTCCAGATACATCTCGGTCCTCAGCCTCCTGTCTTGGCTATTTCTGCTCTTGGATCTTCTTGACCAACAGCCTCCCACCTTCTGCTCATCTTCATGCTGTGTGATCATTTCTTCTCCTCTCGTTTATCAGCAGAATATGACCTATAAACTAAATTAGGAATCTTAAGTAACCAATAAATTGTAAGACTTACAAATACTGCAAGGTAAGTATTTTAACTTTATTGATAACACATATTTTGCATATTTTCTAAACATTGATGTTAGAAATTAGGTCCATAGACTATAGAGAGTACAACACAAACATCCACACTTGGGGGATTTAGGGAGTTGAGGGGTACACATGTGCCCAGAATGCCCTCCTTACCTCCACAAGCAGCCAATCAGAGGTCAGAACAGCCTCCACTCTCTATCTTCCTTTGCCCCTGGGTTATAGGCCTGAGGGATCGAAACTAAGAAGGCCATTCAAGGAATTATGACCCAAGAGTGGTGTCAGCCCCGGACTATGCTTTTTCCTAAACTTCAATAATGTCTAGCCACTTATGTTCTCTTCACATTATCTCTTTGTCTCTCTTCCCCCACTTTACCTTCCCTTCTTTGCCTTCTGCCTCCCCAAACTAGCATAAATATCCACATCATGACTGAACTCTCCTCACTTAGTGAATACTTTAAGATATTCAAGGTGTTAAACATTGTCTCCAAAAACAAATAAAATTTCTAGAAAGTAAAAACTGTAATTTATCAAGTTAAGGAACCTACATATGTTTATGTTGGAATTATGCTATCTGTGAAAATCATAATACTATGAAACAGCAACTATTTTTTTCCCAAGACACCATATATATGTGTGTGTGTGTGTCACACACACATATATATTTTATATATATATATAAAATATATATATGACCAAAACATATTTGTCAAGTAATAAATAATAGCATTTAGGGCAGTTTGCCAGTTGTAAAAGCAGTCTCTGGTATCCTTTAACCACCAAACACAATCACAGAGCCACTGAAAAATTCAACTTCATTAAGTGTCAATGCCCATTCTGGAAGTGGAGTAACTTTTCATCCATATATGGCTTTTAAAACCATCAGAAGAGGAGCCGGGAACTTTGTGTACTGATGGAAAGTCCTACAGAAGAGGAGAGTAATGGTAGAGTAGTAAATGAAAAGCCAAAGGCCCTTGGATCATCACAGCCCACACTTTAAACCCACAGCACACAGTTGTGCCTGCAGGAGACACAATCGCCTTTGTTGTTTGCTGAGAAGAACACAGATGGATAAGAGTTTCCATATTGATACTTTTTACTAATATACTGTGGAACTAAATGTTTTATTTTCTTTCCAGTTGTCTTTTTATAAGCCCTTTGAAATACTCCCCCTTTCAAACTTTCAAGTTTACTTTTGCTGAACCAGAATTATCTATAACGATGTGGAAACTGAACATTGGTTCATGCAGATCTCTATTTTAACAATGATGGCTGAAATTATATGAAAGCTTTCACTTGAAAAATTCTCATTTCATAATTTGCTCACATTTCCTGTGAAACAGGAAATGATAACATAGGTTTTCTGTTTAATAAGAATATTGTTATAAAGGGTTAATTAAAATGTATTCTACAGTTTGCAAAATGTTACAAGTAAAACAAATTTGGTGAGTTATGAGAACTTCACAACATAAAGAGGAATTAATTTGATATACTAAATAATGATTTTTTTGGTATTGGTAATATGACCCTAATCATTCTGATTATTGTAAGTTTTCTTGCTTTTAAATGCTCAGAGGACTGTCTATTAAAGCTTTGTCTGTACTTATACTATGATGGCACATAGGAAATAGGTAAAGATTCTTTCAAACAAACTTTTTGCTTCATTCTAAGAAATCATGGGAAGAATTCCTTTAAACGGTGTCATTTTCGGGGCACCCGGCTGGGTCACTTGTTTAAGCACCCAACTCTTGATTTTGGCTCAGGGTCATGAGATCGAGCCCACATCCAGCTCTGCATTCAGTGTGGAGACTGCTTGAGATTCTCTCTCTCCCTCTGCCCCTCCCCACACTCTCTCCCTCTCTTTAAAATAAATAAAATCTCTTAAAAAAGAGTGTCCTTTTCTACCTTACATTATTACATTTTTATTTTTTAGCTGATTGAACTAAATCTTAATCCACATAAAAACTTTGTAAAGGTGTTAAATTTTCCTATTTAATATTTTCCTGTGTTACCCTTCCACAATTCTAGTGCAAATGAAATCCCAAAGTACACATTGGGATATCTCTGCACTAAAACATTATTCTATACATGATAAGGATATACTGAGAGATTTGACATAGATTTCTGAGCAGAGTTACTCTCCTGCCTTACTGGAAAAATCAGATTTCTGAGCATAGTTGTTTGGGTATTTGAATGACCCACCCATGCTGAATCTCGAGGGTAAGCCTAGATTCACCAGTATTTTCTCTGTGTGTGCCTTTGCTTAACACAGCCATTACTTCAGGAAGCTGGTGTCAGTGTGCCATTCTGCCTATAGGTGGGATAAGAAATTTCTCTCTGCAGTACCATCGGGATGACAAGCAGGGGGCTTCTATTCCCCTTACTTCAAACGTTGATCATTTTTTGAGTTAGCTATAAGGCAGAAAGCACTATGATTTGAAATGAAGTTCCAGAATCTCTCTGACAAAAAGCAACTCTGTCAGAACACTATGTCCTCAGCAAGAAGAATGCATTGGCCATGATGGGCTTCCATAGCCAAGCGAGAGGATAAGGAATAACTGAGTTATTCCTGTGACTTCCTAAATAGGTATCTCCTCGAAGAAATGACTTAAGTCATTCTAGCTAGTGAAGCCACCCAGAAAGGAGATTAAAGAAACCTCGTCAGCTTCACTTGATGAATTTAGTCACATAAGTTGAAACAGGAAAGTCTATCTTTAGAAGCTACACATTAAATAGTTAGTGAGCATTTGCTAAGTGTAGGTATTCTCTGCTCTGGGAAATCTGGGGTGAGGAGATGGGGCATCTGCCTACAGGATGCTCACGTTCTAGAGAGAGCAGTAGTGGGACAGAGTTTCTAGTACCTTTGGTTGCAAATTCTTGTTCAGGTTTGAGTTTACTTTCCTGCTGATCCTTACATTCTAACTATATTTCAATGAGAAGATTTTACTTCTGGCCCTATCTTCAGGTTAACAATAGGAAGGACAACTGTCCCTTCATAGTAGAAGACCTGTTGACATGTGTTTTAGGGACTTTTCAGCAAGGCTTCCCAATAAAACAGAATTCACTCCAAGCTTGTAAAGATGCAATCAAACTGGATCAGGATTCATCAATAAATTAAGCATAAAAACTCCAAGACATTTACTGTAGAATCTATTATGTTCTTTCAGCAGTTGCAAAGGGTTTAGGTTCCCTTGAGGAAACCCCTTCTGTAAGTCCTGGAGATACTAGCAATCTTTCAGAGGAAGTCTTGTTTTAGCAAGCTTGACCAATATGATTCTGACTTTTAAAAACTTTGGCTTTCTTAACAATGAATAAGATTATTTTATCTTACCCCCTGTGGCCCGATGATCTAATAGTATCCATTAGGGATACTTCTTACTGCATACTCAGAAGATTGGAAATTGCTTTAATACCTACATAGGAAAGTTGTGTGCAATTTGGACTGTAATAGCTGCTTATTTAAGAAAGGAGTAAAATTTAATTAATTTTGTTTTTAGAAGAAAAATTTCATCTGAATCCTCTTTGTACTGTTTTATTCTCCATTATAATACATACTTGTTATGCTAACAACAATTGGGAATTTCTATTACATTTTATGTTAATTTAACCATATATCATACTTTGCAAAGAGGTATTGTGTACTCTAAAGGTCCAATAGTCAGAGTCTAGATCATCTTAGCTCTTTTTTTAAAATTTTTTATTTTTTAAAATTTTTTAAAAGATTATTTATTTATTTATTTGACAAAGATCACAAGTAGGCAGAGAGGCAGGCAAAGAGAGAGAAGGAAGCAGGCTCCCTGCTGAGCAGAGAGCCCGATGTGGGGCTCGATCCCAGGACCCTGAGATCCTGACCTGAGCTGAAGGCAGAGGCCTTAACCCACTGAGCCACCCAGGTGCCCTGAGATCACCTAAGTTCTTAAAACACACTTCTCAAGGGTGTCTGGGTGTGACTGTGTGAGGGGTGTGAGTATGTGTGTGAGTATGTGTGTGAGACAGAGAGAAAGGCAGAAAGAAACCAAGAACAACACAGACGTAGAATGAGACATAGAGAAATAGCAAAAGAGAGACAATGAGAATTTTGCAAAAAAGAAAAAAATGAAAGCAGTACAAAAAGGAAGAGGTGGTTATGTTTCTTAGCAAGGGAAAATAGCTTCTTAGAACTCAAGGTCAGAGGTACTTGCCCCTGGAGGCGCTATCATTCATGTTCTCCAAGCCTTGGCTTTTTCCCCTAAATGCATCAGCTAAAAGATGGGCCTATGATTAGTAATATTTAAACCTGATTTTATTTTATTGTTGCACACAAGATTCTGTGAATTCCTTAATTCATTGTACAATCTAATTACAGCTTGATTTCTCATAGAGAAAATATATTACCCGATCTTCTCTAGTTACTTTTTGATTATTTTCTTCAATGGCTACAGCAGGGCTGGATTACGCCGAACCATTTCATTCATTTAGTTCTCTCTATATTGGATACTGAGTACTCCAGTAGATTTGATCACACAGCATTTAATATTGATTATGGAGACTGGCAAATGCGGTGTAATACTTAGGTCCGACGTCGTGAATGCATTCACAACATCTACGCCCAATAATGCATCTGGGCAGTTGGTGTAGTAAGGTTGACGACCATATGATGATTACAGAAAAATAAAACACCCTGCCTCCAATTTTTCTCAGAAATATACTTCATGTATAATTATTATTACCAAAAGTATCGCTTTCAACCCTGTGAGTATCAGTTTTATGGAGAGCTGCTTAGAATGTTGTTTTTGTTTGGTTTGGTTTTCTTTTCTTTTCTTCTCGTTTTGACAAATCTTGTGTGTCTTCCTAGGAACCACGGTCAGTGTCGAGATGGGGGCTGACAAAAGATATGATACAGGGTTTCCTGTCTTGGAGAATTGGCCAAGACTCAGCAAAGGGATAAAAAGGCAGGAAAAAAAAAATCGTGTTTCTGTTTCTTTTTTGAGCTCTGTGCCTCTCTTTTCTACCTTTCTGTCTCTGTTTCTGGATCTCTTATTTTATCTTACCTCCCCCTTCATGAGCCCAGAAACACACTGCCAGGGCACTAGAGACAGGCCTCTCTGAATCGTGTGTCGTTCGCTGTCCAGAAAATAGTTTCGAGAGCACGAGGTGCTAATTGTTCCTGTCAGCTGCCCATCCCCTCCCTCATCTGGTGTGTGTGTCTTCCGACCCATGCTCCAGAGGTGGCTCTGAGTGCATGGGATGGCTAAGGTTTCTGCCAGGGGAAACCCAGGATCACTGTGGTGAAGACACTATCCAACCACAGAGTTCTGGGGTCACAGTGAGGAGGACCCCTGTGCCCCCCACCACCTGCAGACCACCACCTGTGGCCAATCCGGTGACTCTGATACTATGCGGCACTCAGCTGGGGTCAGGGGCCAGAGGGACTTCCTGATTTCCAAGGTTTCTAATTACTCAAGGGTCTCTTTATCATAAAGCTACTGTTTTCCTTTTTAAATCGAATTTGCTACCTTTCTTTTTTTAACTTAACAGTGCTCTGTTTGGCTGGGCTTTTTTTAGTTAAAGAGCTAAAACTAAATATGGGTCACTTTTCTAGACACTGTCTACAATCCATTGAGTAAGGTTTTGAAAAATTAATCCCACTGTGTACAGCATCAAATTTGAATTTGTTCATAGCTAATGACTCACGAACATATGATTCTATAACATTGACTTCGATTGCATATTTGTTGCATTTGACCAGAGTCAGAATTCCTGACTTCCCTGAACCAAAAACATTACATAGGTGCTATGGGACAATTTTTAGGTCATCTTTTAAAAGAAAATACCTTTGATCAAAAAATCAGAATTTCTGTATTAATCTCTTCGAACTGCATACGAGGATCAACATTCAAGCTTATTTTTACTATAGTTTCCAGACAAAACTTTAAGGAGGGGGTACGTTATTCACTTTTTAAGTCCTTTAGAAAGCTTTTTGAAAATTCTTTAAAAAGAATTTTCCATGAACTGAAGTTTTATTGCATTTCTGATTGGAGATATGAAGAACAGTTAATATATGCACAGGAAAAAGAAGCCACCAGGGGGGAAAAAAAAAGGAAAGAATAAAATCCTAAAAAGGTCCAAGGTTGATTCAGTATCACATAATAGGTAAGATCTCAGTGGGGTTGATTATCAAATGAGACAACTGTCCATTCTAACAAAAGGAAGGGGATATTTTTGAAGACATACCTGTCTTTTGCTTAAGGAATTCATCTATTTTCCAAATTAGATGAGAATGTCCTGCTCAGCATGACCTGAGTTTGAAAATTTTTGGAGACCCATACAGTTCAGTTTTCTCCCTGAACAATATTCGAGGCTGTTTCTTCTCTTGTTTCATATACAAGCAGAAGCTTTTAGTTTCAGTTTAACCGAAGTATTTTTGACCTTACAAATGCAGGTATGTGTTAAAAAAAAACAAAAAAAATCCCTTTCTCTATTATGGACTTTCACTGTATGCATTAAATCTGTGTCCAAACACAACCACCCAATGTTAACTAAAACTGCACGTGAGGGACTTCTGATTCACAAACATATTTTCTTTTAATCAAAGACACCTGTTTTTTTTTTTTAAAGCTCTGACTACAAATGATTCAAAGTAATTTCTATCTTTTTTTTTTCTTTTCTTCTTCTTCTTTTTTTTTTTTTTTCCTTTTTTGATAGGGAACCTTCCTTTTCTACAGCTGGTACCAGCAAAATGCATTGGTTTCGTAAACAATATTCATGTAGGGGGAATATAGCTTAAGCGATTCACAGAGTACACAAACATTTATTGGTACAAAACCTGCAACATGAGTTTTTGTTAAATTTTAACAGTGTTTTCTCAAATCTTCAAAGCTTGCCTTGATGGTTTTCTGAAGTAATTGAACCACTCTTGAGTTGTTTTATATAGGACATCTTATCTTTCTTTCATTACCCAGGCTGTGGCTTCTTTTCTATTCCCATGAAATCCATGTACACACCTTAGAAGCCTTCCTGAACAAGCTCTCTTCTAACTTTCACGGAGCCCTTAGCACAATTTGAATACGAAAGAGATACTGAATAAAAAGCTTTAATCTCTTGTCTGTTATGTTGCTTTCTTGCCTCTCTTCATCTCCTCCTCTTCCAAGGGCTTTTCTGTGGGAGGAAAGTGAACACTTTCTGTTTAAAGTGAAGTGTAATGCTCGAGAAGATGCATTCGCTAAGGCTGAGATGGGAAAGCGGCTCCTGTAAATCTTCTCTGTCAAAATTTAGCTACATTTGTACGGCGTTGCCTTCTGTGTAAAGCTTTGCAGGTAGAAGATTAGCAAAGAGCTCTCCGTGAACAAAAATCTTTCAATCAGCAGAATGTACAGGGAGTATCAAATGTGCCCTCCACCTCAAATACTGTGGGGCTCTCCCCTCTGATACCTCTTCCTCTCGGTGAGCTGGAACTGCTTGAAAGGGTTTTCTGTTCTCTGCTCTCTTGTCAATTTGAATGCCAGGAAATGAGCCCCCTTTGTGAGATTAATTAATAGCAGGAGCGGATCGGCCGAGCCCAATCGCCACGCAATGGAGCTGTAATTGCTACTTTGTGGAAAGGAAAGGAAAAAAAAAAAAAAAAAGTTTGGGTTGCAGTTTAAGAAGAGGGTTTAAGGAAAGTTCTTTGAACTAGAGGTCTCAGTGCACTGGATTAAGGCAAGAAGCAAGGAGGCCTTTGAAGTTTGCTAAGAGGTTTTGGAAGGGGAAAAAGTTGGGTGGCAAATGGGAGCTGGTAACATCAAAAGCATTCACACTGTTCCTCACCTGCTCGGTTTCAGGACTGGGACCCCTGGGAGAGCCGCGTCGCAAGTCAGCTGACCGGCTGGGAAGGCAGTGGGTGGATGGGTGTGGGTTTATTTGGGCTGCTAACATCCAGCCTTGCTCCAACATACAGGTCGTGTGCGAGGACACGCCCAATTGAGGGATGCTGTTGGAAGACTTCGCACTTGACAGCACACGCAGAAGGAACCTACGACCCCCAACTGAACGCTCACCTTCTTTCATGCCATCTCCCCTTCCACCGCCTTCCAAAACATTTTTTAAAGTTTCTCTGTTTATCACTTAGCTATGATGCACTGATAAGAGGAAAAAGAGATGTGATTGATCCCTAAGTCATATCCATACCCGGTCTGGAAATAAGAATTAGCATAGGCCAGCCATTCTCAACAGGGGCAATATCGCCCCCAAGGGGGTGAAATTGATTCTTGGGGGGGGGGATAATCTTGGACATTATAATGGTTTATGGGCTATCTAAAAGGCCACACTGCATCACCAGATACACAGTATATCTTTACCAATAAAATGTCATGGGAAGGGAACAATTAGAAATAAAATACCTGAAAAGGCTCCTCAGAGGATATCCTAACATTAAAACAACAACAACAACAACAATAGAACAAAACACTGAGGATCACTGGTGTATGCAAATTTCTAGAAAGTAGCATGAATTTCATTTTATATGAATTGTATATTAACCGGAAGTTAACTCACACATGTGCATTTCATATTTTGATTTGGGGTGGAATTGGTCCTATCGCAAATATGTTTTATATCTCCAAATTCCATACTAAATAATTTTTTGTTATTTTATTACTCTTGGTGGAATGAGATCTATATATTTTAACTGAAAAGCTTGCATAGATTTCAGATCTAAACATTACAGTTTGTCCATAAGCTCAGATGTATTTTTGAAAGTAATTAAATTTTCTTCAGCTTTTCTTTTTTTTTTTTTCTTTTTTGCTATTTTGGGAAATATTACAAGTTCGAAAGACAGGATTTAAAAAATAACCTGGTAGGTCTACATGATTTAGAGATACAACCTATCCTATCCATTCAAACTGGATGTATTTTCTAAGCTAACATAGTTAAGTATTCATTTCAAATGATAAACAATCTTTAAGGAGAGGGGGGAAAAAAATGAAAATTGTCTTACATGACCATTGGCCGATGAGATTCTTTTAGACCTCTTACTAAATTTAAGAGTTTTGTTTCCATTTTGAATTCAACGTCCAAGATAAAATGCATACAATTTTAATTTAACCAAATGTGTAATATTCAGAGATAATCTTTAGGCATGAGAAAATCTTGGATTCTAATGCTTTTAGTCTATTACTACACTGTATTTTTCTTCCCTTGTAATGACCTGAAATGTATGAAGATCAAGAACCAATCCTAGTCTGGCCAAATAAACCAGAAACTTATTAAGGCCTGCCCCACAGCTGGATGCCATGTTTCTGAGCATCATCGCCATTCAGAGTACTTATTCTCTGCTGACCTTGAGAAAGAAGTTTGGAGGCTTTATCTTGAGGGAAATTTACATCCCTAGCAGTATGCATAGGGAGCCATGTCCTCCCTTTTCCCATGTCCTTTGTCTGTTGTGTTCAGAAAATTATTCACTAAAATGGCAGCTCCAGCACTGTGTACCAGTGACATTTTGGGGCTTCCTTTGCATTGACATCCAATAACAGTTCCTGCTGCTAAAGCTGGTTGGCCCAGTCTCGCATTCAGCCCACAGTGAACAATCAATAAACAGTGTTGACTGACCACATTGGAGCACCCAGCACATCAACCATGGACTTTGCAGCCTCATTACAAAGCCATCTTGGGACACCTGCCATTTTGAAAGTTTAACAAATATTTTTAATACAGTGAGTGAGTGAATGAAGTAGCTGGCGATTGCAAGTCCATTGCCAGAATTCCCAATCCCAATTCTTCCAAACTAGCAGGAGGAGCCCAGGTCTCTGTTTGAGATGGATGCCCATGTCTAATGGCTCACCTTACTTGGAAGAGACCTTTCCACTCTGTGCGCAAAAGGAATTAGGTACCTATAGATATACGTACAATGTAAATGACATGAAATACATTTCTTACAATAATGCCTGCACCCCAGTCTACTGGCTGTCAAAAAGCTGTACATAATTACACCCATTAAGAAAAACAGGCATCTATTCAAAGACCTCCCTGCTGTCAATGCAGGAAACAAACTCGTTCTCTCTTTTATTATATCAAATATCTTAGTTTATGCCATGCATGTTAAAGTTTACCACTCCTTGAGGCTTGCAACTGCAACAGTTTTTAGCTATCTGGAGGATTATAATTGCGTGTGCGCATCAATTATGGATTGGATTCAGCATTTTCAGATACCTTCCCAAATCACAAAGAGAGCTCAGTGGTCTCAAGGCATTCGGAGGCCAGTTTGATTACAGGTGTAGAACACGCAGCCCTGTTAGTTCTCAGTGATGAGAGCTTCCTTTCCCTGCTGGGTCTCTGGAAGAGGCACTGACCAGTGCCTTCCACTAACAATTTCTTCGCGTTCCCCAGAGATGCTTTAATGAGCCCCTTGGACATGGCCGAAGGCAATCTTGTTCTCTGGGCCAGTGAGGTGAAAAGCAAAAGCTTTACCTACCAGGCAAGCAATAATTAATAAGGTATCTTTGATTCATCGCAATTCATTAACAAAGTTACAAGTTTGGCGGCCTCACGGAACACAGTGTTAAGTCTGTCATTTCATTTACAAGTATTGAATGAAACATGCGTGCCAAGGTATGTTAAAAAAATTAACTTACAACGAAAATAAATGAATGTAGAATACTAATTGGGGAAAAGCAACTGACAGATACTGCAAAAGATTGATTTTAGGGAAAACGGAGAAATCTGTTTTCTGTTTATTTTAAGGACAGGAAATGAATACTGATGAGAAATGTATAGGCAGTTGCGTTGTGTAGCATTTGGTAATGTTTTCACTGGATATTTGATTTGTCTAAGTTTTTTTTTTTTTTTTTTCTCCCTCAGATTCTAGTTTGGATGCCAGTTATCAGAGTTGGTTTTGGTCTAATAGTTGGACTTTCTTGGATACATGGCTCTTGAATTGAGAGCATTTGCCATACGTCCCTGTGGAAAAGTAATTCAAGCCCAAATGTTGCATTGCTACAGAAAGAAATGCCGGCTTTAAACAGGCAAAATAAGGGCTGAGATGAGGTGGTCACATTTCTGTTGGCCTGGTTTTTTGTTTTTTTTTTTTTTTCGAAGAAACTGCTGTGAACTTCAGAAACATTACCCACTTGGTTTTGTAGGAATCTTGAAATGCTACTCTACTCTTTCTGAAATGTATTATCTGGGGATATGGATATATAGATTTTTTTTTTTCCTTCTAGGATAAAAGCAAAAACAAAACAAAACAAAAGCCATATTCCTAAATGAGAGGTATGAGTTTTAAATGAGTATAATTGAATGAAGCTGCTTGGAGAAAGGAAGAGGAGTATGGACCCTCCGGGTGCAAAGGAAGCTGGTCCATATCCGAACCATCCCACTAGATGGGGGACTGTGTATCTCATTTGCATTTGCTGTGTTCTGGTCATGGTCCTGCCTGCTCCAGGCCTATCTCCACAGTGAATAAGTGGACTGTGGGCCGTGGGCTTGGGGCTGGCAGAAAGGTTACGGGGAGTCAAGCTGTTTCCCTAATCAGCTTTGCTGGGACCACTGCACGACAGCCTCTGCGAAGACATTTTGATAATAATATACAGCATCTCCTGGAACTGGCTGTGGTGGGTATGGGCTAGAGTCAAACTATTCTAATCCTTCATGGGAATTTCGGAAATGCAGGAGTGAGGTTGTAGTGACATCTAAAGGCAGACTCTTCAACTTGAGCTGCACTTCTGGACAGCTTGCTCCTTTATACAAATGCTTCTAATCATAGCTTGTGACAAATTTCTCCTAAAATCTGCACAAAGCGGTTTTTACCTCGGATCTTCTCTTTCTCAGCCTACTCTCCTTGGACTGGAAATTTTCTAGCCGTCTGTGAAAGCCTCTCTTGTGTTCCCTATCCCATCCATTCTATACCACTCCTGCAAGGTTAGCTTCTCCTTTGCACCTTAATGCTCTTAAAAATTATTTGACGACATGTCTTGAGACTAACCCGGGCATAAGTACATAAGCCACACGTTGGATAAGAGTTTCTACAGCCATCGTTACGTATCAGGTTCTATATTATTCTGCCTCTCCTATTTTCCTGGAGTAGTCCCATCAGAGCAGTCCAAAGGCTGTATGAGTTTTCTCTGAAAGGTAGACACTGGCCATGCCAATGTCGCTCTCGTGAATCCGATATGATTGCCTTGCCAATCAGAATAAGGAAATATGCATTTTTAATGTGGGGTGCTCGCATCTGAACTCTGCTCTTTTCTTCTTTGAATAAAATGAACTTTTTCTTAACCAGTTCCATAGAATTCCACCCCCGACTCCAACAAGAAGGAGCATGAATACCATCCCGCAAAGGGGGTTGGCTCCCCACCACCCCTCCCCGAGCATCCTGGCCATGGACATGCCAGCCACCTCCTCTGGTTTCACGTGTGCCCTTAAGTCCCTTGCCAGGCAGGTTAGTGAATCTAAAATATCCCATGCTTTGATTCGCCTTTCCCCTCCTTAAGCCGCCAGATGCATCCGCATTGGTGAACTTGGACCAGGGTAAGAAAATTAAACCATGTACACAAGGCGACAGGGTATTGTCAGTGCAGGTGATCCCCACCAATATTTGAACATGAATGTGTTTTCTTAGCTGGCCATGGAAGGGATGGGAGTTTTTCTCTCTTTTCTTTTTCTTTTCTTCCCTTTTCTTTTCTTTTCTTTCCTTTCCTTTTCTTTCCTTTCCTTTCTTTTTCTTTCCCTTCCTTTTCTTTTCTTTTTTTTAATGGCCTTGATGAAAGACCTATAAAGTTGAATTGAATGGTTGGAAGATAATAACTCTAGTGGTAAAGGTCCCTGCGTTCGCCTACCACACTGCCCCTGGCAGTAATCCTGGCTTTGGGGATCTGAAATTTCCTAAGGATGTATTAGTGTCCTTATACACATGTGCTCTTGTATGCTCATAATCCTTTTCACTGGCTTCTTAGCTGCATGCTTTGTATTTAAATTTTCCTTCTGACCAAGTAAATCCCTTTGGATGAAGTGACAGGATCTTTTCAGCACCCATAGCTGGTGACAGCTGGGGGAAAGGCTCTGAAAGAACAGCGAAGTGTTCCTTACTAGTTTTCTTCAAGACCAGTGCCAGCCACCAGCTGAGCAATTTGTTCCTTCTCCCTTCAGGCATCAGTCCGTTGAAGAGGCTCACAGCAAATGCTGGAGAAGTATAATAGATATTAATATAAAAGACAATATCTGTGCTTCTGGCTTAACCATGCCTTTAATTAGGTACTTATTTATTATACGTGAACATGGAACCTTTTCATTAATTCCAGTGTAACCCTTTATTAATACTGTATGAAGTATATTCTGGCATCTGAAATGCAGTAAAAACTGGGCTTTGAAAGCCATCATTGTCGATAACCTTTGAAAGAATAGCTTTTAGGGCCAGATGCGTGCTCCGTCCCCCTCCCCGGTGAAGTCGCTTGTGAATATCGCCCTCGTGATGCATTCTGTTGTTTTAAGTGAAAATTGAAAGATGTCCTTTTGGGGGGGAGGGTGGCTCTCTCTTGCAAGCTGCCATTGTTAGATCAAGTAATGAGGTAATGAGAAAGATTCCAACTGAGTAAGAAACTAGACTCTGAATTAATGTGGGCACTTGGCAGTAGGTCGTTCCTCACGTGGAATTATTTTGTTTCAAATAGTTACCTAACCAAACGTCATCTCTTTATCTTCTGGAAAAGCAAAATAAAATAATACTTGCAGGAGAACAGAACACATTAACTGTTTGAAAGCAACATGGTGTTGCTGTGAGATCCCTAACATACAGCGTCATCCTTCTAGAAATTGAATATCGGCTCATGTATAAAACAAAAATAAAATGAAAACTCGCATCCCGCTTCTCAAGGTGTGTGGTCGTACATTCACTTTTACACAGCCCCCATTTTGGATCTGAGCCCTATTACCTACACTCGCTTTAATTATTTTAAACGTGAAGAGGAAGTTGAGAGAATTTTTTATCATCTGTGTCTGTCTACATGTAAATATCCCTTGGAACTGAGGTTGGAGGCAGGAGGAAGGTTTGTTTTGCTGTGTTCTCTGTCCATGTGGAGACCTGAGGGAGTGCAGACTAAATCAAAGGGATGGCCAGGAGGCTTAGTCATCTCGGAACCTCGGAATCTGGAGAAATTCTGCTGGAGACAAATAATTTGACAATGTAGGTTTAATAGCACAGTGCACCATCATCTTTCTGATGTGGCAACTTAAAAATAAATAAATAGAAATGAAAACTTCCCCATACACAGAGAAATGTGTGTGTGAGTCTGTGAGCGTGTATGTGCATATACATAATTTTCTCTTTGCATTTCCAATGTTTTTTTAAATTGACAGAATTTTACTATGAAATACATCTGACATTCCGAGAATATCTTAAGAAATTTGAATACTACATTTCATGCTATGATTCAGTTTTACCAAAGCTGTCGCACTTGAGATTTGACTAAGTTAAGGAAGAGAACATTAAAATCAAAATAAAAAGGAAATAGTCATTTTATTGTACCTTGCATTTGGGGGGTTACTAGCAATGTATCAGGAGCAGAACAGTCTCTGTGCCTTTTCATAAAAAAAGAACGACACCATTTGGAGTTTTAGAATCTGCATTTTCTTCTCTGTCATTCCTATTTTAACCTGCTCTTTTCCTTATATCTGCACCCCTGAGCGGAAGGGTGGGGGAGTTGCTGCACAGAGGGAATTGGAGACTCTTTCACTTATAAATATGTGATGGCTAAATCCCAAAATAGGCACTTTGCAAAACATCAATGATGCCTTTCTCTGGCATATGAGAAAAATGGCTAAATTCAATAATCCGGGTGCCCTGCAAGGATATTACATAAGCTGCTGAAAGAATAAAATTTCTCCTATGATCAATTAAAAGCTAGCAGTCTGCTAATAACAAAAGAGAAATCTTGAGTTTGTCAGATTGTTGTTTGAGCCAAAAATGCACATGGGCTTTCGAATATTCAAGCACTCCACCATCATTTTTTTCTGTGTGTGCGCCTGATGAATTATTAACACGGGGCTTGTGCTGGGCTCACCAGCTACTCCTGAATCCCTATTAGGAAGTCACAATTTGATGTGTCGCCACGAAGGGTGAAGGGGACGTCTGATAGGTCTATAGTCCTTCCCTCGGTGGCACACATTGCTATCTGTCTCTTGATCTACTGCCTTTTGCATTGGGCAAATTATTTAGAAATGGGCTTCGTGTTTTCAGGTAAGAAATGGCTTGGGTTTTGTTTGTTTGGTTGGTTGGTTGGTTTTTGTCCGGATTGTTGTTAGGGGCAAACGTGTACATGCGCAATGTGTGTGTTGTTTCCTTAGGCAATGTTGGGTGCTAGAATTTTTCTGGTACTTCTTTGGACCAAATATTCCAAGGCAAATACGCACACACATATATGTAGCGTATACCTGTATGTGTGGTGTCTGTTTACATTTTCTGTCATGTAGTCATTAAGCACACGGCGTAGACTTAAAGGATGTCAAAACTGACAGCCCCAGCATGATGGATGAGGCTGAGCTAGACTGATTCTTACCAGGTGCGGTGTGATGGGAATTCATATGCTGTTCAGAGCTCTTATTTGTGTTAGTAAAGTTTTGCTTTTCTGTGAGTTTTCTTTGGGGAGGGTGCCGGGGGAGAGGGCTTCTGAACTTGTCATCTTAAACCCTTTTGTAAGATATTTTCAATGTTTAGAGAAAAAAAAAAAACAGAGATTGCTTCCAATATGTATATCAGATGCATGCTATCCATTTTCATATCATCTACTCTTCGACACACATCCAAGTCATTTCAAGTTATAGGAACAGATATTTCCAAAGACTCAAAATTACAGATACTGCTGTCACTATTGGCTTAGATAGTCAAATGCCCCCTGTGGCCCTCTTCACTGGCAGAAGTGTTTACTGCCTGAGTCCGTGAAAACACCCAAAACTTAAAATCGAAATTTCATTTAAATATGTTGAGCTAGCCACAGGTTTGAAAAGGGTGAGTCCAACATCCCCAGGTCTCTAAGCACACAATGCCAGGTCTCCAAACTTCATCTGCTAGTTTGATTGGCCCCTACTAGGCAATGATTGCAGAAGAAGATCTGGGGATCTGCCTGATGTAAGTCGGTCCCTCCTGAGCTCGTCGTGTGGCAAGGTGACACTCTACCCGAGGCAATCCTGATCAGGAACCAGGTATGCTGCTGCTGGAATTAAGCAGGCTCATTTTCCATAATTGAATCCAATCTGATTTAAAAAAAAAAAAAAAAAGAACTTTTCTTTCCATTTGGCCATTTAAGGTAGAAATGACATTGCTAAATAGGTGAATTTATGCTCTGCATAATTCCACAAAACTGGACGACCTGCCCCAGGATGTTGTCAAATACAATCTGTCATCCACACAGGGAAAGTGACAACTTAAGTAATCAGTGGACCTGAGGGAAAGGCCCTAACTTCACCCATGTCCTCACTGATCTTTTCAAATAACACGGATTCCACTCAGCTTTGGGGTATAAATAGTTTCAAAAGGTGGTCCCGTGGTCTGTAAGGAACTGTGTTCCTCATCAACTCTCCAAGTAAAGCTAGAACACAAAACAACTAACCTGACGCCTGTAATCTTTACCACTTTGCTCTTCAAGAATTCAGGTAAGCATAGAGATAAGAGAGGAGGCCATCCACTCACACTAAGTAAATTGGAGGAGCTCATGAAGGCTGACTGTGGAGATTCAGCCATCTTTGCTCAACAGACGGCATAACTATTACCCGGATGTTATTCCATCCTGATGGTCAGGGGTGGAGGTGGATTTTCACAACTTTAGTCGGACAATGCTCAGGAACAAAGACAACACATCATGGCTTCTTAAACTCTTTCTATTGCTTATTTAGAGGCCTCATGTGTGACCAAAGAGAATCACCTGGCCACATCTGAATTTCCCATTACCTGTTTTCTTTATGATTTATCTTGCCTTATACTGCATTCTCCTTTGTTTCGACTCTGCTCCCTAGTACCTAACCTCCACGTGCCCCAACCATAGTCCATCCTTAATCCCATAAGTCCATGTACCCATTTCCCCTACCCTCTATTGCCAGATGTTTCCTCTCCCTTCTGGACAGAATTTCCATTTCAGTCTTCTGCACCACGCTGACCCCAAGAACATGTGGCTACTCACTAAAGCATGTTTTTCCTGGTTTCAGAATTATCGGGTTGGGCAAGGAGCACTGCCAGCTCCTTTAAGGGACAAAGGAAGTTGCCCAAGTACACTTCGGCAAACATTAGAAACTGCAAGAAGAGAAAGGCAATGACTTTTGAGTGCATACAGTGTTCAGGGAACGGTGGGCACCAGGGCAACAAAATGCTGAGTGCTGGTTGGAGAGACGGCAGTCATGATCATGCAGATATACCCTGGGCATTTCCTAGCCACTGCAATGGTTTCAGAATACAGGGCAAATTGGCTTCACTTGTTTGCTTCTGGGAAAGACACAATCATGCATGTGTTTGGTGGGGTAAAGTTCTTTGCAGGGAAAAACAAAACAAACAAACAAACAAACAAAAAACAACATATATATTATACGGGCACAGAGCAAACGTTCACAAACAAAGAAAAATATTTCATACTCTCACCGAAGAATAAAATCAGAGGAAGCCTGTGATAAATTGCCCAAATTGAATACATTTCAAAGTAAAGAACTGCTACTAATAATTATGCTGGGATAACAAGGGTGCATTGGGACACTGCCCCGCCCAACACACCAGCACATATGTTCACCCTAACTACACACACATTCCACGAATATCCAATGAGAACATATAAGGTGCTGAATTTGAGGTGTACAGTTGGGGTGTTGGGTCCTAATTGACAGGTGTCTGTCTGGAACTTGCTAGAAATTTACCATCTTTGGGGGGAAAGGGAAGCTATCCACAGGGAGGTATCTCCTTAGAGGCAATCTTCTACAACCCCCCCGGAAGAAGGTGCTAGGGAAGCTGCTAGCCATTGAGTGGTCCTGGCTCTTCTGCATTGCCAGACCCTGCACTGGAGAGGCTGGGTAACCTGCAGGAGCCTTGGGCACTGTAGGCACCACAAGAACCTGCAGACAAGGCCACTGGAGGCAGGCAGCACACTTTCTCCTGCAATGTCTCTCCAGCGCCCTCTACTGACAAAATTTGACATCGCGTTAGATGGCAAAGGAACAAATATTTATAGGGTCCAGATCCATTTTTATAGATCAGGCAATGAAGGGAACATTGAGAGCTGAGAGCAAGACTTTGATAACTAGCCCACACAATTAAAGCACATTTCCCACAGGCCCACCCAACCCTCAGAGTCATCTCTTTTGAGTGTTTTGGTTTCAGATTCTTTTTGTGGCTACTTGTAATACTATGCCAATAATTGTAATTCTTGATATATTAAGCATCATCTACTAATGCCTTACTATGAAAGATGACACCTGTGGTCCAACTTATCACCCCGTGTTCATGCCGATTTTCTTAGTTAACTGTGTGACCCATAAAACTTAAAACAATATGCTTAAGCCTTCTTTCTACCCATGATTTTAGCATAGCATTTTCTCGCTTCTCACATGGAAGAGGAATACCAGTTCCTCTAGACTTCCTTTCACTTCCCCTCTCTTCTCACTAGCATACTCAGTTCTTCTCAGGCTCAAACCTACTTTTCTGTTCTTACTATTATATTCTGGGTTATGGTTACTATCATTATTATTAATTATTTCTACGAAGCCATTTGTGTTTTACCTAGTACATGGTCCAAAGACCTGAACCCAATAAACCACATTATCAATGTTATGGCTGCATTAGTGTTATCTATTGGAATATTACTGAGAACTCTTGGTGGCATAATTGAAAACTTATAAAGCAAATATGTAAACATGAAATGAGAAATGTGCTATTTAGAAACCTCTCAAAGTTTTAGGGAATGATGGAGTTAGGATGTCTCAAATCTAATTCTAATTCAGTGATTTGAACGCAATAAACTATTATGTTTACATTTTGTTCTCAATAGATTTTAGGTTAAAAATACAGAAGATTATTGAATGTTATTCATAGAAAAGTAATTTATGTTCCCAGCACTAAGTCAAGCAACATAGAGATGTTGCTATGCTTCCATATGTATATTTCTACACCATTGTCTATGCTTATAGAAATATACTCATGTTTTTAATTTTTGGTTTATTTTCAAAAGAGATCATGTTATATTTATTTTTTGATGTTTTGTTTTGAAATTTTTTGTTTTTGATCAAAAGATGAGTTGCAAAGATATCACAGAGAGTTTGTGTACAGTCTTTACGCAGGTTCCCTAATGCTAAACTTCTTACATGATTGTGGCATATCTAGCTAAACTAAAAATTAAACATCAACTGAAGTATAGACATTATTTGATTTTCCAGGTTTTTTTTTTTCCACCATCTCCTTTTTCTGTTCCTGAATCCATTCCAAGATGGCATGTGGCACTTGCTTTATTTGGTCTCCTCCAATCTGGAATAATTTCTCCCTCTTTCCTTGTCTTATACGACCTTGACACTTTTGAAGAACATAAGTCAGTTATTTTGTAGAATGGCTCTCAATTTAAGTGTGTTTGATGTTTTCTCATGTTTAGACCAGTTTATGAATTTGGGAGAACATCACCCTATGTTATGAAGGTGAAATGCTCTATTCAGTGTATCATATCAGGAATCATTTGGTATAAACATGATTTATTACTGGGATGTTAACCTTGATAGCTTGGTTAAGGTCTGCCTTGGCCTGCCAGATTTCTCCACTGAAGTTACTGGTTTTACCTTCTCCTACTCGATTCATTACAAGTAAATTACTAAGTCCAAACTACACTCAAGAAAAGAGAGATTAAGTTCCTCCTCCTGAAGGGAGAAAGTTTAAAGAATCTGTGGACATATGTTAATGACATCACAGTAATTAATATATATTTGATGGTGATATTGTGAGGCTATAAAAATATACTGATTCTTCTTAAAACAGTGTTAAGATTATATTTGGAAACATAGAAGAAAGGATCCCATGTTCTTACAACAGTAACTCTTCAGAATTTAAAATAACCCATCAAAAGAAAGACAAGATCAGTATCTCCAGGTCTACAATTCAGTAATATCTCCATGTGTCTGGGTCTTCCTCCTCCCCCCCCGCAACCAGTGGAATCTAAATATTCCAGGAAGGTAAATTTATTCAGTCATAAATTAACTTCTAAGGCCCGTCTTTTAGGCCACATTCCAAGTTTTAGATCTCAAGTTTGAAAACGTGCTTAGTAAGCACTCCGCAGAAACATAAAAACATCCTCTCTCCAGCCCCACAGAATTATTTTAGTCCTTATGAGATTGTCTCACAGCTCTTGGATGCCCTAGTCTTTACTTTCTCCCCAGTGTTCTTTCCCCCCCTCTGAGTTTCTGACTGTGCTGTATCTATTAACATATCCACAAATTCATGACGTCTTCTTTCAGCTATGTCAAGTATACTGATGGGCTTTTCAAAAACATTCTTCATCTATATATTTCTAGTGAAATATATAGAGATTTAACTTCATTTGCTTAAGTAGTTGCATAATATTCTGAGTATGTATAATACCATAACTTATTTCACTAGTCTCCTCTTGGTAGACACTCAGGTTTTTACCCATTTCTCTTGGTTTTTATCATTACTTTTATTGCTGCTTGTTGGTATATTTATATGTTATATATATGTTTTAAGTATGTGTTTCTAATATATAATATAGTTTAATAAAATTGTATTACAAAGGCACCGGGGTGGCTTACTCAGGCATCTAACTCTTGATTTCAGCTCAGGTCATGATCTCAAGGTTGTGAGATCAAGCCCTGCATCGGGTTCTACGCTGAGTGCAGAGCCTGCTTGGGAGTCTCTCTCTTCCTCTCTCTCTGCCTCCCCCTACTCACACACTCTTTCTCTAAAAAAAAAAAAAAAAAAAAAATATATATATATATATATATATATATATATATATACACACACATATACATATAATTCATATGTATACATATTATACACACAAACACATAATATATTTAATATTACATATACATTTCATATATATTGCTATAGGTTGAGTTGTATACTCCAAAAAGATATGTTGAAGTTCTAACTCCCCTTGATACCTATGAATACAATTTTATTTGATTAAGTTGTGTTCATTAGGGTGGGCTGTAATCCAGTATGACCGGAATCCTTACAAGGAAAAGATAATTCCTGGCTAAGACAGAAACACCTGGGGAGAATACCATGTGACAACTAGGGAAGAGATTGTAGCTCACTCTCCTGTTACATCTTTTGATTTTTGGTGGATCCTTGCTGTTCTTTTTTTTTTTTTTTTTAAAGATTTTATTTATTTATTTGACAGAGAGAGAGATCACAAGTAGGCAGAGAGGCAGGCAGAGAGAGAGGAGGATGCAGGCTCCCCGCCAAGCAGAGAGCCCGATGCGGACCTCGATCCCAGGACCCTGGGATCATGACCTGAGCCGAAGGCAGAGGCTTTAACCCACTGAGCCACCCAGGCACCTGATCCTTGCTGTTCTTTATCACTCAAGAAAAGAGTAGTTTCCCCTTGGAAAAAATGGCAGTAACTATTTTAACAGCTCATGGCTGTTAAGGGAAGGAAGTTCCTTTTTCTCTAGTTCTGCAGAATTCTCTTCTTCAAGTCAGTTTTTCTTAGTCTGCTAGGGAAAGTGGGTGTCAGTGAATTTCTGGGTCTGAGTTACCAATAGAGAAAGAGAGAGCAGTATTGTAAATAGGTGGTATAGACAATGATGATGACATTCATCAAAGACTCTGTTATTGCTCCCCGTTTCTAAGCTACGTGGGGGAGCAATATGACCACTCCTGGCCATTGGGTTGTAGGCAGAAGTGACAGGGGTCACTTGCAGGTGGAAATAGTTATAAACTGGCAAGGGACTCTCCAGATGCCTCTTCTGTCTTGGCGACTGAAGAGGTCCCATTTTCAAGATGATGAATCTAGAAGATGGCAGAAACTCTCAGTCCACATCTCTGAATGTGCACCTCTGCTGGTACCAGACAGGCGGTCTAGGTGAAAAAAGTCTTTGTTGTGATTAAGGAACTAGAGTCTATGAAATGATTTTTTTAAAAAGATTTTATTTATTTATTTGTTTGTTTTTTTGTTTATTTGACAGGAGGAGAGAGAGCACAAGCAGACGGAGCATCAAGCAGAGGGAGACGGAGAAGCAGGTCCCTTCTGAGCAGAGAGCCCAAAGTGGGGTTCTATCCCAGGACCCTGAGATCATGACCTGAGCTGAAGGCAGACGCTCAACATACTGAGCCACCCAGGCGCCCCTGTGAGATGATTTTTAACTTGTGTGACCTAGCTTATCCTAACATAGAAAAATACCAGGCATAATTTTATTCAAAAAGGAAAGCATATAAAATTATAACTTTACCTATGAAGGTGAAGACCAATAAAAGTGTACAAATAACTAGTTGAGTAAAACAAAAGTTTCCTTTTTTTTTTTAATGTTATGTTCAAAAGGCAAGCTAAAAAAAAGTGTTGGAGAGCATTAAGCAGCAAATTTTAATGCAATAGGAGAATCAGGGAAGGCTTCACAAAGGAGTTAACATGTGAGTTAAATTTCAAAACTTAGTATGTCATTTTACACTTAGATGTGAGATGCTCAGAAGTGCCCCCCAATTATTCATTTAATGTCAGCACAAAGGTCAGTCCTTGAATCTCCTTAGAGACTGCCTCTGAAGCAACCTTTTTTTTTTTTAAATATATAATTATGGTAAGAATCTGTTCATTTAAGTGGTTTTGATTAAACAGACATCAGAATTGACCCTCTGTAATTCTTAAAGATGACAGGAAAGGGGAGGAAACAGCTATTTGAAGAAAGTCTTTAGTGAGTTTGAAAACTGACCTTATATGGTTTTTTCTTAGGATTTCCTATAGTCCAATATTCTGACAGTTCATTTCAACCCCATAGCTGAAGTATCAAAGAAAAAATATGAATAAATATATTTAGACAGCATATAAATATGTAAGAGCCACTCATCAGGAAATGGGGATAGTCTTTACAAATCATTTCTGCTCATATTGGTTATTTATTTCCTCTTAGAAACTGTCTAAAAGGCTCAGTGCACTGGCTCGATATTCAGTTTCAGTAAATGGGCTCCTGAAACTGGAGGCAGTCCACGAAACTGCTCCAGTAATTTTCTTTCTCATATATAATTGTCATTTTTGTCACAATTGTCTTTTTAGGAGTGTTATTTATTTGCTCAACAGAAAAGACTATCCTATGAATGAAAGAAACAGAGGCTTTTGATATTAACTACCTGTTCCTGTAAAAATTTTCCCAGCTAACATTTCTGAAAATGTTTTATGTGTATTCTTGGTGATACATTGAAATATTTAAATGTGGGTGCATTTTTTTTTACATTTTTAGTTATACCACAAAATTTAACATCATATTTAAAAATATATATTTATATAATATTAAGGTATAAGATAAATTGTAACTATGTTAAAAAAGATAATAATAACCTTATAGACTGAGTAGATTAAGACCTCACATTCTCAAGGCAGGCTTGGGAAATTTCTGGAGTCCCTATAGATTTTGTGGCTCAAACTGACTGTATGACAATCTATATATGGAACCCAGTGAAAGTCTGTTTAAGTTGTACCATACACAAAGACACCTCACTAAAAGAATGAGTAGGGTATAAAATCTAGTTCACTCTCCACTCAGCAAGCCTAGTTAGCTATAGTAGATGAGAGGAAGGCACACTTTTCATGGAAAACCATAGATTCACTAGTTATGAGTCCCCAAGTCCGGGCCTTCCTGGGAGCGAAACTTTTCCTAAATTTTATACCAACTTGATATTGTTAGCAGTGACCTCCTCTGTATCTTTAGATCTGAAGTTCCCGTAATTGTTCACAAGCATGACACAATAGTAAACCCCTTCAAATCTTGGATTAGAAGGGAATTTTCCAGACCAGTCCAAGACCAACCAACCAACAAGACATAAAAACAAACAAATGAACCAAAGAAAACCCCACAAACAAATAAATAAAAGCCCAGAGTAAACAGGCACGCCTATTACAGTGAACAAACATTTAAGTAACTCCTACTCATATGCTCAAAAACTACAGAATTTTAAAATGTTTAAAGATTAAAAAACATTTTAAAATTAAGTGGAGGGGCGCCTGGGTGGCTCAGTGGGTTAAGCCTCTGCCTTCGGCTCAGGTCATGATCCCGGGGTCCTGGGATCGAGCCTCACATCGGGCTCTCTGCTCAGCGGGGAGCCTGCTTCCTCCTCTCTCTCTCTCTGCCTGCTTCTCTGCCTACTTGTGATATCTCTCTCTCTCTGTCAAATAAATAAATAAAATCTTAAAAAAAAAAACACAAAAAACAAAATAAAATTAAGTGGAAACTCTAGAACCATAAAAATATATATAATGAATAACAACAGGATATTAATAAGTGAGTTTAATAGTAGAATGTACGCAGCTAAAGTGAGGATTAATGAACTAGAAAATAATTCAGTAGGAAATATTCAGAGTAATGCACAGAGAAAAGAGAAAAGAAGAGAAAATACTGAAAAATGCATAAAATTATATATAAGTTATGTTAAAAAGTCTAATGTGCATTTTCAGAGTTGCAAAAGGAGAGAAGAGAATGAGCTAGAAGCAATGCCTGGAGATACTGACTAGTGAGAGATGTCAAGTTACATATCCCAAAAGTACATTTCACTAAAATTCTATACCCAGCAAAATGGTCTTTCAAAAATGAAAGAGATACTTTTGGACAAGAGAAAACATAATATAATATTGGCAAACCCACAGATAAAGTAATGCTAAAGTGATTGTTGTCAAGCAGAAGAGTAATGAACCTAAGTGGAAACCAAAATGAAAGAAAGAACAAAGAACAAACAAAAGGGTAGACATTTTGGTCAATCTATAGGAATCTTAACTGTAAAAAACAATAAAAGCAATTAACAAAGTCTCATGGAGTTCAAATATACATAGATTTAAAATTCATGAAAATAGCACAATGGGAGAAGGCCAATTGAATTTAAAGAGCTTAAGATCCTTGCTTTGTTTGGAAAATAATAGAAATACTAATTAAGGGGTGCCTGGGGGGCTCAGTGGGTTAAGCCTCTGCCTTCGGCTCGGGTCATGATCTCAGGGTCGTGGGATCAAGTCCCGCATCGGGCTCTCCGCTCAGCAGGGAACCTGCTTCCCTCTCTCTCTCTGCCTGCCTCTCTCTTCCTACTTGTGATCTCTCTCTCTTTCTCTGCCAAATAAATAAATTTTTAAAAGTTTAAAAAAAAAGAAATACTAATTAATATTGAACTATAGTAAACAAAGAAGGAGGCTTAATTTCTAGATATGGATAGTCACTAAAACAATAGTAACATAATTTACAAAAAGGAGAAAAGTTACATAATAAAAAGAAAATTTATATATAGTCACATATATAAAAAGAAAATTATTTTAAAGAGAAAAATGTAAAAATAATGAAAATAAAGCAAGTAAAATGCAATTGGTGCATATTCTATAGCTCAGCTGTAAATAATACTTATAAAATCATTAAATATAATTACCTTATATTAATCTAGTAACATATGGAATGAAATCTACATATTTCACATCAGGAAGTCATGGGATCATATCTGAAATGGAAACATTAAGGAAATACAGTATAGAGAATAAAGGAATAACAATAAAAATATAAGGTAAAAATACAGAGGTGAAAATCCTAAGAGCTTAAAGTGTTGAAAATCATTGCCTCTGAGAATTGCGGTGAAGACAGGAAAGGCAAGGAGCTGGTCATTTTTCATTGTGAGATTTATAGTAATATTTTACTTTGGTCATATGAAAAGATTAAAATAAGAAGAAACATAAAAAAGTCTTTATCCTAGGATACAAAAAAGAGCAGAGGTATTTAAGTGGTTCTGTCAATTAAAAACACCAAAGTTGAATAAAATTTCCTATTAGATTAGTCTAAGAAATGAAACAGCTACTTCATTGGGAATTGTTGAGATGATTTCAGTAAGTGATAAAGAGAAAAACAAGTATATGATTTGAACTTTACTTCTCTCTTTTAAGATCAATGTACTTTTCTTCAAATTAGAAATGTTAAAATAATTGTCATTTTTATCCTATGAGAACAGAAGGAGACATATTAACCCCCTCCCAGAGTCACTGACAGAAAGAAGCCTTTCAGAGAAAAGTCCTTGATCTTTATAAGAGGCTAAATTACCAAACTCTCAAAGAGGAAAAGAAAGTGTACTGTAGAAACTTTAGAATGCTTAATATACTCCCCTCAAAATTTTAAATGGATAATTTGTGAACATTTGGAAAATATACTGATCACAAGTAAGCAACACAGGTTTGGTAAGGACAAGTCAGTTTTTCTTAATTAAATGATCAAAGAATGAATGGTCTCTCTATACAGCAGATCATGAATTATGCAATATATCTGACAAAAATCTATCATTTGTTTATACTCATGACTCAGGACAAAGTGGGCAAAACTAGTGGATGGGAGATTTGACTACATTGTTTCAACTAGAGCAACTCTTTATATAGTAATTTCGGTACTACTTCCCAATATTTATTTGAAGAAAGATTTCAATGACTATGAAGAATTAAATAACACTTGTGTAGACAAGGGGATGAAAAAATGCAGTTCATGAGCTAAATCTGGTTTGCCACCTGCTTTTATAAATAGAGTTTTATTGACACACAGCCACAGCTTCGGTCTATGACCATTTTTTCCTACAATGGCAGAACTAAGTCATTCATCTAGCTTGTAACATCGAAAATATTCACTTCTAGCTCTTTCTAGAAAAAATATGTTGGCACCTAAGTTATGTGATACTATTAGTGCAATTAATATTTTATTGAACAACCATATTCTTTATTATTTAACATTTGCATCTATGATTTGGATCAAGAGGGTGAAAGTTAGGAATATTTTTGACAGCAAATAACAGAAACTCAACTGACAATGGCTTAATTAATTATACAAGAAATTATCCTTTTCATGTAACATCAGATCAAGTTGTGGTAATCCATGGTTGAGAAGCTGCTTAAAGATGTCAGCCATAGCCACCCAGGTTACTTCCTTACTTCGAGCTTTGACTTTTTTTTTTTTTTTTTTTTTTAACTTTCATCCTCATGTTCACAAGTTCACAAGAAGGAGTTACAAGAATCCCTTCCACATTTCAGATAGGACACAGGGCAATAGGATTTCTTCTGGTGAGATTTTGTCTTTTTGCTCAGGAGACAAAGACACACACAAGGACTTTTATTCGCATGTCATTTGCCATGGTGGATTATTTATTCATTTATCCAATGATTAATTATTGACTGTCCACCAAACCTAGTATGATGCAAGATGCTAACAGGATAATAGTAAATAACCATAAAGAAACTCTCCCATTAATGAGATATCCATCTACAGATGGTTAAATAAATAATTATAATAAAGTGGAACAGATTTTATAATAATGATTCACAGGGTATAAGGAAACAATATATTAAGAGCCTAAAATTTCAAGACCTTGATTTCAAATTCCCAGGGGAACTGAAGTCCACGATAAGCTTTGAAGGATGCATCAGAATAAACATGTACTAGACAAAGCCCTGGGCTATACCCTTGAGGTAAGATGAATATAACATATCTGAAAAAAAAAAAATCAAAGGACTTTAGTATTACATGGAGGACATGGGATGGAAGATCTGTGAAGTACAATGTCAGAGGTCATCAGAGGTTATCTGTGAATAAGACAAGCCCTGTTAAGAAGCCATCTGTCTCCTAGATAGTACTGTTGTAGGGAGGCCCCTACAACAGAGGACATACTTGGTCAGATCACTTTATGACATTCTCTCTGGCCATGGTGTGGAAAATGAATTGAAGGCTAACGACACTGGAAATGCGGACACTTGGAGCAGGTCCTAAAGATAACAGAGGAACATAAATTTGAGAGGTCCTGCTAGTGACTGAAGAGGACTTGGTGATTCAGGCAGGGGGCATGGGTATCTGCCCCAGACACTGGGCATTCTCCATTTGGTTCATAGAACAGACACATGCTGAGAAGAGACCATCATGATTCTAGTCTGGGGCATCTCAGAGGCCCATTATCTATATAGATCTATATAGTCAAGTTGGGGGCTCTGTAAAAGTCTGACTACCAACTTCAAAAGATATGAATAGTTCTAGAATGGAGGTAGCATTTTGGGAGTCACCAGATCTAGAATGGGGAGAAAGCCACAGGAGTAAATGAACTGTCTCAGTGGAATTTGTGGAATAAGGGCAGAGCAGGGCCTGGGAAGCATGGCTGACAAACAGTAACTTCAAAGCAGAGATTCTAAAGAGTTCACCCGACTTTGGATGGAGTCAGTGCTTGTTAAATCTACATAAAGCTCTCTTATAGTGAGGCCAACATAATTTGTACTGCTATTAAAGCTTGGGAACCAGTGACCTGAGTGCTGGCTGAAAGAAAAAAAAAAAAAATCAGAAAGTGTTAAAAGGGAACAACTGGAGAAATTTAAAGAAAAACAATGCAGGATGAAATTTTTCCAAGATAAGATAGTGGTCAATAGTAACAAAGGTGATTGAAAGTTTGAGTAAGATAAAGTTGAGAATGGCTATTGTGTCAAACCCAGGCATTTCACTGGTACCCTTGAAAAACACAGTTTCATGGTGTCAGCAGCATAGGAGAGAGACTGCTCTGGATTAAGTGTGGAGACAGATCAGGAGGTCAGAGGTAGTTAGTGGAAAATTAGTACATAGACAGGTGAACACTTTCAGGAATATGTTTAGTTGGTGGTAAATTAAGGATGCGGACATGGGGAGCTGGGGGTGGGGCTTTTACAAAAGGGGAGACCCTTGAGTGTTAATGGGAAGGAAATTGACAGGAAGGGGGTCAAGTGATTTGGGGTTCAGCTTAGTGAAGGATCCTGTCCATGTGGAAAAATTGGTTTCAGAAGTTAAGAGTGACAGCCCATCCATTTTGACAAGAGAAGAGACAGATGGGTTAGAGTCCCTCACATTTGAAAATGTGGGGGCAAGATTTTTTGCATCTCTCCTCGATCAGATTAGTCTACAATTATTTTGAAGTTTCTCTTCTTTTTCATTTGGTTTAGTGGCTTTTTTGGCATATATAGTATTTATGTTAAGTTTCAGTATCCAAGATTTGAATTGGACATTTTTTATATGAATTTTGTGTTAAAAAAAAAAAAAAACTTTTTCAATGCTTTGGAATAAATTATGTGGTATGGAAATTATCTGTTTCTATTTTTTGTTTGTTTCTCTGTTTTTGTGAGTCAACTACAAGTCAGAATATTCTTAGCATTGCAATATGTGCTTTTTACTGGTTCTCAAAATATTCTTGATAATCTATTTTGTTTTCAAAGAAAAGCCCTACCCATTGTCGATCTCCAGCAGAGAGCAGACACTCATATACGTTTTGAATGAGTAAAGGCGCAAATCACACTCATGACTTCCAAATCGTCCTCCATACAAATCCGATCTCTTGTATTTATAGCTGTGTCCACGTGGGGAGACCAGAAACCACATAACCAGTTAGCATAAATGGAGTCTCTCCTATTTTCCAGGTACTGTGCTAAATCCTAGAACTTCAGGCAATTTAAAATTGTCTTCAACTCATCCCTCACCATCTCTAACCTATAGTTCTAACTCCAGCCAATTCTTTTCACAGATGGGCCTGGATTCCTGCCCTTTCTCTCAATCCATTCTGACACTGCCTTCTTCCTCACCTGGACACCTAGGGAGCCTCCTGTCTGAGCCCCCTACTGCTAGGCTCTTCCCACTCCTCCCATCTTTTCCATTCCTTTTAAAGTTAGCCTCTCCAAAAATCAGAATCACTCACATCACAGATATGATGTCAAAACGTGGATGATTTCTAATTAGTTATCAGACAAAAATCTGAACCCCTTAGCCAAACTGTCCATTTTTTGGCCTACTTATCCATTCTCACCTCTTTATTCTCTTCTGCCACTCATACCATCCACCCTACTCATGTCCTTGCTATCTCTAGTCCACCTCTTACCAACGTCTGCCATCTTTTAAAACCCAGACCAAATGTCACTCTTTCAGTGGAATTTCTTTCACATCCTCAGACAATATTGCTTCTCTCTGCAATGTCACTCATCGGAGTACATTCTGATTTGCCTTTATAATCACTCAAGTTGTTTTTCGTTTTTTTTTTTTTTTTTTTTTTTTCAAAACAGGAGACATGCTCTTCCCCCAGCTCCCACTGTGTCCTCAGTACCTTGAAGTGTCACCTTCAATCTGGTATTGATTTGCTAGGGCTACCATGACAAAATGCCACAGACTGGATGACTTAAGCAATGGAAGTGTATTGTTCCAGAGTTTTGGAGGCTGGAAGTCTGAGGTCAAGGTGTTGGCAGGTTAGTTTCTTCTGAGTGCTGTGAGGGAAGGGTCTGTCTCAGGCTTTTCTCCCTGGGTTGCAGATGGCCATCTTCCTCCTGTGCCTTGCCAAATCATCTTCCCACTGCATGTGTTGTTTGTGTCCTCTTTTTATAAGGGCACCAATCATATTGAATTAGGGGTTCACCTTATTCAGTATGAGCTCATCTTAACTGATCACATCCATGAGGACCCTATTTCCAAATAAGGTCACATTCAGAAGTACTAGGGGTTAGGACTTCAACATATGGATTTTGAGAAGTGTATATTAATCCATAACAAACATGCTAACTAAATGTGTATTGAATCATTAAATGAATGTATGATAAAGGAAAAAAATCAATGAAGAGTTTTTACTCCATCTTTGGAAATATCTCTCCATTTCCTTTCTTTCTCCATCCCATCTGCTCTTTTCTTCCCTCTGGTTAAAAACTTTATCTCAATCTCTACTATATTGCTCTATTCTCCAATCTATTCTTCATATTACGGCTACATTATTCTTTTTGAAACACTTTTTACAGCAGTTCATTTATCTGCTTAAGGATCTACAATGTCTTACTTTCTCCTACTTTATCGAATCTAAAACAACCCGATCTATTTTCAAGATCTATTGTAACCTGAATCTATTTTCTTCATTATATCCTAAGCAATGTGTGGACTTGGCCTATATGAGTAGCTACATTAAGATGAAGGAGTCTTGAGAGACAGCAGGCTCTAAAAATTAACAATGTATTTTTAGATAGACAAAATCTAGGAGTAGGCCTGGTGAATTTCTGGGCACCAGCAGGCAGAAAAACATGTCAGAAACATTTGATAAGGAATAAGCAGGAAAATGCAAATCTTGCATCAGGAGGTCTAGAAAGAGCAGCAGTGGGTCCCAGGGGGTGACACCCAGCAATGGAAAGTCAAAGGACAGGTGATATTCTCAACTGCAGGTAAGCAGGACACACAGGAAAGTGCATCAGTGGATTGAAAAACATGAGTCACTAGACTAAAGTTTAGGAGGAGGTCTAGGTTACTGGATGAGTTGTTAGGCCCATGAGAACAAACAAAGCAGAGCCCAGGGCAGAAGGGTTGAGCACCAAGGGGCAGAGGTGAGAGCAAAGAGGACCCGGAAACCAAATCCGTCAGCCCAGTACCAAGTCATGTTGGACACAACCAGAATCACGGAAGGGCACAGGAATGATAATGAAAAACTAGGCTTACATCATCAGTCTTCCCTCCCAACCAGAAAAGAAAACATGTACAAATAAAAATATTATGTTGCCACAAATTCTGAAGGGACCCACAGACGCCTTCGGGTTTTAAACATTTATGACAGAGGGTGGCACATTTGGGAGGTAAGGGTGGATATTTCACGAAGCATCGGCTCATTATTCTCCATAAGCCATCCCTGCAGATGGAGAAGCAGCATGGCGGATGGGGGAAGCGGACCCAGACTCTGAGACTGTCTTCCCAGTTCCTCGTTGAGCTCCATAGGCCTTCGCGTCTCCTCCCCACAGAGGCCACCTACACCCTTACGCACATCTTCTCGAGGGGTCTTCCAAACCAAATGAAATCACATATGTGAACATTGCAATGTTGACTGAAAGGTGCTTCTCAGAAGCATGTCACCGTGTCCCCATGGTGGATAACAGCACAGAAGTGGATAATGTCATCCAATGGGAACATACTAGGAGTAGGAGGGCTATGACTTTAAAGTCTTTGCTGCTTGAAGGAAAATTCGACCTCATTCCTCGTTAGCTTGATGTGGATTTGGCCCTTGTCCAAGCGGTGCAGCAGCTTTAGATGGAGCCCGAGAGGAACAAAGGGCGACAGATAGGCAGGAAGGCGGTGGCAGCAGCGAGCCTTCTTTCTCCCCGCCCCCGTCTCCCTCGGGCGCAGCTCCTCCAGCGCGGGCTCCGCTCCCCTGCCAGTTCCACAGTGACAATATGAGATATCGCATCTGAAGTAGCACAGCCAAATATTTGATTTGGACGATTACACTGAAGATGCCTCATCACAACTGTGGGTGCCCAGATTACCAACTCCTTGCTCTTGGCTTCCGTACACTTTGCAGTGAGTACAAACTGCACAGAAGAGCTCATTACAACACTGATGGAAGCGATCCCAAATGGCTGATGTGGAGTGTCTTGTTTGGGGAAGAGTTCACTGATGAGGAATAAGCTGAGGAGGCAAGATGCTGTTGTTTTTCCTGTCAAGGCAAATGGTACTAAGAACATGGCAAGCGTTTTTTAATTTTTTTTTTTTTCCTTTCTAACTTGGATTCAGAAATTCTTGGCGATGAGAAAGCAATTCCTTTTCAGGGGAGATCACAGAGGAATAGTCACAATGGCTCTTACCCTTCTCTCCTTGACATAGGATTGTCTTCCATTTTGGTTAGCCTGATGTGAGGAGAATCCTCATCTGAAAATTACAGATCGAGAAAGGCTCTGGTGGTGCTTGTTTTGAGACCCCCCTAACCCCCACCCAAGCCCCCAAGGCACAGCCTCAGTTGTTTCTAACACCATCTTGTGTCCTTGTTTTGATTTGATTGAGACACAAATAAAACCATTGTGCCTAACTGAAACCAAATGATACCATATATATTTTTACTCCGCAAAGGATATTTTTTAAACTTTATGCAGAAAACACTTATAGTTGCTCAAGAATAAAGGAGACCGGAATTTCAAATTCTCCCATATTGGGTTGCGAAACGAAAGAGTCACTGTTTTTACTTTAATGTGTAAGAAGCGAATTTTTCACTTCAAAAATATTCAATGTTTGTATCATTAGAGCCCCAAATGGAAAGTCCAGAAGAGAAATACAAGACCAACGATGCCTTGGTTATTACATGCATACATAGACACACCACACACCCACATTTGTTAATTATACAGGAACATAAATTGATGGACATGCCTCAATGTACAATGATGATGAGGTCCACATTCCATAGCTCCTGTTGTCTTTGCCTGTATCCACATTGATATCCACATGTGTACAAACACAAGTATATGCACATGCCAAATTGAAGTCTTTAGAATGATCTAGAAAAGGTATCAAAATGGTCTAATTTGTGTGTCTTAGTATATTTCCCTACTTGATTTTCATAGCCTGTACTTAAAAGAAAAATCATATGAGAGGAATCTGGATAATATGCTTCTATTATTGGGATAGTTCATTTACCCTGGGCTAATAATCATGCAAAAGTCATGGGTTTGATTCCCAGGCAGGCCCTTTATGTTTGTTCTGCTCCAAAGCACCAGGCTGCCCTCCCAGGCCCATATCAGTCACAAAGTAAATGCATCGCAAAGGGCTGGAGGTTCAGAATGAGAGCTCTGTAATTAGCCAACATGGATAAAGAGCTACTTTCAACTTTTCTAGCTGTGTGATTTCCAACACGTTACTCAACCATTGTAAACCTGCACTTCCCCATCTATAAAATTGGAATAGTACCTTTAAGTCTCTCATCAAACTCTCCTGGAAATGAAATGAGAACATTTGTAGCAGGGCTTGGCACAGTGCCTGAGCACCCAACAGACAGGATAGTTGGGGTGGAGGCTGGAACAAGTTCAGAGGAAGTGGGGATATTCATAACATTGTTACAGGGGAACTAAGAAGTTATGTTGAGTGGCTCATATAAATTCCATCCAGTGATCACAACTCAGTAGCATGTTTGAAACCCAGGATCCTGAATTTGAAGAATTTGGACCTAAAAATCTCAAAATTAATGGTATAGGGGCGCCTGGGTGGCTCAATGGGTTAAGCCTCTGCCTTCGGCTCAGGTCATGATCTCAGGGTCCTGGAATCAAGCCCCACATCAGGCTCTCTGCTCAGCAGGGAGCCTGCTTCCTCCTCTCTCTCTCTGCCTGCCTCTCTGCCTACTTGTGATCTCTGTCAAATAAATAAATAAAAAATCTTAAAAAACAAACAAACAAAAACTAATGGTATAAAAACTTGCTTATTTCCCAGCTTTCTACTCCCCGATTATTATTTAAAAGGCTCATAAAATGGATTCCATGGCTTAGAGCTTAATTAAAGCTTTTGTGAAAATATATATGCGTGTGTATGTGTATATATACATGTATGTGTATATATGTGTGTATGTGTATATCTATGTATGTGTATAAGTATGTGTGTATCAACTTCAAAAAAGTCAACTGGTCCATGAAAAATATATGCACAGTAGAAAGTTAATTAATTGCATTTTCCATGCATTTCTACTTTAACTCTACTTTCTACTGAGTCTTTTCTACTAGTATTGCTTCTGTAATTTCACTGAGGCCAACAGAAGAACTTTAAAGAATATGAAGCCAGATTTAATTATGTTATCTAAAGTCCTAATTCATCATAACTACGTTAAAACCATAAATAAGGAACTATGTGATGAGTTCAAATGTTTTCCAGATACAGTATGCAATTTGTCTTTGTGATAATTTACCTAATATCATTAAAACAGAGTCTAGATTAATGTTCTGTTTGAGATGTACTGAGTCCCAGACTCCCTTATTCTTTTCTGTGTTCACCAAGCCACAATTTCTGCTCACAGTATTGGTTTGTGTTGCTTCTTTAGATTAATTTCCCCATATGTTTCTAATTTATTCTCCAGAGAAATCAAGGTCACATATAAACAAAACCTCAACTTGTTAAAAAGTAGGGACAAAAATTAAACCAATCATTTGCCGTCGTCTCTCACCTTTCTATTTGTCTCTCCCGCCCACTTAAATGATTTCAACTTGTGGCTCTAACATGGTCCATTTTATAATTAGCTGTAACATAATCTAAATCGTAAAAAAATTAAAATTAAAATAAATCATCTCAGAGAACCACTAGCCTTTCAGAGCCATTTGGAAGAAATTTTGACTTCTGGAGAAATTTTTTTCTACCACTTCCCATAATCTTCTCAGGGATCTTCTAGAAAATTGGTAAGTGTCTCCAAAAAGCTCAATCCAATTTAAATATGCCCATACTGCTCACTTACCCTACATTTAACTTCGACATGTAGCTTTAACATCATTGAAATAAATTCCCCTTCATATTCCTTCGCCATAATTTATCTAAATTCCTGTTTACTCATTCTCTTTTCCTTCTTATAACAAAATAAAATAAAAACTTATAAAAACATACTAAAAGCCAGAATCTCTACTCACATATCTTTAATAAAACTGAATAATGAAGTTTTCCTTAAATTATGTCCTCACCTGATAGTGAAATATCAAATTGTTCAAATCAGGCCACAGATGACATTTACAAAAGGAGAGCACCAATGTTGAACTCAAAACATTATCCTTCACACTGCTCGTAAATATAACATAATTATCATTTAGCTGGGGGGTGTGGAAATGAGACAAATTTCCAAATATGGATTCATCTGCATCTTCAACAGTAGGAAAATAAATAAACAAAACTACTACGAGATGTGGTTTACTGAGATGCTGGTTATTCCTCTCGGGAATTTTCCTGAAAGTTTAATGAGGCCTCCTGAAAATAGCATCTGGCCTAGAGACTTACACTGACCACTAGGAAAGCAAGAACAATACTTCTTGGGATAGACAGGGCCAAATTTCTCCTTCGTTTCTTTCTTCTTCATCCCATGAATCTCCAGTAAAGCTTAGCTAGGAAGACCGGTAGGGCTCTGCCTTCACCCAGTAGCTGTGCTGTGAATGCAGTGGGACACCATCTAAACAGAGCTCTCTCCCTATAGGAAGGTGGCAAAGGATGCTTGAAAATGTGAAGATGTCCTTGAATCCCAGAGGCCAAGACAACGCCCTGCCTCCTGTCTTCTTTGGTCAGAGGACTATGCTTTCAGTGATAAAAACTGGTGGTCTTCCCTGAGGAAGACAGGGATATGCTGGAAGAATATTCTGATTAAAAAACAATATAATGCTACTTCGGGGGCTGGAATAAAAAGGAATCCTTCACAAACTAACACCCTCTTCCCTGGGCCAAGGTTGTGAAACAGAGTGATTATTTGTAACAACCACAGGTAGATCCTTTTCGGGTTTCGTATTTCGATTTTTAACCCCTAAATGTTGTTCATGGCAACAAGGAATAAACAGATAATGTTTAATGATGAATAATGATCCAAAGGAGAGCAGAAAGCTCCAGGCAAGATGATAAAGCCTCTCTTAAGGCTTAATGACTGTTGGAAGTGGATTCTAAGTAGGCAGAGAGAGAAGGTATTACAGAAGTCAAGAGCGACTGAGGAGATGTTTTCTGCATCGTCAGCGGCTGAAGTGGTTTCGTATGGTTTTCCCTGCTATACAGTACCCACTGTATTGTGATGCTCGATAAATATTAATGGAGGATGAAAAATGCATGAAAAGACAGACAGGAGCCTAGTGCCAGAGGAAAGGAGATTGAGAACTCAAGAATGCTTTCACTCCCATTTTAAGTTGGATAAATATAAGGACTTGGAGGAGCATGAGGAAATCCTCAAAACTGGAAGGATACAAATGGGAGGAGGCAGGAAATCAAGAATGATTTTTTAATTATTCTAAACCTGTTTCTTTCCACTTTACATTTTGAAGAGCTTCATAATAACTGATTCCTTCCAACAGTCCCGGGAACAGGAGGCGTCAGACCCACAGGTCCCAGGGCACCAGCAGATCAGCACTGTGGAGGAACAAGAAGTTCAGCGTTAGAAAAAAGTATAATGAAGAAAGGAGAAAAAGAGAAAAAGAAAATGCATCAGATACTCAAACATCATTAAGTAAGATTTGAGAAGCAAGCACCAGAGAAGAAAAGAGAACATGGAACAAGGACAGACATTTGCTTGGAATGTTTGTTTTGCTTTTTAAATTGGCCTTAAAGGCCATACGTAATGAGATTTGGGTTGGAAAGAAAACAACAACAACAACAACAACAACAATAACAACAACAAAAAACTGTTGGCTGCCATTTCAAATAAGAGGTGATATTTCCAGCAACCAGATCATGGCGTCGAATGTTGCCATTCTGACACTCAGGGCGTTCTGGAGCCTGTGTTGTGATGCTGTGGAAGCCAATAGGAGAGGAGGGCCTTGTGTGATGTACAGTCTGTAGGTGAGGGAACAATGGCTGACTAATACTGCAGACACCATGGCTGCTCCTTCCTTGAGCAGCTCTCTCGTCCTGTGTATGTTTGTTTGTCTCGATAAGATTTGTTGATCTAGGAAGAGTCATCAGACATTCAAATACAGGAGAAGAAGGGATGGGGAAGAGAGAACAAGGAGATGGCTTTTAAGGAGGACAAAAGTACATCAGTGAAGTCCTTCTTTTGGTAAAATGTTCATCAGGATGGTGATGATGATGGTGATAATAAGAATGTTACTATATATTGTCTGATCTTGTAATGTTATCATCAGGCCCGGCATGCCCAGCCATGGCTACCAATTCCATCCTCTACTTGTATCGTGATGTGTTTAACAAAACCCAGTTTGGCCTTTTAATTTAATGAATCAATTAATTAAATGATGATGGTGATGATTTCTTTTGTCAATCACGCCTATGATGATCACTTCACTGCCTAAACATAAAATTGATAGCTCAAAGAGTGCAGAATTATTGCCAATGTAAGCAATGGGAAATCATCAACAATAAAGTTTCTTTAATGTCAGAAATAGGCAGTTTTATAAAGAAAGAAACAGTGTATTTCCTGAAAAGCACAGCTCCCCAGGGATCCCCAGACATTCCCTTCAAGCACATATGAGTGTGGACAATACCTCTGCTGTTGAATGGGGATCCACCAGGCAGAAGAAGCTCCCTTTGGTGACCTTTGTAAGTCTTTATGTTATCCTAACTTTTCTCTACCACTTGGGTATACTTTCTGTATTAACTGTCTTGTCTCCAAGTACAAAGTCTGGTCAAAACAACAGCAAACACACTCTTGAGTATTTCATCTGAGATTGGGTAAAGAGAAGGTCAGTTTCCCAGAAACACCAGTTCCACCTTTTAGAATATCCAAGGTTTATTCCTTAAAGCAGTACACATACTTTGATTTATGTAGTTATGAATTTTAAAGGTTAACTCTTTGCCACGTGACTGTATGTACAATCACATGAAATAAAATATGGCATATCATCTTAAATATATAGGTGACATTACAAGAAAGAAAGGAAGAAGCCAATGAATCTAAAAATAGAGAAACTGGCAATCTGAATGATAAGCAGTTACTGATGACTTAACAATCATACTGGCGTTTTCTTGTCTATGTAACCACGCAGTGTGTATTTCAATGGCCATGAAGTGAAGAAAACGAGGTGAGGAATTTAGCATAAAGATAGAGTAAACAGGCAAATCCCTCATCCAATATGGTAAGGATACATACAGTTTGTCATGGTCTAGACTTGGCCTGGGGAAAAAAAAATTATTCTGAGAATGTACAACCATACTACTACTTCCACTTGAGTTTTGGTTTTGTATTTATGTGATCTACAAGGTCTGGGAAACCTTAAATTGAGAAATTAACATGTAAATCCACCCCAGATTGTAACAGATCCAAGAAATACAGAAGCCCCACCCCTCAAGAAGTTCAGATAATAGAATGATCAGCCATAAATTCTAAATAATTACGTTTAAAATAAGGAAAAGAAAATTTAGATAGGGTCAAAACCCGAGAAAGTCTGTGTTAAAAATTAAACATATTTGAAAAGAAACCAAAGAAAAGTCTATTAATAAAAATATTTCATTAAGTTTAAATCTCTACTGGGTGAGTTAAGGAGGACATCAGACAGAGGACAAGAAAATTGGTATCCCAACAGATAGATTTTGTAGAAATCAAAAGAAGTTAGGGTATTTGCCCTACCAGGTAACAAGATCTATTCTTATAAAGAAATAATAACTAGAACAGTATAATGTGGGTGCAAGGATAAATAGATAATATGGGAAAAATAATAAGACATAAAATGCTTATGATCTTCACCCATTCTATGGGCAGAAGCATTCTGGAAAAATGACTTTAGCACCAAGGAAAGTATATTCTCTAACACCCATTCCAGATATTGCCAGCAAGGAATTCTGAGAAATAAGACCAGAGTGTGGACTTTGAGCTCTAGTCCCTAAATGATGTGAACCTGGCTGGCTCCCTAAGGGAGGTGGTAAGTGTTTTATTGAGTTCTTGGTCCTTCTGGTATTGGGTGGGTATGTATGATTAGTTGTGACCAGTGAGTTGTGAGTGGGAGTGGTAGTGCAATGACTTTGGGACCAGAGTGTTAACATGCAGACAGAACTTCCACTTCCTGGAGCAAGGGGGAGAGTGATCTTTGCATTATCCCCATCATTGTGCCTCCTCCCCCACTTAAACAAGGGGAGATCCTGCTGCTTTGGAGGCATTGGGCACCAACACACAATGTAGGCAAAATCCTGTCTCTGATCTCTCATTACTGGTGAGGGCTGAATCCCTTCTCAGATGGAGGCAGGGGTACTGTGCACAGCACCCAAACCAAAAGGCCCTCTCTGGAGGACAGATATTAAACCAGGGCAGCACTACATTCCAGAGATGTCAGACTCTCCAAATCCCCCTCTGATTCTCTGATGCTTTGGAGAAAATGGCCTAATTCAGGGAGAAACTCAACAATACAATAATTCCAAGTAGCCCTCCTTTTCTCCTCTTTCCTCCCTCAGTGGAACTTCAGACTCCTTCCAGGATATCACTTTTTATCATTAGTCCCTCAGAGTACGGGAGACCTGTTGTATTTTACACTCTGAAGACAGGAAGCAACAAAAAACACATTTCCGTGTGTTGAATTGTGTTTACCTACAGGAGACAGGTTGGGGTCCTAACCCCCTGCACCTCAGAATGTAGACTTAGTTGTAGATAGAGTATTTATAGAGGTAATAACATTAAAATGAGTTCACTAGGGTTGGCCATAATCCAAAATGACTCATATTCTTATAAAAAGGGGAATTTTTGTCAGAGACAGACATGCATGAAGAGAAGGTGATGTGAGGAGATACAGAGAAAACAGTTATCTACAAAAGCACTTGAGCAAATACTTACCTTACAGACTCACTAGGAACTAATTCCTTGACACCTTGATGTTGAACTTCTAGCCTGCAGAAGTGTGAGACAAGAAATTTCTGTGGGTTAAACTGCTCTGATGTGGTACTTTGTTATGGAGCCCTACCACACTGATATCCACATATTTAGAATTCTTATATTATTATTAAAACTAGTAATTAAAGAAATGTCATCAACCCAAATTTCAAACATATGATGCTCTTAAAGAACCAAGATTTGATGATGATTTCCATGGTTACTCCCAAAATATGGATCATGGATTTTCTTTCAGGATCTCTGTTCTGACCCATGATCTGTGTTTGGAGACATTCTGTTATTTGTGGTAGGACCCCTGTCACCCTCTGGACTCTGATGGTGACCATCACCCTCTACCAATTTAAGTGACTTCTCTTATTTTAGATGGAAATTATATCTAAATAAATTTTGCTTTTGACATTAAAAATGGCAGCTCTCAGTAGCCCACCCCAGGCACCCACAGATTCTGTGGGGGAATCTGAGAGAAAACAGAAGAATCAGATATCTATAATGCCTGAGCCTGAAAAAGTAGGAAAGCTCAGTCTGTAGAATGGGAAGTTAGGGAGAGACTGGACAAACTTCCTGGTGATTGAGGGACAAGTCGTTGACCATATCTAATGAGAATAAAGTCAACAGTTCCTGAGCAGAGAAGCAACCTGGAAATAAGATTTCCTCAAGACAGGAGGTATTTCTCAGTCCCAGCGCTGGCACTTCTTATTTATAAATCACAGAACTGTAAGAACCCTCTGTCTCCCAAACCATAAGAGACTCTTAATCTCAGGAAACAAACTGAGGATTGCTGGAGGGCAGGAGGGTGGGAGGGATCAGGTGGTTGGGTAATGAGCGTTGGGGAAGGTACGTGCTATGATGAGAGCTGTGAATTGTGTAAGACTGATGAATCACAGACCTGTACCCCTGAAACAAATAATACATCATATGTTAATTAAAAAAAAAAAAAAAAAAACCTCTGTCCTCTGTCTCTTTCCATATAAAATAATGGCAGTCAAGGACATTCAAGTAAGATTACCATAAAATTCTACAATTAAATTACAAAAATGTAAAGGATGCCTAAGAATCAACAACATGAGGGCACCTGAGTGGCTCAGTTGGTTAGGACACTGCCTTTGGCTCAGGTCGTGATCCCAGAGTCCCAAGATTGAGTCCCACATCGGGCTCCCAGCTCCATGTGGAGTCTGCTTCTCCCTCTGACCTCTTTTCCTCTCTGACCCCTCTCATGCTCTCTCTCACTCTCTATTCTCTTAAATAAATAAAACCTTAAAAAAAAAAAAAGAATCAACACCATGTCATGGCAATGAATAAAGTTTAATCGTCTAGTTGTTCTGAAACTTTCTTTTTTTTTTTTTTCTTTTTTTTTTTTTTAAGATTTTATTTATTTATTTGACAGAGAGAGATCACAAGCAGGCAGAGAGGCAGGTAGAGAGAGAGGAGGAAGCAGGCTCCCTGCTGAGCAGAGAGCCCGATGCGGGGCTCGATCCCAGGACCCTGAGATCATGACCTGAGCCGAAGGCAGCGGCTTAACCCACTGAGCCACCCAGGCGCCCCTGTTCTGAAACTTTCAAACATGAACTTCTAAGGTAAATGAAGGCTCACTAACACAGCCGATGTTTAGAAAACCGCAGGTCATATCATTTTTATAAGCCACTCTAGAGCAAAATAAAAATTATATAAGTGATCACATAGTGACATAGGTTTTGGCATCACCCTGACCTTCTTGAACTCCCCACAACACACATCATCACACACACATGCACTCATACACATACACACCCATACACTGTGTACATCTCCAGCCCAATTTTTCAAAGGTGAAATGAGAATGGGCTGCTTCCCTCCTGTTATCACTGTAGAAACCCAGACACAGAGACACAGGGGATTTGCTTAAATTTATTTGGTCCACAGATACAGAGACAAGAAATAAATCAAAATTCTTGGCTCCCATTCCAGTGCCTTTTAGTAGACATTATAATATCTCTAGCCATCCTTCTTGGGTGAAACACATCAAATGCATATAAGGATGAGGTCACCTTTGATTGCACAGAAGAATGTTACCATCATTCTTAAGAAAAAAAATAAGAAGGGAGAAAGAAAGAAGGCCCAAGAAGACGTCATTGGTTGATGCTGTCACGCTGTGTCTCTAACATTTTTTTGTGTGTGCGTGTGTGAAAGCTGACCTGATAGAGTATCACTCCTTGACAGCCGAAATGCCTCTTGCTGTGTAGGATTGAAAGAAAAAGATAACCAGGCAAGTGTACACCATGTCAATGGCAGAAAAAAAAAAAAAAAAAAAAAAAAAAACCTGTATCTCTTTCACCTCCAAAGCCTGAAAGCCCTTTGAATATTTGGGCAAGGATCTCCTAAGAGGAATCTATTTTCCATGTAATGGTGTGAATTTCCCACATTGAAACTAAATATTCATGACTTCACGAAAGCACTAAGCTTCTGTAGGGGAAAAAAAAATTCTAAGTCCGTTTTATACATTTTGGACAAGATGGTATTTGACATACTCTATATGTTCTGAATAGTATTATAATTTCAAATAAATCTCTACTGACATCATTTCAGTAATGTCATGTCCTTAAAAAACTACCTCATAGGTGAAGTGCCCTTTTCCTGGATAAACCAAGTAGACAGTAGGAGGCAGGGGGTAGTAAGAGAGAGGAGGAGGTGGGCCAAGAACGCAGATCTCTCCCTCTCCTGTGATTTGCTGGGGTCTTATAAGCTCTTTTCTAAGTGTCCCCCAAAGTCCTGTGGAACGTTGCTACGGCTCAATGCCTGGGGCATTTCTCACCAGACGTGCTAGAAAGAGTTTTTGCTATCTTCCTCTACCCGTGGAAAGTAGTAAAGCAAAGCAGATTGCATGGGGCTGGTTCTTGCAGAAATTGAGTCAGGTAGGAAAATGAGGAGGGTTTAGGCATAACCACAAAGTGGTTCTATGAAATGTGTGACAGATGACCTCATAATACCTAAGACAAAATAAAATTTTGATTCTTTTCTTTTAAGATTATATTTATTTGTCAGAGAGAGAGAGAAAAAGCAAGAGAGACCACAAGCAGGGGAGCAGTAGGCAGAGGGAGAAGCTGGCTTCCCACTGAACAGGAAGCCTAATGTGGGACTTGATCCCAGGACCCTGGGATCATGACCTGAGCTGAAGACAGACACTTAACCAACTGAGCCACCCAGGCATCCTTAAAATTTTTATTCTTAATAAGTACAACCTCAAAAACTCACAGATGGGGGAAGCCATCAGACCTGGAAGATTAAGTGTTCTTAGTTAACCCAGCTAAGCTTTCAGAAATCTCTCAGTAAAATAATTACAAATTCTTCTAATATTCTTATTTTGCATGCAGTTTTTCTCAAAAAGGAGTATATTCGAAACTTTTTGGCTTCTGAGAAAAACTTCCACACACTAGAATCTAGTCAATGATAATTACGAAACAAAAGCCAGTCCCACTTTCAAATTATAATATTATAAGGGATGCCTGGGTGGTTCAGTTGGTTAAGTGTCGGACTCTTGATTTCAGCTCAGGTCATGAACTCAGGGTCATGAAATGAGCTCTGTGCTCAGCCCCGAGTCTGCTTGGGATTCTCTCTCCCCTGTCTCTCTACCCCACTCCACGCACGCACTCTCTCTCGAAAATAAATAAATAAATCCTTAAGAAATTAAATAAATAAATAAAATATTAAAAAGGGTGAAATAAGGAAGAAGAAGGTGATTATATCTCAGAGGAGTGATGTGATGGGTGAAGTTTTCTCTAATATTTGCACATGACGAGTGAGAAGAGACTATTTCCCTCCAGACACCAGTGTTGAACTCTACAGTTTCAACAGAAGGAAAGGAGAAATGGAAAATTGGACATCCTGCCCAAGCCCCAGTGCTGGGAATCCATGCTCTATGTAAGAGGAAGACTTCTCCTTTCAGACAATTGAGATCCTGTCCAGGATTGCAATGGCTCCCACACCCACATGCGCCCTCCCATTCTTCCCAGGCAAATACTCACCTATCATTCCTTGAAGTCCTGCCTTCTTCCTTAATTCTCCCCCCTCTCCCCCAGTGTTCCAGAACAGCCAATATTCCCTCTAAACACCTTAACTATCCAATCCAGGATTGCATCTTGCATACTTCTCAAATTCAAATGAACCTTAAACATCCATGTGACCAAGTAGAGACTTTGGGGAAGACAAGTAGGTATGTGAGCAGGGATGAAAGTGGAAGGGGTTGCTATTTATTCTAGGTTGTAATTCCTTTGCTCTATGAGAATTAGAATATCATCTTTATACTGAACCCAGAAGGGCAGTTTCCCATAAATAACCCTTATCATGTCAATGTGATATAATTGCCACTTATTCTTCTCAAATTACAAAGCTTCCTTTCAGGAGAGTAGTGAGGCATGAGTGTTCTTAATAGCTTTTTTGTAACTTCTAAATTTTCCCCCTGAACAGAAAAAGAAACCAGTTTTCTAGAGGAGGTCATGCGTAGGGGCAATTATATGTCTGGGTTTTCAAGGATTGAGATTTGGGAGTTATCTAAATGATAACTAAAGTCAGAGAAGCAGATAAGATTATCTTCTCCCATTACCTGGATATAGAATGAAAACAAAAATGCTCTTCTGACAGAATATTAAAAGGGATGACATATACATGAGAAGCTTGGGAAGACCAATGTGCTGACCAGGGGCATAAGAACTTTCTGGGGATGTTGCAACATCAGAGAAGTTGATGTGGAAAAGACGTTGGTCATTAGACTTGGTAACAAAAAATGTTTGAGTGGGTTTACCAAAAGCAGTGTATATGCGTTGGAGAGGCAGAAGCCAGATCATAATGAGTTCAAGAGTGAATGGAAGGTCTAGAACATTTCTAGAACTATGGCAAATTCAATACCCTGAATCAACCTCCCTACTGGAATATTGAATATACTGGGTAAAAACACAACTAAAATGAAAACAACAACAACAAAAACAACCAAACAAACAAATAAAAACCCACCAAACCCACAACTCTTTAAATGCATTGTTGAGCTGACCTGGTATTAAAGAATATTCATGTCAGAAAAAAGGAAATGAAACCAGGAACCATAGGACATAGTCTAGGTTCCAACTTGCAGGCTTTTGTCAGAACATCCCTGAGGTTCCCAGCTCTCACAGTAAGAATGACATGGGCTGTGGAGGCGAATCATAAGCCTATGACCACTCCAAGCAGGAGGAAGTCGAGTCCATTCCCACGTAAAGCTGGGGACCCAAAGGTTTTACCCTCAGGGGGGAAAAAAAAAGAGAGAGATGAATTTCTTCTGTTAAATTTCTTGGTGATTGAAAGGAGAACAAATTTGCTCCTTAGAATCTGGAACGGCAAATGATCCTGTATGGGAGATTTTATTCTGAATTCTTAATATCTATGAAATCCAAAATTAAATTTAAAGTAAAGTCAGATTGGTAGCACATCCAGGCAACTAGTAGAAGCAAAAGCAAATCTTCTCTAAGGCCTCACAGAATTCTCACATGGGCATTCCTGAAACAAGAGTGGTTCGTGTTAAAAAATAATACAGATGCAGTAAAAAAAAAAAAAATTAAATTAAAGCATTAAATAAATTAAAATTAAATTTAAAAATGTAAAAAAAAATTACAGATGCAGTAAGCACTCCAAAGTATGCATTGAAGTGTCTTAGGGGGGCCACAGAGTAGGCACAGGAATGCCAGAAGAGGGTTCACATTTTTGAAGGGAGCCCAGTGATACTTGGCATCTGCAGACTCTGAGAGAATAGCTAACCCAGTCACCGTTTCCATCTCAGATCATGATACATTTTTGTCAATGACTCTGTTAAATCGTTGAGAAGCTGCATGATTAAAAAAGGAAAAGAAAAAAAAAAAGTTAAGAGCATGTGAACATCAGTGTAAAACCAGAATGGAGAAGTCAGTGCCCCATCTTTTTCCAAGATTTGAGAAGTTATATGCCACCCAATGGTGCACACATCTCATTAGCACACAGTTGTGATTACTAATTATGGAGCAATATTTTAATTATGCTATTTACTTATGTAATTAGAAAATAATATAAATTATAAATTATAATTATGTCATTATTTATGTAACTAATTATGGAAACTTTTTTTAATGTGAATTTTTTTTTTTTCAAACAGTTCATCGGTTGTTGGAACATAAATACTTACAAAGTGGCTTGGACCTACCTACTAGCAGATACTTCTTTTGGTTTGGGGACTTTGAATTCATCACAGGAATTGATTTGGGTCCTCTGGGAAGTAGATGCCATTACAGAGTTGAAACTATGGTAGGCACTTTGGGGGTAATGCCTGTGACAAGTAAAGGAGCGGGGAAGAGAAGTAGATAAAGAAATCATGGAGATTATGATGCAGGCCTAGTAATTCCAGTAGAAGGAGTGAAGGAGGAAGGACTGGATAGGAGAAGGACAGGCAGGGTTACAGCTCTGAGAAAGTCTCTGTGAGCCCAAAAGGGGGCTCAGATGTAAGAATGGCCCATGGAAGAGTCCTGCCTGGAGAAGAAATGGCCAAACCCTGATTTCTTATTGTGTTCAGCCATTTGCTGCAATTCAGCTGCCCAGGGACAATGTGACTTAAAGCAGATCCAAGCACTGAAGGGGAAGGAACCAGTACTCCGCTCCCCCCACAGCATCTTTCTCACAGGACTCACTGAGCAGTGCTGTCTACTCTTGAAGTTGCAAGGGTATATGGAAAAGATCAGAGAGGAGCTCTTTCATGGGCTTCTCTTCCTGAGCAGAATTTAGAAGAGGGAGACTTTTAGGAGGACCAGCACCCCACCATCACTGCATTAGTTGTGAGGCTACAACTACTATTCATTGTCTTCCCCTTACCTTCCCATTCTGAACTGCCCTTACCCTCAGCTCTCACCACTGCAGTTTTGGGTAGCTTACTGATAGTATTGTCCTAAGAGACCCATTGTTAAAGTAGTGATCCTTGTTTATTACATCTTCCTCAGACCACACTGGCTATACTTTTCCATCCATAATTATCATTGGACAAAAGAGTACCAAAAGATGCCTAGGCTCATATAGGGCCCAATATCCTACTTCCTGCTTCCAATCTATAAAAGCAGATCTACGCTCTCTTATGATTTACTAAAGGGATATATGGACTGGGTTTCCCTCTAAACAAGTGGAAAGGGAAAAAAATGAGAAAAGAACAAGGAAAAAATCCAAAAGATAGAAAGAAATGATAGGAAGGGAAAAAAGACACATAAAAAAGGAAAAATAAGAATACACAATAAGTAAGAAGTTAAAAATAATCTAAATTAAACAGTGAACACAATATATATATGATCAGTGGGCTGAATCTCCAGTTGAAAGTACAGGTTTAAGTCTGATTAAAACAATAAAATAAAAGAATAACAAGTAAAAGAAACATATTCATCATTCATAAGAGAGAAACCTTGAGGAATAGAGTAGAGAAAATATAAATCTCAGGATAAGGAAAAAGAGACACTAGGTGCACACGAATAAAAAGAAACCTGGTGTAGTTATAGTAATTTTAGATCAAATATCATTTAATAAAAAAAGCTGTATTAATAAAATAATAATAAAACATTTAATTCAGCAGGAAGACATGACAGTTTTAAACTAACACATAATAAAATAGTCTCAAAAATATATAAGGGATAGGGGTGCCTGGGTGGCTCAGTGGGTTAAAGCCTCTGCCTTCAGCTCAGGTCATGATCTCAGAGTCCTGGGATTGAGCCCCACATCGGGCTCTCTGCTCAGCAGGGAGCCTGCTTCCTCCTCTCTCTCTGCCTGCCTCTCTGCCTACTTGTGATCTCTGTCTGTCAAATAAATAAATAAATAAAATCTTAAAAAAAAATAAAAAAAATACATAAAGGATAAATCAACAGGCTTCAAAAGAAAATGGATTCGTCTGCCATCCTAGTGAGAAGATTTAACATACATATTTCAATAGATGACAGAGCACGGTAACAAATAGGACAAATTAACAAAACATAGGGATATAAAACATTTGAATATTATAAGTTAAAAATTTCATCTGATGGGTATAAATAGAAATCTGTCCCATCAGTAGAAGTCAAGTTACTCCTAAACAGCACACATGGAACAATTATGACAAAATACTAGTCCAGAAAGCCCTCAAAAAGATATGAAAGGACCTGTAACACACAGAGCATTTTGCCTGCTCTGACGTCAATAAAATGAAATTAGAAATCATAACAAAAAAGATAATTAGAAATACCCCATATATTTAGAAATTATAAATCATGTTCTAAACAACTCATGGGTCAGAGAATAAATCATAAGGGAAATTAAAAAATTAAAACAGAATTAGAACAATAGTGAATAAATCTATGTTCTGTAGCTAAAGCTAAATTCTCAAAAGAATGTGGTAGCTTTGAACACTTACAAAGAAAGTCTCAGACTTAATGAATCAATTACCCAACCTAGAAATTATCTAAGGAGAAATAAGATAAGCCCAAACAAAATAAAAAGAGAGAAAAAATGAAAGAGGAGATCATTTTCTAGAAATATAAAACTTCCAAAACTACCTCAAGAAAAAATATCCAGCATCATGCTGAAACAATTTTAAAAATGGACTCAGAGAACAAAATTTTGCTCCTATTTTTCCCTACAAAATACAAAAACAGTCACTTGATTTCGTCATCGAATTCTACCACTCAAATAGTACTTTCAGAATATAGGAACAAAGAGAAATACTCAGTATAAACTTCATATCCAAATTGAAAAAGGACAATACAAAAAAAAAAAAAACCATAGATCTATCTCCTACATGCATATAGATATAAAAAACATAAACAAAATATTAACAAATAAAATTCAGTATTATATGTTTTAAAAATAAGAAAATTCATCAAGAAAAATAGAGAAAGCAATTTTCTAGGAAAATAAAGTGGGCTTAATATCAGAAAACTGATTGATGTAATTCAATGCATTAGAGATTAAACAAGAAAACCAATATTGTTGTCTCAATAAATGCAGAGAAAAATTAGATGACACTCAACTTCCATTTATAGTTTAAAATAGAACAAGCATCTTAGCAAATTATAACCAAAGAATTTCCTTAAGATAATAAAAGAATTTCCCAGGGGTCTCTCACATTTCTGCACATCTTGTGGGCAGACACATTAGCTGCCTTTGTTTTGGATGATGTTTTTCAAAGATGCTTATATTGCTAACAACCTTGAAATATAGTGAATCCATCCAAAGGGCAGATTTGTTTATTGTTTTGTAGAAGAAAGATAATAGCTCAATCAAAGTGGTGGTGTACGTAACCCCCGCCTCCATTACTCCACAAAGATCAACAATTAGACCACTTATTCATGACCAAAAACAGCCCAGGGACGGGTCTGGAGTCCACTTAGGAAACTTTACTGAAACAGCGGAGCAAAAACAAAACAAAATAAACAAACAAACAAAAAAAACAACTCTGAGAATAGCTTCACCCAAAGGGAAGGAAAACAGCTTTGTTTCACCTGCACTATTGATTCCTCAGGCTGGCTGTGCTAAGCCGGTGCTGAGAAGGAACTCCCCACTTAGAAAAAGTTCCCTTCATGGAGAAAGGGAGACTAGAGTGAGTGACCACATTCCCCAGCCTTTCAGAGCACCCTACAAAGGACTTGCTTCCTCTTCACTCCACCTGGAATTCAGCAAAGCTGAGATGGGCACACACACAGGAGGAACCAAGATTCCCAGGGAGCTGCTCTGCAGGCAACTGGACACCAGCTTTTGCCACAGAAGAAATCAAAAGCTAACACCACCACCACAGGCCCCCTGCCGGTTTTACTGGGTTTGGGTCCAAAAGGTATTCACATTCACAGGTATTAACATCCTGATTCTCTCCTGACTCCCTCCAACCCAACTGCCCTTATAGGAGCCACAACCAGCCCAGCAGCCAGCCCTGGTTTCTGTGGCTCCACAAGTGCAAAACACCTGCCTACACCCCTGAATTGTCCCCCACTATCATGTGTGCATTTGTTTCTGCATCTGCACATGGATCACCTGATGCCCATCCCAGGCCTGCACCGCCATTCATCTCGGGGGAAACTGTGTAGCCGTAAGACTTCACACTCACATCCAGGGCCTCTTCAGCTACCTGAACCTTGCCCTGTCCTTGTCACTGGCTGGCATGACAGAGCTCACTTGCTCTACCCTCTTCCTGACACCAGCCTCCACTGCTGTGCACCTGTGGAAAGACCTGTCATCCACAGTAAAGCATGCCAGCAGCCAGGGTCCTTATAGCTGGCAGTGTGCCTGCATATGGCCTCAACCATTGCCTTTGGAACTGGACCCCACCACTACATGGGTGTCTATAACCAACTGCTGCTACTAGACAAGCACCTACAACTGGTCTCTGCATCTGAGTCTACACCATGGACTCTAGCCACCACCACTGCCTGCCTTAGTCTCTATTCACTGAGGACCCCAATAGCTCTTGAAAGCACTGTAGATCCTCACAGTGCTAGCTAAGGACCACATAGTTGTGCATGTTGTGGACCCCATCAAAGTGAGATGAAGAGATATCAACGACTCCCAGCCCCAAGACTTAGAGTCACCACACACCTCTACACTTGATGCCCTGCACCACTAGACCCAGAATCACAGAACATTCCAGCACACCCCCACTTGTAGGGGAAGGGTTTTCTTACCGAAGTCAATCTATAAAGTCTAGAAGAAGTGACTGCTTTTTCAAATGTGCAGACACCTATGCAAGGTTACTGGGGTCATGAAAAATCAGGGCAACATGACAGCAAAAAAGGAACATAGGAGACTTCCAATAACTGACCTCAAAGAAATGAAAATACATAAAGTGCCCAACAAAGAATTCGAAATAATTGTTTTAAACATGCTCAGAGAACTGTAAGAGAACACAGATAAATAATTTGATTAAATCAATAAAAAAAAACTAAGAAATGCCATACAGAAATAGAAAACATGAAAAAGAACAGAATTTTTGGAGTTGAAAAATGCAATGACTGAATAGAATAATTTAATACAGAGCTTAAACAGTAGACTTGACCAGAAAGAAGAAAGAATCAATCAGCTTTACAACAGAGTGATTGAAATTATCCAATAAGAGGAGGGAAAAAATGAAAGAAAAGAAAGGAATGAAGAAAACCCATGAGCATGGGACATTAAGAGAAACAAAGTATGCACCAGAAGTAAAAGAGAGGAAGAAGGGGACAGAAAGCTTATTTAATGGATTGATGGCTGAGAACTTTCCAGTTCTTCCCAGAACCTGGGGAGAAATTTTGACATTGGAGTTAATAAAGCTAATAGGTCACCCCAAAATTTTAATACAAAACAGTTTTCTCGTGCCCCTTCCGATCACTACGTTTGTATCTTTAGGGTAAATAGCAGCAATGTCTACAATAGCCAAACTATTGTAGATGTCCTTCAACAGACGAATGGATAAAGAAGATGTGGTATATATACACAATGGAATACTATGCAGCCATCAAAAGAAATGAAATCTTGCCATTTGCAACGACGTGGATGGAACTAGAGGGTATCATGCTTAGCGAAATAAGTCAATCGGAGAAAGACAACTATCATATGATCTCCCTGATATGAGGGAGAGGAGATGCAACATGGTGGGTTAAGGGGGTAGGAGAAGAGTAAATGAAACAAGATGGGATTGGGAGGGAGACAAACCATAAGTGACTCTTAATCTCACAAAACAAACTGAGGGTTAATGGGGGGAGGGGGTTGGGGGGGTGGGATTATGGACATTGGGGAGGGTATGTGCTATGATGAGTGCTGTGAAGTGTGTAAACCTGGCGATTCACAGACCTGTACCCCTGGGGATAAAAATATATTATATGTTTATAAAAAATAAAATTAAAAAAAGAAAAGAATAAAAATTGAAAAAACTAAAAAAAAAAAAAAACAGTTTTCTCTGAGACATATTATAATAAAACTCTGTAAAACTGAAGACACAGGGAAAAATTTTAAAAGCAACCAGTGAAAATAAATTCTCATACAAGGGAACCCTCCTAAGGTTATCAGCAGAATTCTCACCAGAAATCTTATAGGTCAGGAGAAACTTTTCAGGCCAGGAGAGAATGGGGTAATATAAACAATGTTCTGGAAGAAAGAAACTGCCAACCAATAATACTTTAACCAGCAAAGTTGTTCTTCAAAAATGAAGGCAAGGGGCACCTGGGTGGCTGAGTTGGTTTAAAGTCCAACTATTGATTTTAGCTCTGGTCATGATCTCATGAGGATGGGATCAAGCCCTACATCAGGCTCCGTGCTCAGGAGGGATCTGCTTGAGATTCTCTCTCCCTCTGCCCCTCCCCCTCACAAGAGAGAACTTGTGTGAACTCTCTCTCTTTCTCTCTCTAATAAATAAATAAATATTTTTTTAAAAAATGAAGGCAAGATAAAGACTTTCCCTAACAAAAGCTGAGGGAGTTCATTCCATTTAGACTTGTCTTATAAGAAATGCTGCACAGAAGTCTTCAAGCTAAAAGGAAGGACGCTAAGTAGTAATATGAGAATATGTAATACTATACAGCACCCTGGTAAAGAAAATATATATTCAGATTCAGAATATTCTAACTCACTTAACTCTAGTAAAAAGCTTAAAAGAAAAAAGTGCTTAAAATAGCCATTTCAATAAATGGTGCTGGGAGAACTGGATATCCACATGCAAAAGAACAAAATTTGACCCCTATTTAACACCACTCACAAAAATTAAATTGAAATGGATTAAGGACTTAAACACAAGGCATGAAACTGTAAAATTCCTAGAAGAAAATGCAAGGGACACATTCTTTGACCTCAGTCTTGCCAGTGAGTTTTTCTGGATGTTTGTGACATTAAATGTACAAGCAACAAAAACAAAAGACCAAAAGTGAAACTACATTGAAATAAAAATCACCACACAGTTAAAGAGACAATGAACAAATGGAAAAGCATTTCAAATGGCAAAAAAAAAATTTTTTTTCAAACCACATATCTGATAGATTTAATATCCAAATATATGAGGAACTCATACAGTTCAATAGCAAAAAAAAAAAAAAAAGTCCGATTAAAAAATAAGAAGAGGAATTAAACAGATATTTTCCCAGAGAAGACATATAAATGGCCAATAAGTACGTGAAAAGATATTCAATATCACTAAGCATCAGGAAAATACAAATCATAAGATAATATATCACACCTGTTAGAATGGCTATCATCAAAAAGACAAGAAATAACAAATTTTGTTAAGTATGTGGAGAAATGTGAACTCTTGTGTACTCTCGATGGGAATGTAAATTAGTATGGCCGTATGGAAAAGAGTACAAAGATGCCTTTAAAAATTCAAAATATAACTGCCATTTGAACTAGCAATCTTACTTCTGAGTATTTATCTAAGAGAAATGAAATCACCATATCGAAGAGATAACTGTACTCTCATATTCATTGCAGCATTAATGGCAAAAGCCAAGACATGAAAACAACCTAAATACCCATCAATGGATGAATGGATAAAGAAGATGTGGTGTATATATACAATGGAATAATATTTAGCCATAAAAAAAGGAAATTCTGGGGCACCTAGGTGACTCAGTTGGTTCAATGTCCGACTCTTGATTTTGGCTCAGGTCATGATCTCAGGGGTCCTGGGATCAAGCCCTGCATCAGGCTCTGCGCTCAGCAGGGAGTCTGCTTGAGGATTCTTCACCCTCTCTCTAAAATAAATAAATAAATAAATAAATAAATCTTTAAAACAAACAAACAAACAAGGGTGGGGGTGTACTTGGGTGGCTTAATGGATTAAGTGTCTGTCTTCAGCTCATGTCATGAGTCCAGGGTCCTGGGTGGGATGGAGTCCCACATTGAGCTCCTTGCTCATCAGGGAGCCTGCTTCTCCCTCCCTCTGCTTGTGCACTCTCTCTCTCTCCCTCTCATACAAATAAATAAATAAAATATTTTTTAAAAAGAAAGAAAAGAGGTAATTCTGCCATTTATGACTGCATGCGTGGACCTTAACGGCATTATGCTAAGTGATATAAGTCAGACAGAGAAAGACAAATACTGTATGATCTCATTTATATACAGAACATAAGAACATCAAACTCATAGAAGCAGGGAGCAGAAGCAGGGGCAGAGGAGTGAGAGGCAGGGGCAGATGTTGATCAAAGGGTGCAAACTCCCAGGTAGAAGATAAGTAAGTTCTGGGGACCTAATGAAAGCAGTGGTGACTGTAATTAACAATACTGTATTGTATACTTGATTGTTGTTATGAGAGCAGAGCTTTAATGTTCTTACATTACAACAGCAACAAAATGGTAATTATATGAGGTGAAGGATGTGTTAACTAACCTTATTATGACAACATTTCATAACATATGCATATATCAAATCATCATATTATGCACTTAAACCTACACAATGTTATGTGTCAATTTCTCAGTATATCTGGGGTCAGGGGAGGAAAGATGGAAAGAAAGTGCTTATAGAGATACATAGTGTTCATTTTAAATGTTCTGATAAAGGAATACCTAAGCAAAGACCTGAAAGAAGTGAGGGATTAAGCTGTGCAGATATCTGAGGCAAGAACTTTCCAGGCAGACATAAAATTAAGTGTAAAGCAAAACCTGGACTAGAGAAGCAAATGAGGTGCTTCGATTGCAAAATGTAAGGAAACCACTGACTCCCAGCTCGTGCAAATAACAGTTAATCCTAGAGAGGACCTGGAGGCAAGCTGTACCTGGCAAGTTTCAGGAGCTGTAGGTGCTCAGTGCGCCAGAGCGATGGAACCAATAGGAGAGCAGCTGCTGAGGTCAGAGGTGAAAGGAAGCCCCCTTAGGACTCCCGGGCATTGCAAGGAGATTGGCTTTCATCTCAGTAAGATGAATAGTCATTGTAAGGTTTAGGGCTGAGAAGAGCTCTAACAAATGTTTTAAAAGAAAAAAAGAAAAAAGAGGAATAAAAATTATGAAAGAATGAAATAAAACTGCCCTCTTAGCAAGTGATATAAATTACCATAGAAAAACTAAAAATATCAACAGCATGTTGGAAAAATCAGAGACGAGTATGGTTGTTGGATTTGAAATCAACAATTAAACTAATAACATTCCTTTATGACAGAAATACCAAGAAGAAAATATTATAGAAATGAATATCTGATTTATAAGAACAAATGAAAAAAATCTGTGTACTAACTGAACAATATCCACAGTCTTTATGCATAAAATTTAAAAACTTTATTAAGACATAAAGAAAGATTGGAATAAATTGAGTTGTGTGTTATGCACAGGATTTAATATTTAAAGACATCAATTGGGGGCACCTGGGTGGCTCAGTGGTTAAGCCTCTGCCTTCAGCTCAGGTCATGATCCCAGGGTCCTGGGATCGAGTCCCACATCGGGCTCTCTGCTCTGTAGGGAGCCTGCTTCCTCCTCTCTCTCTGCTTGCCTCTCTGCCCACTTGTGATCTCTTTCTGTCAAATAAATAAAATCTTAAAAAAAAAATAAAGACATCAATTGTATCAAAAAAATCAATGGATTTAATAAAAAAGAAAAGAAAAGAAAATGTGTTCTCTTGTGGCAAAGTTTAGAGAGGCTCATTGTCCATTACAAAAGTTTCAAGTGCCTTAAGCTTGCGTTTCCTCTCCTATGACACAACTCACCCTGTGTGCAGATATTCGCATACCCTCTTCACATCATCCTCTGGGAACTGGGGTTTGGAGAACCTGCACAAAAATGATGACATTCTGGCTACTTCTATTAGCTATGACAAAGAGATATCCTCTGCCTCTTTCTGGTAGTTTCATGTTCTCCATCAGCATCTGTGTAACTATGGCAGACTCATTTGTTAACTAGAAGGTAGGTTGTCCATATGAGAAAAAGTAAAATCGGATTCCCACCTGAAACCACACATCAAAATCAAATTCAGACTGATCAAAGGCTTACATGCAAAAGCAAAATATTGAAAACTTTAAGATGACCTTTTAGGAGAATCTTTATGACCTCAAGGCAAAGAAGAATTTGTGTCAGAGAAGTTGGAATTGTAATAAAAATTGATAAATTTAAATCCTTTAATATAGCAAATTTCGATTTATAAAAAGGTCATGATGATAGTGAAAAGATAAACCATAAAATGGGAGAAGATATTGCTGATACCTGTAATTGACAAAGGAGTAGTATTTAGAATAAGTAAAGAACTCCTAAAATTATCCAAAAGAGAAAAACAAATCAATGTTTTAAGAAAAGACAAATGCTATGAAAAGACATTTTACTGAAGGTATATAAAAGGCTCTTAAATACATGGAAAGGGTCACAAATCTTATTTGGAGTCATGGAAAGGCAAATTATAATTATAATGAGGTTCCTTTTCCCACCCATTGAATTGTCAAATATTTTCTTTAAAAGCCAGCTTATATCCAACATTGAATAGGATATGAGATATCAGAAAGTTTATGGCTGGTAGGTGGGTAAATTGGTACATTTTTTTTGGAAATGTTTGACATTAAAGCTGAACATGCATGTATCTTTCAATCCCCCAAGTCCAATCCTAGGTATATAGCCACAGAAGTGGTTGCATAAATGAACCAAGGGATCTTTAAAATGTCACATTGCCACATTGTCCATAATAGCAAATCCTGGAATCAGCCAATAATCTTAAGTAGCAACAATGGACAAATAAATGGTACCACATTCACACAATGAAGTATAGCACTAAAAATCAATTAATAACTCTGCATGAATTAACATGAATGGATCTGAAAAGTAGAACATTGAAAAAAGGAAATATAATACAGTATAGTTACTGATTAAAAAGTTCTAAAACAGGTGAAAAAAATAAGGCAGTGCTTGAAGACACACATATATGAATATAATTGGATGAAAAAGTAACTAAAGTATTGGCATAAAAATCAAGATAATATTATGGTCGTCTTTTCTGAGAAAGAAGGAGCACCTCGTGTTGAGGGTCTAGGGGCAATTTCTAAGGACATAAAATGCTTTGTTGCCTAATCTTGGCTGTGGGTCCAAGACCATTAAGTTAATTGCTATTCTTTTAAAAAGTGTAAGGTGCACCCATTTTATAGGTATAATGTATTTCACAGTAAAATTTCAAAGACATTTTAAATAGAATGGTGTGATAACTTCTTCAACATATACAGTATGAAATATAGAAAGCTGAAATGTCCTCTGGAGTCAACAGAGACCAACTACCCTTTTTAAATCATGTTTTGGCATTACAGCTCAAATATCTCTCCCGAAAGTCACTTCCCACTGTGATGTAGCATACATCTCACACACACTTCTCTCATTGCATCCAAAATTGGGCTCTCTGGCTCATGGACATGCCTTTCCTCTCCTGTTTTTTGGTTTTTTTTTAAAGTGAAATTATGAGATACGTGTTCCTTTTTTTTTTAAGATTTTATTTATTTATTTGACAGAGAGAGAGACACAGTAGAGAGGGAACACAAGCAGGGGGTGTGGGAGAGGGAGAAGCAGGCTCCCTGCAGAGTAGGGAGCCCAATGCAGGGTTCGATCCCAGGACCCTGGGATCATGAGCTGAGCCAAAACCAGAGGCTTTACAAGCCATCCAGGTGCCCCAGGAGATGTGTGTTCTTTTGCAGGCAAAGGCTAAGAGGCAACTACCAACTCTAGTGCTTTTAGTTTTTAAGGGTGTCCATTTTACTGTGGTTATACAATACTTCACTGTGAGTTACTATTATAAAAGCAGTGTGATGAGTCAAACAGGCAATCCTGAGGGATATCTGGGCAGATGTCAGGGTAATGCCACACTCAAAATAGCACCAGATTATGACACCTCCAGGACACAGAAAAGTAATTTTTACAGCACAGAGTCCGGCTCTTGTTCCCATATCAAAACTTCAACTCACTTCATCTCTGTCTTATCATTTTTCTTTGGCCAAAGATATCTATTGATTCTTTCATTCATGCATTCATAGAAAATCTAAAGCCAAGGGGTTAAAGGATGGTGAAAGTACCTATCAGAGAGAGAAGTAAGGAAAAAGACAGTGGATTCCTCAAACAAATTAGAAATTTTGATTACTACTGCTCGAGACCAGCAATATTTGTGTGTTTTAGGCCCAAGGGTGCCAGACCGACTGTGGAAAAGACAAAATTAATTAATGTTTTCTGAGATTAATTAGAAAATTAAATGGAAGTATAATGAAAACAATGGCTTAGCTCACTGGATTTATAACGGTGTGCCACTAAAATTTCAGAGTTGTTCAAAATTTCTATGTATTATTTGAATAAAAATGCAGTGAGAGGGCGCCTGGGTGGCTCAGTGGGTTAAGCCTCTGCCTTCGGCTCGGGTCATGATCTCAGGGTCCTGGGATTGAGCCCCACATCGGGCTCTCTGCTCAGCGGGGAGCCTGCTTCCTCCTCTCTCTCTCTCTGCCTGCCTCTCTGCCTACTTGTGATCTCTGTCTCTCTCTGTCAAATAAATAAACAAATAAGTCTTTTTTAAAAATGCAGTGAGATTGGCTATAATCTCCCCCCACAACTCTAGCACCTAAATCCATGCAGAACTACTAGGGCCTTCACAGTATTATAAAACATACAGCTATCTGAGAGCTCTGGTCTCAGTTAGAGTTCTTCAAAGCACCTTTATGTGGTATCAATTTAAATGCTCCAATTTTGGAGGTGGAATTTTGGAAGATTGCCACACACTATTTTGTTGGCCTCTCTGCTGGATGGTCCTTCTGGATTTCACATGCTTTTTTACAGCTGAAACATTTTTGGTCAATGCATGACATCTTCCATCAACCAGAAGAGGCATGAGAAAAACAAACCAGTGGGGGTGTACAAAAGAGCCAGAGAAGCAAGACTTCAAATTTGCCACATGGAAGTTATGTGACAGAAGTTTTCGCCTTCTTTGAAGATGATTCTTATTTTCTGTAAAATGGGTGTATTTTTAAATGTTCCACATGTCCATTTTGAGCTGTCAAGTCATGGGGGAAAAAAAACAAACAGGAATTAGCCAATTATCATATGACAATCCCCATCGATGGGGGTTTTACTCTAACTTGATGTGACTGGCACCTAAGGGAATTCAATAACTGAAAATATAAGAAAATTTAAATTCAAATTTAAGTGCATACAATTCTGAGTAAAAGCAACTTTCATCAGACTTTAGACACATCTTCTGCTAAGGGTCTTGCTCAAAGCTTACCTCTGCCCACTTTTCAAACCCAGCTTTTCTGAGCTTATTTGTTTTCTGCTCTCTTTCTAGTGCATGTATATGTAGATGCTATCATAGAATGCATATGTGGATAAAGAAAAGAACAACCTAACTCTTCGGCTGGACACCAGCCAGACAATCTCCAGATGCAGGAGAACGCAGCAGATAACTGATCCTGGAAGGTAGTATGTTTCGAAAGCCTGTGATTAGCATTAGAGCAGAGAATTTCTCCCATTTCCATGCCTGCCCTTTTTTGTGCTGATTTTTTTTGGAGGAGAGTAGTCTATTAGTAGTTGCATTGTTGTTGTTTTAAACACATCTGCTACAATATGAACAATGGTCACGGTGAGAAATATTCTTAAGTTTTGAGATGTTTGATGTTATGCAATTTAAATAAAAAGTGTCATGTAAAAATTGTCCTCTTATTTTTTACGGTTAGTAAGACTTCCTTATATAAAGACTGAGATTATAAATAAACACTACAGTTTGTTTCTTTTTAGCTAAAATAAAATTATTTCTCATGATGTAGTATTAAAATGTTTAGTGTTTAGATGATGTCTTCCAAAGGGGCCTCAGTGGAGCCTCATTTACTAACATATTCCTTGAATAAAGTTTTCTATGATGAAATAGTTTGGGAAATGCTACCTTCTCCCGGATTTACTTGGCACATGGGAAACATAAGTCCTGGAAGACCTTCAGATACTGATCCAATCTTTACATTTCCCAAAAATAGGAATTGGACTAGTCTTGTAAGATTCCTGCAGAGTTCCATAGGCCCATAATAAGTAGCAACATTTGGCAATATCGTGGTACAATTCACTGACTTCACCCTAGATTAGTAAAAAGAGAATTTTAATTGATACGGTATCTAACAATCCACATCATAGATCGCATCAAATTGAGATATAATCCCAGGACCTACAACAGCTAGAATGAATTCAATTCCTAGTAATCAGACTTTTATTCAGTAATTCGTATGTTTTAGCTTCCGAAGCAAATGTAATACGGTTCCCAAGCTGGTGCGTCGCTGTTCTCACCACACGTAGAAGCATGAAGTTAGCTTTGCTGTGATTGGCAGACTTTGGAGATGTCAGCGTCCTCTACGGTCTCCCCCCGGGGCTCTCTTCTGTTTCCACGCTTCAACGGGACCGGCCTCCACATTCTTCGTTAGCTCTCCAGGTGCTTGGGAAAATCATCATGTTTGAGAAGCACTCCGCTATTGAAATAGAGGTCGTTCTCATTTTGTTCTTTTATTTTTCAGCTCTCAGGTCGCATGGCACCTTGGCACCAAATATAGGACCTAAAACAAAATGAAACAATTGGCAAGATGCTAACTTACTGCAGAGATGAAACTCTCAGCATACCCTCCAGAGAAGCACGGGCTTTGCTGAAGGAGGTTTCCGCTGTTGACATATCCCGAACTGGGTTTCACTTGTAAAACCGCCCCGCTACCTCTTGAGACTAATGACACAATGTAATGTATCAATGATTTGGTCTGTTTTGTTTCGACCGCTCGCAGAATGATCAGGGACTCGCTTCAGCTGTATTCAATATAAAGTCCAGTTCAGAGAAATAATAACTTCAGTGAAGATAGAGAAAGCAGGCTTTTTGGCTTTGGGCTTTCAAGATGAGCTAGATTCAAGAACAGAAGTGTGTGTGGGGCGGGGGGAGCCCATCCAGCCTCCATGATGCAGTGGGAGCAAGAGGCAAGATTCAGGGTCTCTAGTGCCTGAGAAGTACCCGAGGGATGGGAGTGGGGTGGGGGGCGGAGCTTAATAAACAATTGCAGTCACACAAACATGAAGGACAGGCAGGAAACTGAAATTTCATGTGGAATAAAGCGAGAATCAGAGTCATCTGTTGCCACTGGTTCAGTGAGTCTTAATTTGAAACATAATTCCTGAATCCCTTCCATTTCCTCACCCGAAAAGGAGAAAGCTTTCTTACCTGCATTTCTCTTCCCAAGAGGCCAGCCCCCAACCTCCCCAAGTGACAAAACCTCTTACTAGCATTTCGTTCAGATTTAGAGGGAGAGAAAATACCCTGGTGAACATGAAAATCTCTTCAACAGGGAAAACACTCTTCAACCGCTTTGCTGAGAAATCACTGCTTTGATAAAACCAGGGCCACAGGAGCGGACACACACATTCGAAAATTCTTCAGACCCCTCTTTCTTGTTTTAAAATAAGATACAACCTCCACAACAGACCGGCTTTTATCCCTGCTTTCAAATTATAACGTGCTCTCCAAGTTACAGGTCAGTGATGCCCATTCGAGGGGTACTTTCCCATTCTCCCTTGCTGCTCCCTGGTTCCTTAGCACGACTCTTACTTTATTATTGTTCAGGTAGCACTATGGAATAAAGACCTCAGGGGGGTAAAAAAAAAAAAAATACCAGTGCCCACGACACTTTGATGGCTTTTTCCCCATGTAATTATACCCACTCTTGATAACACTAAAGACATCCCTTATTGGCGGTGGCACAGAGGCTTTTTTTCCCACAGGGAGATGGATTGTTTCTTTGGACCTCAATGGTCTTCAAATTATCTGAGCACAGAAAAGGGAGCAGAGTGAATTTTATTTTAACTCATTTTATTTCTGAATTTATTTCCCAGTAGCTAGGAGGTGGTGGCTGCCCCAGCAGTCAAGTCAATTGTTATCTGTGGGACGTGATTATGTTTGGACCCAGTCGCTCATTTTGAGCAAGACACAGTTAATGAGGAGAGAAATGAAAAGTGCATTGAGTCACAGTGTGTTTGTGGTAATTTGTGACACATTTACTCCTCTCAGTTCTTTGTTTATTCCTCCCCCCTCCAAGCAGGTTCTGTGGAAAAAGGAGCAGATAAGTGAATTCACTGGTAGACAGTTAAGGGTGTTGAAAGTAATGAATCTCTCTATCTCCGCACCCATTGATGGCAGTAATTGGGACAGCATTCATCTCTACAGTGAAATGCCAAGAAGGCTCATCTTAACGAAACATCTTTTTTTCCCATTATTTCACAACATATTTTTCATTGACACTGCTAGTTTTTATTTTCCCTAAGTCCTTTTTTTTTTTTTTTTTGGTGTGCTCTTTGCCACTTTTCTAAATAATAGTCCATTAAACAGTTCACAGTGTGTGTTCTGTAGAAATGTAAAAAAGTGATTGGATGATACTAATTAAGGAAAGAGTTTGTTTCCACTTACTGCAGATCAATGGTGGGTTACATTAAAGCCTCACTTTGCGATGAGCTTAACACACAGGAACAGCTGTGCTAAATACATATTTCAAGACACACAGGTAGGTCAAACAGACATTCCTTTCTTTGGAGAGTCTGCATGTTGGAACTATAAATTCTACTTGCAGAACTGTGGGGAGACACAAAGGCTAATTATTCACTGCAATCATTGTTAGTTTTAGTAGAAACTGTTAAGGATGAAATTGGGATTATATTCAGTTACTTCTAGAACTACTTTAATCTGGGCCCTCCAGCGTATTGGTTTCACTGATATCTTTCCAGGCTGATTTTCAACCAAATTTCTGAGTGAATCAGATTATGTTTCTCTCTCTCTCTCTCTCTCTCTCTCTATATATATATATATATACACACACACACACACAGACAAAAAAAGAAAAAATATATAAATATATATATACATATATATACATACACACACATATATATGTGTGTGTATGTATATATATGCAAAATTTCTGATGCATGTGTATATATATGTGTGTATATATATACACACACACATATATATATAATTTTAATGGGGAGGAGACAAGTCAATGTATTTTTTTCACTTATCCATAACTATCTTTGTGATTATCTGCTGCTACATGTTGTTGGAATTCACTTATTCCCCAGCAATATGATTTTCTTCTACAAAAGTTGGAGGTACTATGGTCCAGTTCTGTGAAGGACTATCAACAGCCATTAATGACTATCACAAACTCTGAGGACCACTTGGATTAACAGAATTATAGAACAAAGAAAAGGAAGAGAAAATATCTATATTGGCCACATAATTTTAGTCTGTGATAGCGATATTTTGGACTGTATGCATGCAACCTATATTTATACACATTTCTTGTAGGAATTGTCATTTTTTGCCACAGTAATATTCTTTGTGCTACTTTTCTTAGACCTTTAGATATATATGTTAAGTAGCTTATACCGATGTTCTGTTTCACCCAGTGTTGCTTCTGTACAACACTGTCCACAGCTGTTATGGGTTTGCATGATCACAGATATTTTCATGGATACAATTTTGCCATAATATTAATTTTCATCAGGTACAACTGCTGCTTAGGTTTGGGACTTAAAGGCTGGACTTTTCTAAAGAATGCGGTTGGTTAAAATGCTTGTGAGGGAGGAAGAATCCAAGATGGCGCTCTTGATCCTATACCTGACTTGCCTGGTGACTCAGGGCCAGTGACCCTACACCTCTCTCTAGTCATCTATAAATCCCTCCTTCATGGTAATGAGAATCATACCAGAGTAGCTATGTGCAAGTGACTTCAATGAATCACGTCTCTGGAGGAAGATGCAAGCCGCAGTGGAAAGGTAGGGATTCGGGCTGTGAAAGAGCCCATTTCTTTCAACATGGGATCAAAAACTCAGGAGGCTACATTCGGTTATGAGACTCAGCTTCTCAGGGGAGCCAAGAGAACTCATATAGGTTCTGAATAAAGGAAATAGTCTTTTGCATTTTCTGCATTCTAGGGCAACAAGATGAGACAGAAAGGGAATTCCCTAGTGTGTTGTGAACAACATTGCATTCATGTAGATATATGTATTTTTATATATCTTTTCCCCACGTCTTACCTTGATGTTTTCCTTTACTTCCTAGACATGTAACCTCTGCATTTCAGTTGCCTATCAAATAAAAGTAGTAATGGGGTCTTTATACCAGATTTCTGATGAAGGCTAAAAGAATCCCAAAAATAGTATATGGGAAGGTCTTTATAAAATATACATCATATTGTTGGAGTAACTTTGTCAATTTGTCAAGGCAGGGCTGTGGTGGGAAGTCGAATTGGTTTTAATTTACTTTCTGTGACAAATATGTATTGAGCACTTGTTATAAGCCAGGCAATGTTTTGGGCTATGGGATATAGCAAACAAACAAACAAAGCAAACAAAATGTCTTGCCCTTATATTTTAACATATATCCCTACTCTGATCATCACTTTGTTGATTCAAGAAATAAAAAATGTTTTTGTTTTGCTTGTTTCACTTGCCGAGTGTGTGTGCTACTTAAAAAGGGGAAATTCTTCCTTTATTAAACTCCAAGATTTGAGCGAGTGCTAATAAGTGAAATGAATATAAAGTCATGTCAGAAACTCTAACATCCAGAATTAACTTCTGTTTATTCTGTGTTTTGAGATGTCATCATAAATTTCACGTTCCTCAGTCTTGTCTGACCTCCTCCCCTGTAGTCTATTTGGGGATGGGTGTGCTCTCTTATGGACTGGAATACATCTCAGGGACCTCAATCTAGAGACTGATGTCAGATTAGGCACCAGAAAGGGATATGAGTCTCTCAGGTGGGGTTTAAGAGCTGGGGGTATGGGAACATGAGGCTCCAGGAGGCCTGGAGTGGGGACAGGGGGAATTTGCAGACAGGAGACACCAATCATTAGCTTGGCCATGCTTTACCACTGGCTGACTCTATATTATTAGGATGAAGGTTTGGGCTCTACAGATGATTAATAATTTCCACAAAAGTGATGAGAATTGGCAAGTATGTGAATTTAAAAAAACCACAAATGTCCAATAGAAAAATCTGGGATTGAGTGTAATTCATATATTCGCTATTTGAATCACTTGAGCAGACTACTTAGAACTCAGACTCTCAATATCCTGACCTTTACAAAGGGGTAGAAATCTCAAACTCATAAGATGGGTATTGCTACAGATAGAATGCTTTTGTCTCCCTCATCCACTGAAATCCTAATCCCCAGTGTGATGATATCTGGGAGTGGGTCCTTTGGGAGGTGATCTAGTCATGAGGGTGGAGCCCTCATGAATGGGATTAGTGCCTTATAAAAGAGATCCCAGAGAGCTCCCTCTCCTCTTCTGCTATGTGAGGACCAGTCACTGAATCTTCTAGCACGCTGATTTTGGACATCCCAGTCTCCAGAATTGTGGGAAGTATATTTCTGTGGTTCATAAGCTACCTAGTCTGTAGTGTATTTATTATAACAGCCTGAAAGGACAAAAACAAATGTAAAGAATAAATTATGCATGGGACCACTTTATAAACAATAAAGCAGTTATAAGTTACAGTTTATACGTGGTGTTGCTAGCACATGTTTTGATAGCATTTGAGACGTAATAGTTGAGACGGCAATCATTCATGACATGGGTCTGTACCAGCACTGCAGATATTTTGGGGAAAGGAAAAATCAAAATTTATGGAAGTGTTTCAACATGTTAGAGTACTCATTTTTTTTTTCCTATTAATGAATAAGGATGTCTTTCCTTACCTCCCCAAGTATTGTTCCAAACGTTTACTCCTCTTAAATTGAGGATACATTTTCTAGAATAAACCCCTTCGCTGTTAAATCATCTCAATAAGTTCCCTCATTCTTCTAAATGATGACAAAAGCATGAAAAATACACATTCAGGGCTGATGAATATTTGTAAGTGTTTGTTTCAAGTATGTATGGAGATGAGAACTGAAGATCTTAATAGCACAATTTGTACAAGGTAGAATGTGGACAGTAGAATGTCTCATGCAACCACATTATAACCCCGCTCACAGTGGTCCTGCAGTCCTGGTTTTTAACACTGTTTTTTGTTTGTTTGTTTCTTAAAGATTTTATGTACTTATTTGACAGAGAGAGAGACAGCAAGAGAGGAAACACAAGCAGGGTGGGTGGGAGAGGGAGAAGCAGACTTCCCGCTGGGCAGGGACCTCTGTGCAGGGCTCAATCCTAGGACCCTGGGATCATGACCTGAGCCAAAGACAGCCGCTTAACTGACTGAGCCAACCAGGTGCCCCAATACTGTTTTTCTTATTCCTGTTTTAATGATAAAGCAGACACTGTTGGAGGCACTACAGTGACAAAATTGAATAAGACCTTCTCTTGCCCTGCAGGTGGTCACCAGACTGTAAGCTTCCCAAGGGTAGGAACCTTGACTTGTAATATAGTTCCCTCCTCAGCACCTGGCATAGGTCTGACCATGCATGGCACAATAGATTCTCAGCAGTCTCCGTTGAATGAATGAGTTGGGAAGATAGACATGTATCTTTAAAAAGTAATGGAAATTGATACAAATATTAGTTATATTGAACTTCAAATTATTCTAAGTTTTACGTCTATTATCTGTATGTATCCAGATGGTATCTCTTATTTTAAGCGCAACATTCAAATTCGCAATCACACGGTGGTACTATGAGATATAAGAATAAGTATGAAGCTTTTTCTGGAAAACAATTAATTATCATTACAATTTGATTATGGTTATAGAATCACTTCATTTTAAGTTAGCATTATAGTATAGGAACAAAATGTCACAGACTATCAGTTTCTATTATGCTTACAATCACTGTATTATAAATTAATTGAGGGGTTTTTTCCTATCAGGGATAAGAAAAGAATGAGATATTTTGAGGGTGGCACATACCACCCTAATGATAACTTTTTCCCCATAATGAACATATACTGTATACATTTTTATTGTATCCAGATTAAAGATGGTATCTCATGTATGCCATTATGCGTGATTTTGTAGTGTTCCCGCTCTTCGCTTTCAAGTGACAAAATGGATATTCAATTTTTAAATTATTCACTAGTTGTAAAAAATTCCCACAAACTGGACTCATTGACCAATGGAATTAAATAATTAAAAAATAGAATTACACTCAATTATAGTTCATGGTAGCTATGCTCTATAAAGACATTGCGACCACTGAACCACTGCTTTTAAGCAAAAATACAAGGTTAGGTTCCCATGAGCTTCTGGTCACAATATTTTCATCAACCAATTAATACATAACCTTGTTTCATGTGTGTTTCTGTTTAAAGACACCTTATTTAATATACCTTGTTGATTCACCAACATTGAACTTACAACCACGAACATTCCAGCTTATACCTGAGGGAAGCTCCTCTAACACACATACTTTTCCCATAAGGCTCATCCCAGTCTTCTAGTGTTCATGAACACTAGAAAGCATTTCAGCACTATATTAGGCACTATTTTCAAGAGTGAAATCATCAACAAAGTTTGTTTTTTTTAATAATGCAAAAAATATGGCACTGTCTATACTATGAAAAGAGCCTCGTTTGCTGCATGAGAGATGAAATGAAAAGGTGGGATGCCCCTCATTCAACCTCAGGTGGGAATGTATGCTCAGACTTTTTGCTGCTCTGGGCATGTTTGCATGTGACTTTGAAAGTACAGCCTTCCAGTACTGATTTTGGAGTTACAAGTAGATTTTAGTAGACAGTTTGGAAACAAACTGTAGACAAATTTGGAAACACAAAATCCACAAGGAATAAAGATTATAGTTTTAAATATATTTGAGAGTTCCTAATAATATGTTCATGTATAAAATTAACAGTTAACCATTGTCATAAATTTAGTACAGGATTCTCTCTTGCAGTAATTACTCTACCTTTATACTTCAGCAGAATTTTATCACCTAAAGCACATACAGAAAATGTTCTATTTTTTTCTAATTTTCCAAGAGAAAGGTGTAATAAATCTGAATGGCATGCCTTGTTCATATTTCAGACATTATACTACGTAGACATGATCAACTATGTTAAATACATGACCACAAGATAATTGACAGTGTAAAATTCAGGGGAGCCTAAAATGATGTCAAGGCGAAGTCCAAAGCCAAATTAATAGGGTTAACCCAGTACCAAAAAAAAATAAAATAAAATAAAATAAAAATGCCAAACATCAGTACATCCCTTGCAAAACTCTGAAACTCTGGGTTCAGATACACTGTTTTTCCCTTGATATCACCCCCACCCAGCCCAGCCCTAACTTTCTGTACAAAGAGATCCACGATTGCATTCTATTACTAGTCAAGAACCTACAATTTAAAAATCTATTCTTGCATGAGAAGTCCTCTTTAAATTAAACTGTTTCTAATCAACAAGGAATTATTTAGATATTTCCTTGCCTTGGGCTGGAGACAAGGCAAAATTTTGAATGCATACCGGGGGAGTGTGTGGGATTTGTTTCACTTTTTTCTTCTGAAAGACAGTAAAACATGGAGGTTAGGAGCACAAACCCTGGAGTCAGACTGCCTTCAGTTGTATCCTGGTGCTTCTGCTCACTAGCTATGCAGTTCTGGGAAGTTACTTCCTCTCTTTGTGCCCCATTGCCTTAGCCATCAAATAAGGACATCACCAGAGGTAGATGTCCTTGAATTGTGGTGAGGGATATATGGGTCAATATAGGGAAAGAATGTCTGGCATGTACTAAGCATTCAGTAAGCCTCAGCCATCATTTTATCTTATTTCCAGTGGCTTCTTCTGTAACCTCCATAATTGGCAGCATTGTTCCTCTAACTCAACACTGGACTCACTTTGAGACTAGTGTTACAATTCATTTTGGACCCACCACCCCCAATTCTGGCTGAATGTTTTAGTTTTGAGTGGGTTCTGTCATGTGACAAAGTTTATGGGATCGTCACTCCTGTGACTGAGTTACATTATACGACTCCATCTTGGCTGATCCAAGAAAGAAGATGCTGTGTTCTAAGAGGACCACATGTCTGTGACATAAAGCCAGCTGCTAGTATCTGAGAAAGTTCCCCAGGTGACAGACAACAGGAAAACAGGAAACCTCAGTTATCCAAATGCAAGGGACTGAATTCTTGGAATAACCTGAATGGACGGAAAATGAAAGACCTTAAAGGCAGTTCTGCAGATATCTGGATGTCAGACTTGCATGACCCTGAGCAGAGAACCCAGCTGAGCTATGTTCTACGGAACTGTAAAATAATAATATGTGCTGTTTTAAGCCATTAAGTTTGCAGTAATTTATTGCAGAGCATAGAAAAATAATACAATGGCCTGTGAAATGGGAGGGGTTTAGGAATGGCAACACTGGTGTCACTTTTAAAAAACTCCCTCCTCAGAGATAGCCAACATGCATGTAGTCCAGATTCTCAGGGTATGGTCCTGGCTAGGGGCAATACATGTCCTTTTTCTTATGTGGACATCTAAACTTTGGGTCCAGTGGCCTACTCCTGGGTCTCAAAGACCACATCACTGTTTCTTTTGAGAGAAAGGAAATATATATATTTGTCTTTATGTCCATTCCACCCTGCCAGACTAGGTGTTACCCCTGGACAAGAGCTATAGATATTTTGGGGGTATCTTGAGCCATAGAGGAGAATTTAACATAATGGCTGAATAATCACCATCATGAAACCCATCATATACCCAGTATATACACCACTGGTTTCAAAGAGAATTAATGTCCTGTTGGGAAGACAAATGTTCATGGAGATAAATTACAATCTTTCTCTCTTCCTTTTGCCTTCAACCAAAGAAGGAGAAAGGCAAGGCCCTTTATTGTCTGTAAATGCTCTCTGCACTTGCTTGTCAAAATAGTCTGCTACAATTTAAATAAGGGACAGTTTTGAAATGCTTCCCAACTTCACATTTTCAAGGGTAATATTTTCTTTTGAGTTGACAGACAAAGCCTTCATCTGACAAATGAATGTACTCAGGAGATTATATCAATGGCTAATCCAATTAAAAATCTTTGATATGTTCGGTTATCTCTGCTGTGAATTTGATGAGCTGAAGATTGTAGAGAACTGAAAGTTATATTTACTTTTCACTTAAATCTTTATTAATCATTTTTATATTTAACTTTAGGGAAATTATAACTTTTAATTATTTTTTCTTATCTTTAGAACGAAAGAAGCTAATAATAGAAGAATAATCCTACCCCAAATCTGTGGGTTTTTGTTTTTTTTTAGATTAGCTTTTTTCTTCATTATCATTTGAAGCTTAAGCAAACCTATTTTATTAAATCAGTGTATAGAAACAAAAAAAGAAACACACAAGTGGGGCAAAATAATTGTTCTGTTCTTGTGTGTATGTGTGTGTATGTGGGGGGTGTGTGTGTGTGTGTGTGTGTGTGTGTGTGTGTGTGTTTGGTTTGATTAGATTTACTCCTCACAATAAAGCATCAGTTTATTCTACTGATCCAATTCCCAATTAGTTATTCTCACGTACTCCAGACAGAGCTACCAGGTATGTAGCCTTTATGATACATTTTAGGCTTTCAGAAACATTGCAAGAAAAATATTATTTTTCTTTGGAAAATATTCCAAAAATATTCCAAATATTGGAATATTCCAATTATTGGAATATCCCAAATATTCCAAAAAATGATTATTTTGGAATAAAAGCATGATTTGAAAACCTTTTTTGAGATGAAGCCATTGACAGAGAACAGGAGCATCATGAAGGCAAGGACCCTTTCCACTTCTTCCTTTAGACTATGGGTTTTTGCTTCTTTGTTGCTGTGTGCTTGTATTTGCATGAAAAAAAAGGAAGGGACAAGGCAGTACTTTATTTTATTTTATTTTATTTTATTTATCCTCTTACATTTCATTTTGTATTTGATGTGGGAAATGCTGATTCTTAAATTTGTAACCTCACTTCCTTTCCTAAGGGAGTTATATTTCTGACTTACAAAATCTTTCAAAACTGTCTCCCAAATCTTTCCAGTAAATACCAGTGTGAGAGCAGAAGAATGGTGGAAACCTTAGGAATATCTGGTTATCTCCTAATGGCATCTAGGACAGCACTGCATCTTAGCTGAGAATTTCCAAACTAGATGATCATATCCAGTTCTCTTGCAAATTTTTTAGTCAAAATTTTTAGAAAGGTGTTCCTCTATATTTTTTCCAAAACTTCTATCTCAAACCCTGCTTTCTTGTTTTTAATTCTACTTTATAAGATGTTAAACCCAGAAAACTCACATTCGAGTGAAAACATTTCCCTTCATGAAGCGCTTCCCCCATGAAGAGAGAGCATGGCTGTGATGAGAATTCTTTACTCCCTGTCATTTGGCTATCACAAACTTGGCCCTCCTCTATTTTACATCCCTAAAGCTTTGCATGTGTGATTATCAGAACTCCCTTTTCTGTGGGATTATATGTAATTACGTTTTCAATCAATTTGACTAATTAAATGGAAGCACTGTCTGTGGGCTAGGTTGGGGAACTAGAAATGGGTTTCTGAGTATTACCAGTAACTCACTAGATGAATATGGGGAGTTATTTAACGACTCATTCTCCTATGAAGGGAGTAGAGGGGAAGTATCTTAGGTCAGGTCGACAGGGTCCTGATTTTTCTAAGAACCCTTAATTCCTATTTCTGTTTTCTGTGCTCTTGAACCTCAGACTCAAATTCCCAACTGTCGGGGCGCCTGGGTGGCTCAGTGGGTTAAGCCTCTGCCTTCAGCTCGGGTCATGATCTCAGGGTCCTGGGATCGAGCCCCACATCGGGCTCTCTGCTCAGTGGAGAGCCTGCTTCCCCCTGTCTCTCCGCCTGCCTCTCTGCCTCCTTGTGATCTCTGTCTGTCAAATAAATAAATAAAATCTTAAAAAAAAAAAAAAATTCCCAACTGTCTCTTCTTGCAGGTGAATTTGGAGCCTCACCAAGTCCATCTGAAAAGTCAGCCACAAAGGGTTACATAACCCTGTTGGGTTATTACATGAGCCTGGAGAAGGGATCTGAATACTATCACTGATCTGGGCTTTACAGGCCTCACTGATCAAATGGTGGTATTTATAGGGATAAGCCTATCTTAAATTCATTGGTAAAGGCTTTGATTTTCTTTTATTTCTTCATTAAGCATGAATTAAGCATTTGAGAACATATTTTTTACCATGTCAATGTTTCTAGTTTTTGACAAATATAAAACTAATAGGACGTAATTTCTAGAGGGTGTCTTAGACATATTCTAGCCCAACCTCCTCACTTTCTATAAAGAAACTGCAGCCCGTGAACATACAGGATGTGCTATTTCAGGAGGACCTTGAGTTCTGTGCTTCCTTCCCAGAGCTCTCACAACTGTGTATGCTACCACACATTAGGTGCAACCAGCATTGATATTCATGACTACTTATGCCCCTAAGCCTGAGGCCACTTTGCCAAGATGAAGAACTACTTAGAGCAAATACAACTCAGCTCAATGACGGGATAGGTGGCCACCATCTAGCATCCCTTAGGTATCCAGAGAATTGAAAATCTTGAGGTCCGAGTGCACCACAGGTGCCATGTGACCCTTATGTCTCTCATTTTCTAGCAGGCACATCCTTTCATCACCTCATGGAGTAAATGAAAGCTGTAGGAAGAATCCTTATGGAAAACATGATTTCCAGAAAGACAAGCAACAATCTGAGTGAGAAAGAAGCATATAAATACCTTCCTGGGATCTGAGGTCATAGAGCCTCCAGACTGGAAAGAAGAAAGCTCACCTTTCATTCTGGCTTCTTCTCTCCATTGGGCCCGTCCTCAAGAACCCCATCAGCCCCAAAACAGGAATCAAACCCTTCACTTCACTTAACCCTTCCTAAATGTGTATTTCCTTCAACAAGTGCATTTGTGCTGACCTATGCTTCTTTCCTCGGCTAATCAGAGCACAAGGCAAAGTTTCCCTTACTTTAAATTCTTCAGTATTTATTTAAATAGTCTGCTCTGGACTATCATGCATTATTAATATGCTGCCTTGGATATATGTTCTTCCCTATTTCCTGTGTGTTTTTCACATTACCCTGCAACATTACAAGTTCCTTGAGGGGAGAGGCCGTGACTTCTTTGGCATCTCTAACAAAACTTACTACTTAATAAGCATGCATTGAGTTTACATAAATCTCCATGGAGACTCGAGAAAAGGGTGAGTTTTGTTTGTTTGTTTTTCAGCCACTCTTTCAATGTTCTTGTCATGGTTAAACAAGAAAATAAAGGACCTGGACCTCTGGTGAGTTGAAACTAGCTCAGTATCCAAGCACCCATTCATTAAAAGCATTGATAGTTTCAAATGGCAAAGCCATTTTTTAATGTTTAATTCTTTTTAAATAGTAGATTATATATCTATATTTTCAAATTGGAACATATATTTATTTAAACATTAATACAGATAGGTCAATAACTAATACAATTTCTGAAGATTGGTCTATAGTGACCCCAGAATCAATTGTTGAGATCTAGAAATATGATATATCTCTACACCAGAAATGAAACCATTTTGCTTTTCCCAGCTAAACTAATTCTTATTCTGTCATGCTTACTGCTCACAAATGTTTCAGGGAATAATATGTACTAGAGCTATCAGGGACAGGTCTGCAATGTTAAATAGTAGCAAGTCAAAGATGACAAGTCTTGTCGTTTAATGAGTCAAAGATCAGATACTAATATTGTATTAAAACTAAGTGATGTGCACTCATAGTCTGCTACTCTCTTCGCTTGCAAAATGTCAGCAAAGAAGCAACAGCAAATAGAATGTGGGAGACAAAAGTTGCCCATACTTGAAGGATGGCAATGAAACAAAATGAAGTTTGTTTAATTGAAATAATGAATTGTTTAATTAAAAGAAATTCATATCTTCCATTCATTAAGATATGCATCATCAAGATTCCTTTTAGAATAAAAACCTAATATCTGCTTTGGAACTTCACTGTTATTTTCACATACTTTTATATTCCAGAATAATACTGCCTGGTGGAAGAGGAAAGAAAATATGCATCTATGTTTCTCGGTGTTCTGTGCATATACCACTGTCTCAGATAAAATTAACAGCTTCAAAAGAAATGCTTCAGAAATTATGATTAATCTAGAGATATAAATTGGAGGTGAGAAGGAGTATGACTCAGAGCACTCTTGAAAGCTTTAAGATTTAAGTCTCTTAAAATTTACATTCATATCCACTGAATGATGACAGATCAAGGCATCTCTAAGAAACTCTGAAGGCAGCTGGCACCTTGCATGCTGCTTTTTTATGGGAACACATAGATGAGTAGAATAAAAATTCTCTATGAAAAATAAAATTGATCATTGGAGGAAAGAAACTGATTTCAGAATATAAAGTACACACAACCACATTTTTTTTTCCAATTCTATATTAGTTGAAAAGATCGTACTTCTTGGTTCCTGGTAGAGAAATATCAAATTATGTCGAGTGACATCTGTCTTCATTAAATAGAATAATTTCCCAGAGAGGAGCAAGACTTTCAATGCAACAATAGGAGACTTGCCAGTTGACAGGAAAGAATGTTCCCTGACCTGACCACTGTTGATGGATCTCTGATGTGTTCTCCCAGGAGTGGATGGTCTAAAGCATTGATTCATTAGTCTGTTTAATCTTCAGGCTTGCTAAGAAAGAGATCCTCCTTGATTTAAAGGCTGTCAGACTGTCATCTCAAGAGGTTCATCCCTTGTCATTCCCTCCATCCACAATCAAAGAAAATGACTCTTAGCCCTGTTACAAAGTATTAACATAAAGAAGAAAGAAATCTAGAAATAGAACCTGAAATTTTCAACTGGGGACATCTGCATTTCTATCTCTATCTACTTCTACTCCCAATGTGCTTTTCAATCACTCAGGTAGATATTTTCTATTCTTACTATAATATTAGCAGTTTTTTTTTAATCTCTGTTGAAAAAAAAATATGGTTTGTGTTGAGTTGACAATTGTAGTGTTAAGATAAAAGTTACTTTTGTAATCACAATGTTAATATTTAGAATTAAAATTCTGATACAGGAACCCAAACACATTGCAAGGAAAGTTGAGAAGAATAGATCTTATTTGTGGGAGGAACAGAAAAGCAGTAAAGTCCAATAGGGTTAACTGTTGGAGTGTCTATATTGCCGCATTTGGGATACATAATGTTATATTGGATGGAATTAATAGTGGTCTGAGTTCTGCTATAAAAGTTTCAGATATCTTTACCAGCCCTTAACATATAATTTATTAGGAGCCCAGGTTAATATCTACATGTCTAGTAGCTGAATTAATGTTATAGAAATACTTAACATTGTTAACACTAGGTGACAATGTTGACCTGCCATTGTTAAATGCCAGATATCATGTTTACAGACAACCCCATTTAAATTTTTCATGATTATATTTAGCTATCACCCAGATCATACTGGTTGATTCTGGTTAATATTTGTTTTATTAAAAAAAAAAGATTTGTTCCATTTCTCAGTTTCCATATCCCATTAAGTAAATCTGCTAATGTAATCACCACTCTGATTATTGGCATTGTACCAAGCGGGAGTACTGAAACACTGCAGTGACGTTTTTGCAGGTATGATTGGAGTAAACACACTACATACTAAGAGTTCATACACTCCTGTGACAGGTGAATAGTTTTACACTGTGTGATCTGGAAGAACATCACTTTGATTCTCTCCACTGCCTCTCAATACAGTATTCACCAAGATGCTATCTTCGGTAGTATGCACTCCATTCACCCCTTTGTCAGCCTCAGGCTTATCTGTGACTCCATTTCCAACCTGCTTCCACCACTATCATTTCTGCTTACCCTCCATACTATCTTGGAAATAGTCTTGTATTAGCATTCAACAGTCTGTATGCTCACTATTCTTATTTAGGCTGTTAAAATGGCCTCCTAACTAATGGCCCACCTTCTAGTTGGCGCCCTTTCTAATTCTTTGTCAGAGTTTTGTCAAATTAAATGTCCTAACACACAATTCTTACCACTGTTCTCTCTGCTTAATATATTCTGCTTTCCCCTATTGTCTATGTATCAGATACACTCTTCAGCTGGATTATTATCACTGCAGCCCTAAATCTTGGTTAAATAAGTCTTCATAATTGGATCTCTCTTCATACTTACATCAGAATGGACAGTGTCCCATGGATCCCTCCCTCCCTTTGCTCTCTTTCAAACTTTACCTCTACCTGGAAGAGCTCTTCATCTGTAGGTCCACATTGTGTACATGTCAAAGCCCAACAAAAAGTCTTCTCCCCACTATTTATATAAATTTCTTAGCTATAAAAACGTTTTACTTTTCTTGTTTTAAATTGCCATGTCACTATTCACACAAACTTACTTATGAAATATTATTTACATCACCTACTTTGGTTGTTTATACATTAACTATAAGTTTCTTCTAATTGAAGTACATGTCTTGTAGGTTCCCTGACTCTCAAAACAAACAAACAAACAAAAAAAACAATATATTTTGGGATATATATCATAGTCTAACACATGGTTAATTACAAATATTTTCCAGAATCTTTATTGTTATTATTCTTGAAGCAGTCTAAATCTACCCAGACCAACAGTTTTCAATTATCACACACTTACTTCTGATCTTTGATTCAACTTTGAAGACATGGAAGAATATTGCTTTTTTCTAAAAAGTCATGGATGCATCTATTAAAGGTTGGCAAATACATGGAAGATGAGTTTCTACAATGGGAAGTGGGGTGGGGTGGGAGGATGGGTTTGTGGCACTGGGGATACATGCTTGAAAGAAAAGCTTGTGGCCTAAAGAAGAGAGCATGCCTTTACCAAGATGAAAATCAGCACATTCAAGAACACTCCTGGATGGAAAGTATGATCACTCAGTGACTGACCACTACACGATATAAGATGTCATTGTCCTGGGGTTTTATTGAAGAAGAGGTATCAATTAACGCCAGTGCAAACTCTAGTATTAGATGTGGGAACATGCACTTCCCCTACAACATTGTGTTTGTGAAACTCGAAATGGAAACCCTTGGGTTGAGAGTCTAAGAAGAAATAGGTGGTATGGTATTGGTGGCTGATACTTGAAAGTTATCGCTGGGCAAGATGAAGAAAGATGAGTTGACACATATTCCCTCAGACTACTCCTTAACCTGTTCTTTGCTGACTATGGGGACTAATGATGTTAGATCAGTGGTGAAGCAAGGGGGTGAAGTACATTCTGGAATGACAACCTTCAGGGCTGGGTTATCTGAAGAGTGGTGAAGATGGAGAGAGTGGAAGAGGGGGAGAGTGAGGGAGAAGCTCGAGGGGCTTTTAAATAGTCACCTAGTGTGTAGAGATGAAGCTTACAAGTATGTCACCTCTTCCCTAACATTTGCTTTCCAAGGAATATCATTTTAAGATAAGGATAAAAAGAACTAAGCAAGGAATTTCAATCCTACCTAATCAGGTAGCTATGATAGGAGATGAGAAAAAAGAAAGGTAGACTGTCCAGCTTCAGACAGAGCTCATGCTAACTCCACCACAGGCTCGCCACAGAACTGGGTCCTCAGAGTCATGTCACTTTTCTCCCCGGGGCAACTAAGGATGTTGTGGTCTCTGCTTTCATCCCTTCTTTTAGAAACTGATTTTAGCCATTTCCTTCAATCAAGTGAAAATGACAGGTAACAGCAGAAAATGTCATCCTTCCAATAGATATCTGTATTTCAAAGAAGGATTAGTCTTTAAGCTTATGGGTCTTTGGTGATGTTTCAGGCACTCTCTTAAAAATGGGGTAACATGTTAAAGACATCTGAGCTTTCATGAGATCTCCAATGTCCCTCCTAAGTGGCCACAGGGAAAAATAAGAGGGTCTTGTTAAGTAGAATACCCTACCCTTGCTACACCTATTTGAAGGAGGTACTGTCTTTTAGGAACCAAATAGCAGCTCCTTTGCTGAGGATGATTAGCTTAAGAGCTCTTTGCAATAATTTGGTTTCCTTAAATGTCCTGTTGCCTTTGTTTCCCATGACTTACAATTCTCCTCCTTTGTGATACACAGTATTTATATCCACCCAAAACAATACTTTTGTCCCTCATAGACTGTTGAGTTCCAAATAATTCATTTCCAAATAAGAATATATGAAATATCTTTAATTGACCCTTGTAAGAATGGCAGGGGTTAGTGTTTTTTAAAAGGGGGGTGGCTAGGAGGAAATGCCCTTTCTTACTCCTCCCATATGCTGTCACTGAAGGGGGCTGCTTTGCTAATTATTCTCAGAATAGTAGGTTGCTTGTGGGGTTCATACTACTGGCACACTAAGAGACTGAAGTCCATATTATCTAGAAAAAGATCTGATTGATGACCTCCTACGTAACAGGCACAAATCCAGGTATGTGCAGAGATGCAACAGGACACAACACTGAGAAATATCGCTGCCCTCGTGAAGCTGACATTCCATGGGGATATGAGGCTGATTTAATTCTAAGTGCCCGGGCAAGTAGAATGGTAACCTGATTTAGATGGATCTGAAACATCTTGCTTAATACTTCACATTTTGGAAAAAATGCAGGAAAAAATTTTCCAAGTGAAAAAGTATATCAAAAACTTGAATAAGTATCTACTATTCTTACTAAATGAATAGAATTTGAATTTTCACCTATTTTACTTATAATAAAGGAACAGAATAAAAGTTGTAGTATCTCTATATATAAAGGGTTACAACGTAATTGGGACTAATATACCTCACTCCATTCTAGCACATTCACTCTTAGAATCCAAAATCAAGAACTTCCCCAATAGTGAATTTTTTTTTTCTCTGTGATAACTGGACAGGAAATTTAAATAAATCATGTCCCAAGCTCATCCTCTTATGTTTCCTGTAGTTTTACTAAGGAAATGACCATGACCAAGGACCATATTAGAACTATATTAGGACATTTTTTTTTCTTTTTCTGAATGTGCTGTAATTGATCTAGGTTTGATTGAAGAAAACTGATGTAAAAGTGTTATATGTTAACATTAAATTATTGTGCTGTTACTTGGAAAATACATCCTGAGAAACAATAAAATAAAGGAATATAATATGTTATTGCTGAAGATGAGAGCAAACAAGACTTAATGTAGGCATTGATAATAAATTAACACTCAGATTGTTTTATAAGGTCTTGCTGCTGTTATACCTGTCCACCCTCTATCACTGGACTCCCAGCTGCAAGGGACTTGATATTAACAGTCACTCTAGGTTCAACATCATTCATGTTCACTGTCAAGTCATCACAAATCCCACATTACCCTCATCTCTCAGGCTTAAAAAATTCATTTAACACCAAGGGCTAATTAATTAGCTGGATTTTCTTATATTTAATGGAGAACATTCTAAACCATTAGAATCCAGCCTTCTTCAAATTTAGGTCACTGAAATGTTATAAGAATGCCTGTCAACAGAAAACCTAATTCTTTCCCCCGTCCCTGGATTTTATCTTATTAGTAATCAGGTGTTTAAAAACATGTGTTAAGGCAGAGCAAGGAAGGGTATCTTCATAATTCTTAACAGTACGCAAGTCCTTATTTCTAAGATTCCTTTTTCATTTTACACACAAAATGAACTTCACCTTTAAAATATGTGGTATCATTAATTCTAGAAATGGTGTGAAGACCTGATGCTATATGTTTGTATATTTTCGATTACAAAAGGGTTCCCTTCTCTCTATGACTAAAGGCAGAAAATGAACTTCCTAAAACTATGGCTGTCAATTTTCCCATGTTGGGGCTATCTGATCTAAGACTGGCGAGTCTTTTATTTGACCTTGGCAAGCTCCCAATACCAAACAAAATCATGAAGAAAAATAAGGATTTATACCCATGTATACAAATAAAAGTGACCTTATTCTACAAAGCTTCAAATTGGCGAATTGTCATGTATCAATTTCCATAAACACCTCTGAAACTAGATCATTTCTCCAGTGCAAATCTAAGACCTCTATTTCTTGAGGATGGGAAACCCCAAGTTCTTATTGCCACCAGAGATGTAGTTTCCATCATTTTGTACTACCTGCTCAATTTTATTTAAAGATTATTTTCCAAAATAAAACCCAAATGGATCCTAAGATAAGTTCACAGTAGAAAGATTCAATCAAGAGCGAAATCATCTTTAGAGATTTATCCTCATGGATATGAATGAATTATTCTAGCCAACAGTCTCTGCAATCCTTTGGGTTAACATTTGTTGACAGTGTTCAAGGCCAGATTTTCCAAAATGCTATTTCCCAATGCAATTGCATTTAAAAATGTTTAAAATAATGTGAGGTGGTTTGCAATTTATTTTCATATACCGTTGAGAATTTTTGCTGAAGTAAGAACTCTCTCAGATTTTAGTTCCCATTCTAAAGATTCGTTTCTAGAGTGAAGAGAAGCGGAACCTAAACCCATAGAAATAAGATTTCCACAAAATTTCTATCAGATTCTGCAGTGAATACACAGACTGCCCATGACTATATTAAGTCAAATTATTCTCCTGTGAGTGGCTGTTCATTCCAGAAAATACAGATCTAAATGCTTAGAGCATAGATGCCCTCAGGTAGCAACTCAAGAAGCATAAACATGCCTAAAATAATTTGAGGGTGATGGGGTAGGGCAGTTAGGTTCATTATCAGGTGGCTGTAGGCTTGAACAACTCCATAGTTTTCAGTGTAGACCTTGGACCCTAAAAGTCTCTCCAGAAGAACCACAAGACTCACCAAAAGTTCAGAAGATTCACCAGAAGGGTAATGACCCAAAGAGCACAACACAGCTTTTGAGACTGTAGATAGTTTGTGGAAGGGTCAGTTTCCCTCACTCTGTAGGCAATAGTGAGTCTCCCTTCAGGTCTCAAGAAACCAGCCTGTAGGATTCACGTTGGAACATTTGAAAGCCCTTGACATTCATACGAGATGACCATCATAAATCCCAAGGACCCCATATTGAGAATGCCACATTTTTGTCATTTCACTCATAAAGTTTATTTAATAGTAACACGGTGTGATTTTAATGACAGCAAATGTGATTTTCAGGAGTACAATGGCAACGAATGGGCCACTAGAATCTGACCTTTGCCAAGCAAATGTCTGCTAGCCCATTACTCTCTCATTGGGAGACTCTAGCTCATCCTTCTTTGTAGAAAAAGTAAAAACTTCAACATTTCAGAGACCTTCAAGAACTAAACCATAAATGCTTCCTGGAGCATGCCAGTGGCCTATTTGCAGCAAACTACATCATCCTTCAGGACAAGACTTACATAGTTTTTTGATCTGCTGATGATACCTGGCAAAATGTCTTGGACTGGGCAAGTATTACCTAAATACTCATCAGGTAAATTTAAAAGGGAATGAATCAATGAATTTATCTATAGGATGATGGTATGCACCATAGTTGTTCTTTGCATCAACTCTCTGGAGTGATTGAAAGCATTGAAAAAAATAGCATTGTTGTACCTTACAAAAAGCCTAGATCCAGGTAACCCCATTATTTAATCTAAATCCCTTTTGTGAAAATATGCTTCTACTAGCCAATGTGATTTAATTGATTCTAATATATTTCATCACCCAGTATATTTGAGAATAAAGTACAAGCATCGATACTAAATAAAGCATCATTAACAAAATTCACATATATCCTGAACATCGTAACATATAACATCATTTATAGGGTTGTGGATTTGATGGTTTTGAAATAATTTTAAAATCTGACCCTTTGAATGCTGAAGTGCAGTGCAATAAACATTGAGTGGTCTCCTGTTAAATTGTTTCAAATTTTTAAACCCAATGATTATTTAAATTAGGAATCACATGTTTACATACAATTACTATATATTCATTTGCTCACATGCCTTCTTACCAGAGAAATTAATAGTTAAAAAAACTTTATATCTCTTCCATATAGTGATTTTCTGGACATTCTACATCACACCAAAAGTGATGGTCCATTTTTTTTTAATCAATGATAAGACTACTTCAAACACCATGACATTATCTCAATCTTGATGATGTCATTATAAGGAGAAGGGAGTTGAGGAAAATTGGAGGGGGAGATGAACCATGAGAGACTATGGACTCTGAAAAACAATCTGAGGGTTTTGGAGGGGCGGGGGGCTGGGAGGTTGGGGGAGCCTGGTGGTGGGTACTATGGAGGGCACGTATTGCATGAAGCACTTGGTGTGGTGCATAAGCAATGAATTCTGATACTCTGAAAAGAAATTAAAAAAATAAAAAAAATTTTTAAAAAACTAAAAAAAAAAAAAAAAAACCAACTAAGAATTCTTGAAACAGTACCACGAACCAACTTCTTTTTCTACAGTTAAGTAGTACTTATATATAACTTAATAGGATTTTCTTTTCTTTTCCTTTATTTTTTTTTAAGACCTCATTTATTTATTTATTTGAGAGAGAGAGAGAGAGAGAGAGAGAGCACAAGCGGGGGGCAGGGAGGGACAGATGGAGGAGAAGCTGCTTCCCGCTGAGCAGGGAGCCCAACTCAGGGGCTCAGTCCCAGGACCCCGGGATCATGACCTGAGCGGAAGGCAGCCACTTAACCAACCGAGCCACCCAAGTGCCCTGGGATTTGCTCCTCTTTTCCATATTTACAACATGCAGGTGTCTCCTTACTTCCCTGAAGCAAAGTGGCTTTACTGTTCACAGATTTTTCACTATCCAATGGGCCGGGATGGGTGTGGAAGAGGAATGCTTAGAGAGCCAGCAGGAATCCTTCTCGGGGCAGGTTTCCAAAGTCAAGACAGGGCCCAGTTACCTCAGCTCCACCAAAAAGACTTAAGATTAAGGCCAGGAAGACGGAAGTGGGCTGGGGTGAAATATGACGGTGATGAAGATGCTTTAAGTCTACACATGTAAAGAACCTCGCTGAGTCAAGAGGACCAAGCAAAATGAAGGAGGGCAGGCAGATGTAGGGCTGCAGCCCATGGGGCAGAGGGGAGGTGAGGCTTATGGTCAGACCAGCAAAACCCAGTGGACCCAGCTGCTGCTCCTTCCCTGGACAGCTTACTTGGGCTGCTCCCCCCAGATAAAGGTTTGCCTCTGCCAGACAAGGTTACATTTTATAGGGAAGAGACACTAATGCTTACAATAGAATTATTCATAGAACTTTTGTGATCATTTAGTTTACATTACTGATTAATTTATATTATTACATATATTTAATTTAATTTATATTACTCTACTGCGTATATTCCTTTATTACCATCAAACAACTGTAGCAACTGTGGTACTCGTTTATTTACTTTGTCTTTATCTATGTGTATTTAAATATTTGCAATCACATTATAAGTACATGTTTACTTAATATATATTTTTTAAATATTTTATTTATTTATTTGACAGAGAGAGAGATCACAAGTAGGCAGAGAGAAAGGGGGAGGCAGGCTCCCCGCTGAGCAGAAAGCCCGATTTGGGGCTTGATCCCAGGACCCTGAGACCATGACCTGAGCCGAAGGCAGAGGCTTAACCCACTGAGCCACCCAGGCGCCCCGTACCTAATATATTTTAAATGGTACTCATTTAATATATCATCTTAGTAGTATCACCGGCCTTAGCAATCAGATCCCAGTATCAGAGGCATCACCAATATTTATAAATGATGAGATTTCCTTGTCTGGCTTCCCATGTGTGCTCTTTTCTTCCATCCTTGCCTCCGAACTGGCCTGTGTCCTCCTCTGTGTGTTTCTCACTGGGGTTCAGTGCTATAACAGTGAGCTAAGAGGCTAGTTGGTCCCGATGTCTTTCCTCAATTTCACAGCCTCTGTCTTATATTCGCTGATATCAAATGTTTCCTTCTTGCTTTGGATTACTATGATTTCCTAATTTCCAGCACCGTTTCAATTTCCTTCTCTGTTTGCACCTTGTTCATAATTTTTTTCTCATGTCTGAAAAGGCAGGTAGTAGGAGATTTTGTGCAAATTAATACCAGGTCCTTGAATCATGCGCCCTGTTTTGATGGACTACCAGACCGGTGCTCAAAGTGGAGCCCTTTCCATCTTTTTTAGGATCCCCTTCCAGAAGCAGCTAGTCTGATTCTGAATTGCACTTGTTTGTTACGGGGTCACATAGATTTGCATTTAGGAATCCATTTCTTTAGATCACTTAGGATTTTGTTCCTCCCGCCAGTGGAAATAGCTTCCTTTGCTGATGCATATCCTAGTTGACTTGAGTTCAATAAATATTTACTGAGCACTTAATCCGTGCCATGAAGGAATACGTATATGCAAATTAATAGGACAAGCCCCTACTTTCTTGGAGCCTAGGATCTACTGGAGATACAGACATATAAAGACATAATGTTTTGCAGGATTGTGCTGGATCAAATTCTGTATGTTGAGGTGAAGTTTAAAGCAAGGAGTCAGAAAACCCTGATTCAAATTGTGACATTGTTGCTTTGAAATGTAAACTATTAGTTCTCTTAACTACTTTCATATTAGTTTATTTGCATGCCAAACTATCATACCAATGCTTGCCTCATAGAAATATTATAAAAATGGATTGAAGAAATTCATGCGAAGTAACATTTATAAGCATTTAACTGTAAGGGGGTTGTTACTATATGACAGCCCGTGTTTCTAAGAGATGTGATTGTATTACTGTTTCTATAGAGCCACTGCCCTCCAGCCCAGCACCAGCAGGAACACACATGTATTTGACAAGTTGGAAACATTGCTTATCACAGAGCGGGGAGAATGCACATTACAGGACATTCTTCAGTAAGAAAGTAGTAGAAAGGACCTATTGTAGGATTTGAGTTTGTGTTGGATGACATTTGGTGTTGTCTCTGGATGGGGTGCTATTGGCAATCATAGGTAATTTTTGTAATTGGGTATCTTAATAAATCTTATCTAGAAGGAGGAACAACTGGCATCAAGGTAAAGTGTTGTTGCATTTAATTGCTCAAAAAGTGGTGGTCGGGGCAGGTTTCCAGAAAGGAGCAGGGACAGTGTTTGGTCATCTGTGTGGTTTAGACAATGTTTGTGACTTTGTCTGTGTTCAGCCATGACTAAGCAGTGATCTCGTTTTGGTCTTCGTTCATCACAGAGTGGCCTTGTCTGGTGCAGATGAAATTGTTTATGTTCAACAGAAGAACACCAAGATCTGCCTGTGAGTGCCAGGCCAGCTCCTGGATGCCAGGGGCTGTTTTTCTCTTTCCTGATGTAAATATGTGTATGCGTGCGCACGCGTGTGTGTATACACATATCTAGAAGCTCAGTGTCAACTTCAAATTCTGTAAAACTGAATAAATTAAAGTCTCAACATATTTTCATTAATAGAGATGAAATCCTTTTCATTAAAAAAAAAATCTCACCAGCTCTTTTTCATTTGTATTTATACATGTTTCCTTCTGTGTATTCAGTTTAAGGTGAAACATCATAATGTTGGAAAATAACAACAAAAAAGTATGACTATTAGACACATACATATTTTATGAAAGAATAACCAAGCATTAAAATAATTAGACAAAAGTAATCACTTTCTTCCAGAAAAGAAAAAAATTCTAAACTTCTGTAAGATGAAAAAAAAAACAACAAGCAAAATTTATATGGATGTTTTCCTGAGTTCAAGGTTTGATTATGTTTTGAGCTGTCCTGCCTGCCCAGTGCCAAAGAGAAAGAGAGAGAGAGAGAAATTATATTTATGGGGCAAAGAAGAAATAATTATTATTTCCCAAACATATTTATTCCAATATGTAGCACTGAAGGAAGTTTCTTAGACAACCCAACAAATCATCCTCATTCTCAGCCATGCTTGCATTTTGCATGGAACTATCTATGCCAAATGGTCATTTTTCTCACATTTATTATGTTAACAGGATAAATGCCAACATTTGTCAACATCTTGTAAATGATGAGTCTTAATGAGGCAAGCTACTGTTTCACTCCTCTGAGGAATTTCATAGCAGAATAAGCAAAATATCAGGTTAAAGCAAGTGGGAGGGAATCCCAGAGAGCAAACCTTTTCTATGAATGTATATTCCTTGAGGTTTTGCTTAGAGTGTGTTCTAGGATCCAGGCCAATTTGGCCTAAACCTTTATACAACATTTTAATTATATTTTTAACAAATCCTGCAAAATGAGGTTCACATGTTGATTCAGCCAAAAAAAAAAAAAAAAAAAAAAAAAAAAAAAAAAAAAAGCAGTATCTACCAGCTAAACAGAATGCAAGAGAGAGGGAGTGACTTGGAGATGTTGCCAAAAACCAGTGAATACAGTGTTTTTTATAATAGCAGGCCATGTTCTGTTCACACTGGGGTAGGTCTAAAGACTGATGGAGGATATGTTCTTGCTCTAGAACAAATGAATCAGCAAGTTTTTATTTAACACATGTGTGCTAGACAAGTTTTATTTAACACATGTGTGCTAGAAGTAGAAAATGTGGCATTTACCAAAACCTTGTTTACAGCATGAGGACTTGAGGCAAGACAAAGTTTAAATAAGGTACTGCTTATGCTGGCCAAGGGAATGAGACTGTATTTTTTTACAGGCTCTGTAATGAGCCTGAACTCAATACAAGATTATGGTCAATGTCATAAGTTTGGGGTCAGAAATATTAAGTGCGTGTTTAAGTTCTGACTCCACTGATTACAAACTATATACCCTTGGACAAATCACTTTATTCCTTTTTGTCTCAGTCTTCTTGTCTATAGAATGGCAAGTATTACCCAGAGTGTGAGTTACAATGCCATCTAACGTTTCCGAGCGCTTACAATGCACCAGAGGCGGTTATAAGCCAGAGTTCAGCAACTTTGCTGCAGAGGGCCAGATAGTAAGTATTTTAGACTTTGTGGGCTGTATAATCTCTGTTGCAACTACTCCCTCTGCCCATAAGTGCAAAAGCAGTCACTGACAACACATAAAGGAGTGAGCAGCACAACTGTGTTCTAATAAAACTTTATTTCTGAATCAGTGAGTGGGCTGGCTACAGTTCCGCTGACCTCTGTTCTACATGAATTCACTCAGTAATTTTATTTCCATTTTTTTTTTTTTAAAGATTTTATTTATTTATTTGACAGAGAGAGATCACAAGTAGATGGAGAGGCAGGCAGAGAGAGAGAGAGAGAGAGAGGGAAGCAGGCTCCCCGCTGAGCAGAGAGCCCGACGTGGGACTCGATCCCAGGACCCTGAGATCACGACCCGAGCCGAAGGCAGCGGCTTAACCCACTGAGCCACCCAGGCGCCCCTATTTCCATTTTTTTTTATCAGGACACTAAGGCATGGGGAGTTTAAGTAACTCACCTAAGATCACAGAGTAACAAATGTCTGAGACAGAATTCAGTCCCAAGTGTCTGGTTCTACAGCTTGTGCTATTACTTGTAGCTGTTTCCTTCAGCCATAGGTCTTCAGTGAACTGGGGGAGAGCAGTTTCCAGGCAGGGGTGAGGGGAGACCCTTGCTGGCAATTGTCTGAGCTACACATGGGAAGTGAGAAAAGAAAATCAATAGCAGGCAACTCTTCCAAAATGGTAGACTATGAAAACAAGAGATAGATCAAAGGAGAAATAGGGGCAAAACAGTATTTTTTTTAAAATTTAAGGCAGGAATGATATTTTGCATTTGTTTAAGTGATAATAGGAAAGGGAGCGATTAAATAATATAAATAGATATAATTATATGAGAGGTCTAGGGACAAGGCAAGGAAGGGATTCAAAGATCAGGTACTGGGAAAACAGATACATCTCTCTGTGGCAAGAATGAGTTGTATTAACGCAAGTAATTTTGTATTATGTGAATGGAAATTTTGAAAATGTCTGTACAAAACTTTCTATTTTTCTCCGGGAAACAAAGAGGACCATCTACTCAGAGAGTCATGGAGAAAATTGAAATTATTTGCTTTGCAAAAAAGTTGTTGTTATAATTATAATGCATTGAGGTGTTGAATACCTATAGTGCCAGGTACCCTATAAAGCCTTTTTAAAGTATTGTTTTAGGGATTCGGTCAGTTAAGCATCTGCCTTCAGCTCAGGTCTTGATCTCAGGGTCCTGGGATCAAGTCCCACATTGGGCTCTCTGCTCAGTGTGGAGCCTGATTCTTTCTCTCCCTCTGCCTGTTGCTCCCCCTGCTTGTGCTCTGTCTCTCTCAAATAAATAAATAAAATGATATAAGATAAAATAAAATAAAAAGTATTGTTTCATTCCAAACATAGAGCATCCCTATGAAGTAGATACTCTCATATTGGATTTAGACAGGAGACTGAAGCTTAACTAGAAACTTGCCAATTAGGGAGAAATATATATATATATATATATACATATATATGTATATATATATATATATATATGTATATATATATATATATATATAATTTCAAGGATAGTGCTTTTATCCATTATCCTATAATGCCCACTAGAATAGAATATCAGGAAGAGCTGACCAGGGGAAGACAGGAGGGTCGTGACCAACAGCTGGAGACATGATGCTAGCATCTTAGACTCTGCCCGGTTGCGTAGACCCCCTCAGGCGGGATATGATTAACTACACAATGAATGACGAAAACATCAACTGTTCTAGAAAACCTGAGGTGTAAGAGGTCATTCCCTGATCCAGTCCATCACCAAAAAGTTTATCTACTTTCAGAGTAGTTATGATATAGAACAAGAGAAGAACATGGAGATCTTTCCTTTGCAGAATGGTCTTGAGAGCAGAGGTCAGCAAAAGATAAAAGGGGACCCACATAGTGGAAAACATGAAAATCAGCATTCAGGGTGATCCAAAAGCTTGAGTGAGAAGTACACTCAGGAGCCCAGGCCAAAACATGGAGCCTGGGTTAGGACAGCAAGAGGCACACCACACATTCGTTCATTTCCTCATTTCGATGAAATCGGGAAGTGCCCATGGTGTACAAGGCAAAGGTCTGGGCCATGTGGGGAGTGAAGTGATGGTGAACGGATAAGATCTTACCTGAAGGAGCCTACGCCACTGGAGAGATGGGACTCATGCACCATGTCCGTAAGCATGAGGATGGGACTCACTAAGATGTCTCTCTAGAAAATGCCACAGTGAGGTGCTGACATATTTCCAGCCAATGACTTTATTTACAAGCACACACACATGTACACACATACAGGGAATCCAAACGGTTGTTTTGTATCCCATGCACAATAAATTCCCACGTTCAATGTTATAGCTCCTTATGGCTTCTCAAAATTGATCCCTCATTTGTTTTTCCTCACAGAACACCCCCCCCCATCACTCTGCAGGACTCTGAGTGAGTTTCAGCTATTACCCAAAACTGCTTTTGTCTTCAAAAACCAGTTGTCCTATGTAAGAATAACCAAAAGAATGTGATTTTGGTTTTGACAGTGTCTGACATCAAAGTCTGAAAGCATCCTTGATCTTCCAAAGTAATGTTTTGGAAACAGACAATATTCATTCAATGCACAGGTTTAGTACTTTTGTTTTCTGAACTGGTCACTTCACTTTTTATAATTTTTGGTAGCAGAGACCACAACTCTGCTGTGGATTTTGGTGTTTGTATGTATGTATGTATGTATGCATGTAATGGATTTTTTGTGTTTTCTTTCTAGAAAGTTTTATGATTACTGCAACAGGAATGGGATGGTTTCTGTGGTAGAAGCTCTCTGAGTAAGGAAAGAAGGAAAAAGAGGACACGAAGAATGATGTCGGGTGTGGGGCTGCACTGGCAGCATGATTCCTGGGGAGCAGAAGAGGAGGAGAAACAGGCTTCCCATAAGACTGTCTGCTTAGAGACGGGACCTAGCCGTGGCTCTCACCTGCCTTAAGAGTTCCCTGCTTTGTTGAATCTCCAGGCAGGAAAGTTGAAGAGATCCTTAGAAATAATCAGCCTGTGCATCTCCTTCTAGCACACTTCCATGTCCCTCCAAGGACGCAAAGAATCAGACAGTATTCTGATGAATTCTGGTGAAGAATCAAAGAGTATTTTATTTTATTAAAGATTTTATTTATTTAATTGAGAGAAAGAGCATAAGTGGTAGGGAGAGGCAGAAGGAGAGGGAGAAGCAGACTCTCCACTGAGGACACAGCCCAACATGGGACTCGATCCCAGGACCCTGAGGTCATGATCTGAGCCAAAGACAGATGCTTAACCTACTGAGCCACCCAGGAGCCCCTGTTGGAATTGTTTAAGCTCAAGCTTTAATAGGGAAATCTTATTCTGATACTGCTATTCTCTGAAAGATCATAGTCTATTTCCATTCTTTTATATGTGCAAAATAATAATTATTATTTTAGAAAGCTGAATATCCAGAAGCTAAATCTATGGTTTATTTTTTTAAATAATCACTTTAAGTAAGCTCTTGCGAACCACTTAGCTGGGGGATAGACTCACAAGCTGATGTTATTGATAATGTGCTCAGAGAGTCTGGCTGTTTTGTGCTGCTCTGTGCCCCTAGCTGCTGTTCTGAGTGTACAATTTCCATGGACTCCCTAGAGAGAATTGTTAGCCAGTTGGCTTCCCAGAAGTAAAGAAGGGAAATCCTAGAAACAGATCTCTGGCTGACATAAGAAGGAAAATCATGCTGAAAATGGGGTGAATAGTAAGTCCTATTTGGACTTACTTGCCTAAGGATAGACGCAAACGATCTTCAGACAGGTCAAGACCTCTCTCTACGGAGAATGCCATGTAATATTATCTGATGAGAGAAAAGCATGTGCTTCTTTTCTCCATGCCTGCTAAGTTATGCAGGATCGAAGGGCTTGAGAATAGGGCAGTTACTGAGATGGAAGCTGAATGGCACCAGGAAGGGGGTGCTGCCCAGTTCCAGGGATCAGGATATAAATTCTGTGGCCAAACACACCATTTTGCAGTTGTGTATGTTTACAAGCGAAATAATGGCTTTCCATTAGTTGAAATGAGAAACCCTGACAATAAATGTTTTAAAGGCCTTGTTTTAAATGAAATGAGATTATTTGTTAATCTGAAACACTTAGAAAATCAATTTTACTGATGTGACATGGAGCAAATTAGTGTTCCTGTCCCCTGCCAGAGTTCTGACTTTTGTTCTGTCTGTGTGAGGAAAACCCAAGTCTAGCACCTTAATGCTTAGTTGTTTGGGAATGAGAAGGAAGAGGTTCCCGTGATGGCAGACATTTTGGGGGAATGTGTGCTAACTAGTACCATACTGAGAATGCATTAGATCAAATGATATTATCTAGACCAAGTAAAGAATGAACAGTTAGTGGTTCATATTCTTTCCTCTCAAAGTATTAATGGTTTTTTTCATTGCCTCATGAGAAATTTAACATTTATTTATATTTGTCATGAACATGGCCCAGTTACCAATGTTTCATTGACATTTGCCTATAAAAGGTTTTGGTATAAAGAAATATTTAGCTTTTAAATTAGATTAATAGGGGCGCCTGGGTGGCTCAGTGGGTTAAAGCCTCTGCCTTCAGCTCAAGTCATGGTCTCAGGGTCCCGGGATTGAGCCCCGAATCGGGCTCTCTGCTTGGCAGGGAGCCTGCTTCCTCCCCTTCTCTCTGCCTGTCTCTCTGTCTACTTGTGAACTCTGTCAAATAAATAAATAAATAAATAAATAAATAAATCCAATAAAATAGATTAATAGTTTTCTATGTGATTTCTGTCTTTGCCTTTTTACTTAGGACCCACTTGCTCATTCTCAAATTAGGTAAATAATCACATTTTTCTTTGCCAGTTTCAGTACTAACAATACTGATGATGGTGCTTTCAGTTTTTACACTTGATTCTTGAAATCCCATCTTCCACCATGCTTATTTAAGCCTAGATGTTTCAGGACACCTGAGTGGCTCAGTCAGATAAGCATCCGCCTTCAGTTCCGGTCATGCTCCCGGGGTCCTCGGATCGAGTCCCCTGCCGGGCTCTCTACTCAGGGGGTCTGTTTGTCCCTCTGCCTGCTTCTCCCCTTGCTTCTACTCTCTCTCACTGACGAATAAATAAATAAATAAAATCTTAAAAAGATAAATAAAATTAGATGTTTAGATCTCGTCTTAAAAATATACCTGAATTCAGTTAGAAAGAGTGGTAATCCATCTTTTAAAAATGGCTGCCATAAGCATCTTCAATCTGGGTGTTGTGCTTTTTTTTTTTTTTAACACAATCTGCATATTTAAGTATTTTTCCTGAGAGAATCCTTAACCTTTTCAGACATTCTCTAAGAAAACCAATCTATTTTAAACCCCAGAGAAATATCACAGAGCATTTAAAGACTATGCTTATTGTGTGATACATCATCACCAATATTTTTCACCAGGTAGCTGTAGTTTAAAAAAATGTCACAGTGCTAAATATGGGCCATATTAGTGCCTTTTCTGTTCCCTCAATAATATAAATTCTTAACTCTTGTAAATTCTTAACTCTTGTCTGCCTGACCATTGAATCCAGCCGTTTGCATTACCACCAACCACTACAACAGCTCCCTAAATCAGAGCCTGCTGCTCAGACCACAAACTCCTGCACTCCCATATCCAATACATGCAGAAGTAAGCGCAACCTTTGTCTTCCACCAACAATTGAATGAGCACAAGAAAAATAAAAGATGATAGAGTTAAAACAACATCGAACTTCCCCATGCTCTAAAACAAAGGTTTTTTAAAACGCTTCCTCATGTTAAAATAACTTCCTTCAGTGTGTAATAGGAAAAAGATGTTTTATTGAGAAGCTTCAATTATAGAAAAGTCACCATTATTCCCTCAATAGTCCTAATAAAGAATTTTGTTCTGAGAACATTGCTCACACTTTCACATGAAACCCTTAAATTATGGGCATGGCCCTTGTGTTAAGGGGATAAAAATGGGCCCCTGTTGCCTATCATTACACCCTGAATATTGCATTACATCTAGAAGAAAAGATTTAATCCATAGGAATTATAAGTAGTGAAATGGGAATGACCTGACTCAGTCACATAATCCACACTGAATAATCAAAAGTTTATATACAGAAATCTCATTTATAGCATTCCTGGGTTATTGGAAATGTTTATCCTTAAATTAATTCTATACTACACTCTACCTAGTTCAATCTCACTAATATGAGTTTATTTCTTCTCAACAAATGGTTTACCTGCCATACTCTAATGTTGATGTTTAAAAGCAAAAGGAGGGGCGCCTGCATGGCTCAGTTGGTTGGGCAGTTGCCTTTGACTCAAGTCATGATCCCAGGGTCCAGGGATCGACCCCAGCATGGGGTTCCCTGCTGTGCAGAGAGCCTGTTTCTCCCTCTCCAATTGCCTGCCACTCTGCCTCCTTGTACTCTCTGTCAAATAAATAAATAAAAATATTTCTAAAAAAATTAAAAGCAAAGGAAAAAGGAAACTTGGGTGAGTATTACTATAATACACAGAGCATTATTGTGTGTCTTTCTCTGGACTAGAAGGTTCTTTCCTACCTCTTGCTGTCTCTGGGCAAATCAGGTCTGCTTACACAATACTTCCATCACAATGTTCATTGCCCCTGAGTGTGGAAACAGGCTGCATTTGTCTTCTCATTTTATTTAAAACACATGACACGTGGGTAGATAAGTTAGCAAATCTCAGTTATCTGTTACCTGCACGTTAGTGATATAAGGCTGCCAATCCTGGATCAAGTCATTTCTAAAAACTCTTTTGAAGACAGTCACGGTGTCCAAGAAACTAATTGCTGTGGCAGATCATGTGACAATAGCACGTGATATCATCAGGAAGTTCCAGACGGGATTCTTCTCACATGAAAGAGTCACTGGGGAGAGTCATTGGCCTCTCTCACTATCCTTGCTCAGAGGCACCCCAGCTGAGGAAAGGACCACACATTCTCAGAAGGAAAAAGAAAGCAGGATTTAGTTCCTATCTTCCCATAGACATGTTTTCCCCATGGTCCTCCATGGTACCCCGATGGATTTTACAGATACAGGCAAACGTACAAGTATGTCGGTGTATTTGGTCTCCCCGTGTGAATGCATCATGGTGCAGATTTGGAGGGCCTTCAGATGGAGATACAGATGTGGATAAAATTGCACTGGCTAGAATACAGGGGTCTGTCTGGGAGAGCCCCAGACTGGTTATCTCTGCAACTTTCTTTAATTAAGTGGAACAAAGATTCTCTCCTTGATCAGTTCTACTCAGGCTTTTCTGAATTATCTTCTCAAGAAGGTCCTGACTTTTTTAATTCTGTCATCATCTGTGCATGGTCTGATTGCAGCAAGAATCCTGCTTAGTCATTTACCAGAATCTCCCTCTTTAGTATCTGATCACCTATGCTTTTCGAACAGGTTCCTCATCCTCCACCTTCTGGTTTAGCCAGAATCCCCCCCGAGACTCCTGGCATCTCCTCTCAGTAATTTTCCATCCCCTGACCCCACACAGGCACACTCAGTTTCTTGGCTATAAATGCCCATTTTCCTTTGTTATATTTGGAGTTGAGTTCAATCTTTCCCCTAGAGAAAACCCCCATTGGAGTAGTCCCCTCCATCTATCATGATAGATCCCCTTGAATAAAGTTTGTTGCCTATATTTTTTTCAAGAAATCTTTTTATAAATGAATTATTTGTTTATTTATTTATTAAATAAATTAATAATTTTTTAATTATTTATTTATAATTATTAAATTAAATTATTATTAAGAAGACCCATGAGATCATGGGCTGAGCGGAAATCAGGAGTCCCTCACTTAACTGACTGAGCCACTCAGGCACCCCTTTTCAGGAAATCTTTCTAAGCTGAGTGTATTTGACAGAATCAACCAAATTATTGTACACCCAAGTCTCCCAGCCCCCATGATAAAAGACTTTCTGAAAAGGTGCAGGTAAAGATCCCAATTACCTGTGAAGCCTCTGTGATTTCCAAGAAGGGGTTGCAAGTGGTTGGAAGGTAGCTAACTGAGCTCATATTCCAGACCTTAGCCCAATACACACACACACACACACACACACACACACACAGTAATTCTGAGCCCACAAAACTAAACCTTTTCCATAGAAGTTGAACTTTTTCCCAGCTTATTTTCTTCACATAGAACTCAGAAAAATACACATAAGAAGACCAGCCAACTTGGAATGGTCCTTTACCTATTAGGGCCATTTGAGTTCAGAGACTAGAATAAGCTCCGTGAGCTTCAGCAGAGACCTACCAAATTTGACTGCCAAATGTCACACAAAAGAAAAGGAGTTTGGAAGCATCCCTTGTCATCAAGTAGGGTCAAGTGCCTTGTGTACTCACTTGGATATTCCAGACTTTTCTGGATCTGTGCAAACAACCAAAGATTGGTTTACCAACATCCACAGATGATTTTAAGGGCTTGGGTTGAAGTGAGTGCTAATGTATCCTATAATAAAAAAAAAAATGCGTAAAACATTTATTTCCAATGAGCTTTCAAAAAACACTATTTATTCAGGTGGAGATTAAAGTGTAGGACCATTTAGTGGTACCCGAGGCGTCCATGAGAATATGTCTAAGGAGGAACATATACTCAATCACGCAGGAGGAAGAACAAAATATTAAAGTGCTAGAAGGACGCTTGCTACAGGGAAATGCCTAGGAACAATGCAATAGAAATAAATCATAAGACACCTCTAAGAAGAGGGAACCTTACCCTAAGGTCCCTGGGGACCAGGGAGAGAGACAGGGGTGAGGCTGAAGCCATGGATGGAAATGGGCTGGTGTTTAAGCCCATAGGTCTTGGAGTTAATGAGTCCTTGATCTATACCACTGACTAGCTTCATTACCTTAGGAGAGATACTTAGTCTCTCTAGGACTTCGTTTAGCTATCTGTAAAATCAAAACAGTAAGTGCTTATTTCATAAATTTTCTTCAAAGATTAAATGGAATAATCCATATGAAGCACTGTGCATAATTCTTGCAACATAGAAAGGGCCACCAGTGAAGCAGGTGTTAGGAGCTTTCTAATCAGAAAGAGGGGTGACATTTAAAATATCCCTGTTGCCTGTCTTCACTCCCTAACTCCAAAGGTATCCTCATGCTGTTCCCTCTACTTTGAGCATTTAATAAGATAGTATATATAATTTTAAGATGTTCTCATTAAAAACCAAACAGTGGAAAAGACTCTCTCCTCAAAACCTGGCCTGTAGCTGGGACCTAAAGGACAAGTAGAAGTTATTCAGGAGAAGAGAAGATAGAGGGAATTTCTCATGCCCAATGTCAAGATGTCCAAGTTAGATGCACTAGAAAAATTTAAAAGAAAGGGACGTCTCTGTACAATAAAATGCACATGAAGAGATGAGTGGATACAAACCTGGAGATAGAAATATGGGAGGGAAGCATCCCAAATCCAATCCACTGGCCATTGTTATCAGTGTTACCATCACCTTCAAAGGAGATCTAGAATTTGTCCACATCTACTACTGCATCCCTGGTTCAAGCCAACTTCACCTGTTTTTTTGTTTCTTTGTTAGTTTGTTTGTTTTTAGGGATGCCACACCACTGTCTCACTTCTCACTTCCACCATGGCCCTGTGCAGAAGCCAAAGTTACATCAGATCATCCCACTCCTGGCCTTAGCAGAGATTGACTGACTTTCCATTGTGCAAAGAATAAAGATCATGTCCCTTTTCTTTTCTAAATTAAGTTTTTCACTTTGAAATCATTGTAGACTCATGTGCAATTGTAAGCAATAATTGTACCCTTTACCCAGTTTCTCCGGATGATAACATACATGTTGCAAAAGTACAGAGCAATAGTCAGGATATTGACATTGATGCAGTACATTTCCATCACCGTGAGACTCTCTTGCCTTGCTCTTTTATAGCTACATCCAGCTAGCGCTCCCATCTTCCCCTTCCCTAACCCCTGTTACCCATTGATCTCTTCTCCATTTTTATAATTCTCTCATTGAAAGAATGATCTAGAAATAGAATCGTGCAGTATATATAGTTACTGGTTTTTTTTTTTTCACTAAGTGTAATTCCCTGCAGATTCATCCATATTATTATACGTATCAGTAGTTAATTCAAAGTTCTATCGATATAGGGACATTTGGGTGGCTCAGTCGGTTGAGGGTCTGACTCTTGGTTTTGGTTCGGGTAATGATCTCAGAATCCTGGGATCAAGCTCCATGTTGGGCTATGTGCTCTGCAGGGAGTCTGCTTAAGGATTTTCTCTCTCCCACCCCTTTTGTCTCTCCCCTCATTTGCATGGTCTCTCTCTCTCTGTCTCTCAAATAAATAAATCAATCTTTAAAATAATTATTAGTATGGGTGTATTCACCTGTTGAATCTGGGTCATTTCTAGTTTAGGCCTATTATAAATAAAGCGACAATGAATAGCCACATATAGATTTTTGTGTGACTAGAAGCTTTCATTTCTCTGGGATAAATACAGAAGAATGCAATCGCTGGGTCATAGGGTAGCTAGCTGCACAGTTGCTCTTTCTTATAAAAAACTTTCCAAACTGTGCTCCAGAATGGCTGGACCATTTTGCATTACCATCAGCAAATGTATGGAAGACTTATTTTTTTTTTATCCCTATCAGTGTTTGGTGTTTTCACTAACTCTTTTTTTTTTTTTTTTAATTTTAGCCACTCTGACAGGCATATAGTAGTATCTCAATGTAGTTTTAATTTTCATTTCCCTAATGGCTAATGATGTGGAACACCTTTTAGTGTATTTGTCATCTCTATATCCTCTTCTATGAAATGTTTGTTCATGTATTTTTCTTGTCTGAATTGTTTATTTTTTAGCATTGAGTTTGGAGAGTCTGTCATATACTCTGGACACCACTTCTTTATCAAATCTGTGGTTTGCAAATACCATGCCCATTCTATAGTTTGTCTTTTTATCTTCTTCACATCAGCTTTCACAGAACAAAAGTTTTTAAGTTTGATGAGGTCTAATTTAATTTTGGAATAAATGAATTTAATTTTGACAAGGTGCAATTTCTCCTCATGAGTCATGTTTTTAGTGTTAACTCCGACACTTTTCTCTAGCCTGAGAGAGCTAATATTACAGATTTACATTTTACATTTAAGTCTATGATCCATTTGGTGTCAATTTCTGTATAAGGTGTGAGGTTAAGGTTCATCTTTTTTTACGATGGATGTCCAGACCTATAGCATAATTTGTTGGTAAGGATGTCTGCTGTATTAGTTAATCTGGTTGGGTTACTATAACAAAATTCCAAGGACTGGGGGCCTTAAACAACAGACATTTAACCTGGGAAGTCCAAGATCTAGGTACAGGCCAATTCAGTTCCTGGTGACAGTCCCCTTCTTGACTTGAAGGCAGCTGCCTTCTCATTGTCCTCACATGTAAGAGGGACTGTGATATCTTTCCTTCTTTTAAAGCCTCCCTCCAATCATAGAGATCTTACCCTCATGACCTCATCTGACCCTCAATACCTCCCAAAGGCCCATCTTCAAGAACGGTCACATGGAGTGTTAGGGCTTCAACATGTGAACTGTGAGGGGGACACAATTCAGTCCATAAAAGTATCTTAACCCTGTTGAATTGTTTGGGCACCTTGCAAATAGTATTTGGCCACAATTGTGTGGGGCAGTATTTTGGGGTTCTCCACTCTGTTTCATTGATCTATGTATATCTTCTCACAATATCGCATGGATTTGGCTGCTTTGGCTAAGGTTGCTATGTAATAGACTTAAATATCTAGAGAGCCATTCCTCCCACTTTATTCTTCTTTCTCAAGATTGTTTTAACTATCGCAGGTTCTGTTCCTTTTTACATAAATTTTATAATAAGATTGTTTATGTCTATCAAAACCTGCTGGGATTGTGAGAGGAAGCACACTGATCAATTTGGGAAGAAGTGACATTTTTACCACTTGAATCATCCAATTTGTCAATACAATGTATCTCTCCACTTTTTTGGGTATTTTTTTATTCCTTTCTCAACATTTTGTCATTTTCAGCATGCAGATCCTGTAAATGTTAAGTTTATACCTAGCATTTAATTTTCTTTGGAGTGTTCGTAAATGGTATTAAGTTTTTAATTTTGTTTTCTACATGTCCATTGTTAGTATACAGAAACATGATCGAGTCCCATGTGCTGATCTCCTATCCTGAGATGCCACTGAAGTGACTGATTAGCTCTGGGAGGGTTTTTTTTTTTCTTGTTTTGCTTGTTTGTTTCTGATAGTTTCTTTTTTAGACTCCTTGGGACTTTTAATGTGGACAATCATGTCTTCTTCAAATAGAGACAACTTTGTATCTTTCTGTCTCATCTGTTTGCCTTTTGTTTCTGTTTCTTGCCTTATTGCATTTGCTGGAAATTCTAGAACCATGTTGAATAAGAGTAGTTAAAGTGTGCATCTTTGCCTGCTTCCCAATCTTAGAGAGAAAATCATCATTACATGTGATGTTAGGTGGAGTTTTTGGGTAGATAATTGTTATCAAGTTAAGGAACTTTCTTCTGTTTCTCTTTACTGAGAGTTTGGGTTTTTTATTATATTTTTTGTAATGAATGGGTGTTAGATATTGTCAAATGCCTTTTCTGCATCTGTTGATATAATCTTATGAATTTTCTTCTTTTGCTCATTCATATTATGGGTAACACTGATTTTCAAATGTTGAACCCATTTTGCATACCTGGAGTACAACTTAATCATATTTTCTAATTCTTATTACACATTGTTAGAATTGATATGATAAAACTTTGTTGACTTTAACATCTAAATTCAGGAAAGATATTAATTTGTACTTTTCTTTTTGTTTTTTTTGGTAATGTGTTTGTTTAATTTTGCTAACAAGACATTACTAGCCTCAAAAAAATGAATTGAGAGCGGGGAAATTGGAGTGAAACTGGCCGTATTGCTTACCACCTCATTTGGCCTTGTTAATAATGGTCAGGGGTAGAGGACCATCTCCCCACCAATACTGGAGTGAGGGGAAAGGAGCCCTGCCTGACCAGCCCTGCCTTTAATCACCTTGTTAAATTCTGCTTGTCGCTAGATAGGGTTGGAGATTCAACTTGATGCTAGATCCTGCTTGGGAATCCTAGCAGAGGAATCTAGGAATCTGTGCATATTTGATTCCACAGAATGGGAAGCAAAAGATCAGCTTCCTGCTTCACCCCCACCAACACTACTAGATGAAGGGATAGGAGCTCAATGCCTACTTGTAGGAGGATGTAGTGAGAGAACATAATTTCCATTGGTATTTGAATGAGTGTGTGGAGGGAGGTGAGAGTATGGCCAGAATGGTTTTCTGTTGATAGGTCAGATAGGACCCTTTCCCAGTCCTTTGGTTAGGAGGAACAGACTTTTCTCAAAGGTGTTTTGTTTTGTTTTTTTTTAATTTGTTTTCTGGTTTTATTGTTGTTGTTGTTGGCACTTGTTGACAGTTCTGGATGGAGGCTCCTGCAGGTCCTGTACAAGATATATGGGAGCCAAAAGGAAACCCAGGGAACTCACCCCATACCATTGTTTCTCATGTCCAAGGACCCTACGTAATCCATCTCCCCAGCTTCCAGAGTCTTCTACGCTTCTTTGGTGTGTTACGTCCAGCAGTTTTAGCTGTAAGTAAGAGGATTGGGAATTGTGCCCTACTCTATGTTGTTGCAGTGAGAAATCATTACCAGTGTCCTTTCAACAACATGATTTGATCTCCTTTTATCTCTCTAAGTCTATACCTACTATGCTTCTTCTCACTCATTTCCTCCCAGACACAGTGGCCTCCTTATTATTGCTTCCGCACGCCAAGGAAACCCCTACCTCTGGGCCTTTGTAGTAGTTGTCTCTGGTGGCTGAAGAAATCTTCCTTCCTATCACCATACATCCTCCTGATCTCTGTTCAAATAATCCCCTCTATGCAAAGTCCTCCCTAAGGACTCTTCCTATAACAGCAGCTCTCACCCCAGCACTTGGAACCCCCGATCCTACTTTATTTGGATCCATAGCAGTTACCACCATTGGATATATCACACCCTTGTTTGTTATGTTTTCTCTATTAGAATAAGGGAAAGGACTTTGTGTCGCCTTTGTTCTCTTCATAATATTAGTTCAATGAATGAATACATGAGATAGAAACTGTCTTTCTCATTTTCGAATTAAAAACTGAAGTAGAGACTGAAGTGTAGGGAGATAATTGGCCTGCATAAGATTAGCTTCTTAGAGGAAGAACATTGCCCTGCATGCATAAAAAATGGGATTGCTTCCCAACTCCCACTTTATGGATATCAGTCAATTGGCTGAGCGATCACAAGCTGAGTATGTTTCAAAATGAGGTTCTGATGGCTGTCCAGGGGGCACCAGCATAAGATGACCCATGTCCAAGACTTCTGCAGACAGCAAAAGCCTATGTCAACTTCCACCTGCAGAAGCCCTCCTGGAAAGCCAAGAGGAAGCTATTTGCCTGGGGAAATTCACACCATTTCTCAGGCACATATTTGATTGTTCAATGTCAATACTCAAGGATCTAAGTGCTACATAATCTTCATTACTTTATAATTATATTTCAATTTCAAAAGTGTTCCTTCTATTTGTTTTCAGGGAGTCTCTTTTGAAACTTGTCAAGTAATTAGTTGATCAGCTTACCTTTCAGCATCAAGTGGTATTTTATCTTAATCTAAGATGTCTTTAATAACAAGGTATCAGTGATGTGATAATTCAATTCAGAAGCCTCCAGAGACTGACTTACATTATATTCGTCATACAAAAGCAGAGACTTACTCAAGTGGAATATGAATATCTGTGTTCAGTTATATTTGGCACTTGTGATAAACTGTGAATTGAAGACATAACAAGTACTTCTCAACATAATATGTATAACTTCTGAAAATAAAATATAATGTCTATGAAATAGCATGATACAATTATTTCATGATACAGTTTCCCTTTTTACCTTAGGTTTGGGAGACTTAGAGCCAAACTTCATTTAAAAATATAGCAATCAATTCATTTGGGTTGTCTGCAAGAACCACATCTTCTGTACTTTTTTAAATAGACTTTATACTTTTCTCTTTTTCCCTCTCTCTCTCTCCTTCCATCCCTCCATTCCCCTCTCCTTCCTTTCTCCTTCTTTCTTCTTTTCTTTCTCTGTCTTTCTTCCTTTTTTCTACCTCTTCAACTCCTTAAACATTGTAAGACATCTTAAGTCTTTCTTAAACTCTTAAACGTCTTCTCTAATGCACCTTTTTTATTATATAATACACTTACGATATTTTGCAGTAAATGTTATAAATATTGTCCCAAATATTTACAAAATTAGCCCTATCAAAAGACCGGATATCTTTACAGACACTGGGGTGGGCTTGTAGGTTTTAAGGATTGAATGGACATTCTCATACCTTGCAATGGTATTAGGTTATCACAAGATAAAATTATCTGATCAACCTGATAAGTCTACCCCCTTTAAGTCTCCTTGTCCAAGCTTATGATATATACTAAAATATAATGATTGCTTTTTTTTTTTCCATCTAGAATGTCTGGGATATTCTCATTTTCTGCATCTTTCAGCAAGAGGGATGTAGTACAAGTATTTGAATGGGTGTTTCACTATAATTCCCCACCGTTATTGAAATACAGGATTTGAAAATTATTGCTAGCCTTCGGACTAGTTGTTAGCACAGCTGCGTGACAGACACGTCTAAGTCTAAGACATTGTGTAAGACACAAGGAAAAGGACAATGCTCAGAGGCAGAAAAGCCTAAACACATAGACTGAAGAGCTAAGATACCTGTGTTCAACTCCAGCATCCTCATTTACGACACCAGGACCTCACACGAGTTATTTATCTGGGCAAGTTTTCCTTCCTTATGTGTAAAAGTAAAATCACAAGAACACCTACTTCCTGGATTGGTATGAGAGGTAAATGTGTTACTCTTCCAAAGCACTTGGGACAGCATCTAGCACTTGAATATCCACTGTGAGCATTCTGAGCAGAAACAGATCCTGTAATGCCACAGGGTCTCCGGTCCGGGAGATCTCAGTTCCCTGACTTTACAATCCTGCCAACAACAAAATAAGAATCAAAAGCTACTGGAAAGGTCAAGGAAGGGTATGGCATCTCTGCTATATCATTTTTCAGTAACTGGGCTAATCTGGAATCTGCATCATGTCATTTCTTTGTAGAGTCTTATCAGGATTTTTTTTTAACTTATTTACTCATTCAAAACATATTTGTTCCACTGCACTAAGGTAGGATCTGTAGGAAAATCCAAAATGTAATAGATTCTACCTTTCAAGGCTTATGGGTAGTACTATAGGAAAAAAGTAGAAAGCTAAAAATATAGATGGCTGGATGGATAGATAAATAGAGAAAGATCGGTTCTTAGTATTTCTATCAGCATAATCTGAGTGATTTTACTGCTACTTACCCTACTTCTTAGGAAGTTCTTAGGAATATCTACTTATATTTTTTAAATGAGTGATCAATTTTAACCCTCGGCATCCCTAATTGTCTTTATGCTTAACTAAAGCCACCAAGCTGTTTGCTTCTCCATGGACATATTTTGTAAAATCGAGCCTCTATGTCTGACTAGCAACGTGGAACAGGCGTGGCTAGGCTTTTGCAAGGACTCTGTGACCCTCCATCCCCTCAGGGCTTGAGTCTTTCTGGGATTAGTGGTAGAGGGCCCACCGTGTCCCCCCAAATGGCCCCCTCCTGGTTTTACCCTTGTTCAGTTTCAGACCACAGGTGGGAACCACCTGTGTTGCTAACCCACTCATCACTAAAAGACCCAAGTCATCAATCTGTAGATTATTAGAGATCCTGGTAGCTGAAGACCTTGTGTGTATTGGCTGGGTGGGAGAGGGAACAGGGGTCTCTGCCAGGCAGCTCTATTTGCTATTTTTGCCTAATATTTAAATGGTAGAAAATTCCCTTGCAGCTTTTTCCAACACAGCTCTTTCCTTTGCCCTTCTGTCCCTTTTACCTCTCTGCCCCCGGGTCTGCTGCCTCTGACATCCCCTGCACTGTTCCTGCCCTAGTTGGCCATATTAGAATTTGGTCACAGTCTCCAGTTCAAATGAAGTCGAATAGGCCTCCCAGGGCTTGGCACATGGCACACGAAGGCAATAGGGTTTTTTTCCCCTTTTCTTTCTTTGTAACTCTTAATGATCTTTTCTTTGTAACTCCCATCCCCAATTATGTTCTCAAAAGGCAAAGTCTATGCATATGTACACAACCGAGAGACAGTCTTCTCCTTGTTTTTCTTATGATTGCGCCTGTGAATAAAACCCTGAAATTATCAATTGGATAATAGGGCAATGTAGCTCTTCCAAATGGTTGGGTTAAATTGGCTGTGGTTTCAAGTAGTATTATCATTAATAATAATAGTAATAACCCTCCCACCAGTGGAATATTCACTCACACATAATAGCATACAAACCCCTCAGCTAGGGAAGTATCCGGGGGAGGGCTGTCTGGACAGAAGCCTCTAGACGATGAGACAGAAGACGCCTGGATGGACCGTCCATGGCAGACTCCTATCTCCTCCCTCACGGCAAGCCCCAGTACCACCGTCACCTTTCCCTGTCCGTCCAAGCCCTTCACGACCCCTCCCCTCCCGGGCAGTACTCATTATCTCCGCCTTGTTTATCACTTTACAGTGCTGCCTGGGATGGTTATTGATCTTTTAATGTTTGTCCCGTCCCTTACTTCTACTTTTATCTTTCCACTTCACGCAGTTCCCACCTTCTACTCCTCTAAGATTCAGGCTTAACGAAGGTAGCTCTTGTCTCTCGAACTTCTTACACGTGTCTTCATTAACTCAGACAGTTCCCATTGTATGCTCCCACTGAGGTGAGATCCACACCTGTGAAAGCCTTTCATACAGTTTGTCACTTTTGCTGCCCTAATTACCAATATGACCAGTATCTACTGGGCTCTGACTCTGTGTCAATAGTAGACTGAGTCCTTCGATAACATGACCTGAAAACCCTTCTTATGTTATTAATCTTTGTTAATTCTATGAGAATGGGTGATATTTCTACCACAGCATAGATGTTATAAGTCCAAAGAGGTGAAGTCAATTCCTCAAGGTCATACAGTAGTAATTTTCAGAAAGGGTCCCAACCACAGTTCTTAACCATCCCAGTAGGACAATGATAACAGTAAAAGGCGTTTGTGGGATCCATTCCTCTCCTGACAGGTGCTATCGTATGCCCTGTGTATTCTATCCTCTGATGCCGAAAAGAAGAAAATAGGACAAATTATGAAGGGAAAAATGACCCTGGATATCAAGGGGCCAGAAATAATTCTAGGATTCTGCCAGTAGCGGGTCGACCATTGCATGGTGGCCTGCCATTATGGCAAAGATTGTTTGAAGAGCTGTGGAAGAGAAACAAGCCGTCCTCTTTTTATGATGTTTAATTCAGTAGGTGAAAGGATATTAGTTCAGAATGCTGCACTCACTGGCCCTGTACCGCACAGAGCTGGCTGAGGAGGCAACAGAAATAGCTTTCCCTTCCCCTGGCTCAGTTTCTTTTTTTCATCTATGGAGGCGGGCATGGCCTCCCTTCTGAACTTGGTTCCACATAGCCATGGGAATTCTCAAGTCCCAGTGAAATACTTTCAAGCAAAAGTATTTCATTAAACAATATTTATCTTTGTCTCATTGCAACAATACTTTCTTCCTGTATGTTGTGCTTCACGGGTGTGTCATAAAATTTCCAGAAGCATCTTCAGCTAGAATTATTTCCCCACTCCTTCTAGTTACAATATTGCAAATCCTCGGTTCTATCCGTTTTCCTGGTATTTATCACAGCACTTTTGTGAATATCATTCTTAAAGCTTCCTTTGTATTCTCCTACCTTCAGTTGCCCTGTACTGTTAGTTGATTACACAAACTGTATTTGTTTGGGGCCCATTGTTTAATGACGAGGGAATTGATCCTTTAGCAATTACCTACTTATTGGGGCCAACCAAGGTCAGGGATATCGCCAGAATTTTTTTAAAATGCTGGTAAAATGGAACCAATAAGAACTCCTAGTCTGTCATTTTCCCTTAGATATTAAATGATTGAAATTAAATAAAATATGATTGTGCCACTTTTCGTGATTGACAATATCTTTCTCTAAGTCCTCATTACTTCCCTATTGTTTTGTCAGGTTTCCCTTTGTTTTCTTGGCGTTGCTGGGTTTCGCTGCTTGATGGCAGTCTCCGTTTTGCCAAGATTTCTCTTCTCGTTCCTCTTCCTCGGGCTACTCCATCATGCAGCCGGGGGAGACTGACGTGACTTACCTTTCACATTTCCTACTTTCCCTGGTGATGAGGGATTTGTTGACATTTTCTGCAAACCCTGTTGCTATTATGAATCCGAAACTAGATTTCAAGCTCCAGCACGCTCAGAGTTAAGCTGCGTTGAAAAGGTGGAAAAAAATAAATGGGAAAAACTTAAAGATTTAGAATAAGAGACCATTTGTAACAATAAAATATTTCCATCTGCCAAGCATCGTCCCATCAGGTTTTGCTTTCTGAAACTAGAACTTTCTGAAACTAGCCCCTCCTGCTCCCTCACCTACTGATTGTGACCCCAGCTAATAAACAGATCATTATTATCGTTGTAATCGTTACTGTAATTAACAGCCAGTTAGCTATACTTGAAAGAAAACCCTTGCACATAGGGAAACATGCCTCCTAAACTTTTACCGTATGGCATTTCTGTGGTTTTGAAACAGAAGTGAAACCAATCACTTAGACTCCCTTTGTGTATCTCTGCCAGTATCCAAATTTCACAGTTTTGGAGAACCTGGTGCTCTTTAGAGTATGACCTAAATCATTATGTGTTATATACTAAGTTGATAACTCTTCTGCCTCTATTGAAAAAGAGATCTATCCATAAGCCAACTTAAGAACATACTGTGTAGACACCAAAGTGAATGCAGAGGCTGAATGAGGACCTTCATCTTCATACACGGGCGTGAACACGGCTAAACTATGTGATTCTACATTTATACAACCTAACACACACACACACGCACGAGTGCGTGCACACATGCACACGCACGCGTGCACGCAGACACTCACACACACACACCCCGATGCCCCTCATGAAGGGTTTAGCCCATTTTCTGCCATTGAGTTTAAGGATATTTTCAGACTTGTCCAAACGTTTGATTTTTGTAATTATTGTTGGGACTTTTTTTTTTTTTTTATCTTGCTCTACATGGAAAACAAAATTGTGATTTAGATAGTTTGGTCCCAGCGGTCCTGTCTGCGCTCAGCAAATGGCTCCATGTCACTCCGTGCATCACAATATGGGAGCCACCGAGCTTGGAGGCAGCTAATCCTCTGAGCCCGTTAATAAGCTTAGGAGCACGTTCATTGAAGGCTGACGCGTTAGGCACAAACAGGGAGAAAATATCTACTGGGGGAAGCTGAATTGGTTTTAATCATCTGCTAATCACCAGTAATGAGACCTACTCTGGGGAAGAAAAGAAAAACAGATAGTCGGAGGGAGGTTTTGTTCTTCACAGCAGAGTAACAGGGAATGAGAGGGCAGCTGTTATTAGGAAAGAAAGGATGGAAAGAAAGAAGGGATTTGGCCAGAGCAGATGAAGCGTCCTGGGCTGCGCTCCGTTTTGTTAGCTGAGTGTTTTTCATTCAGTCTCAGAAACTTCAGATGCTGTGGGATCCCTGACAGCCCACCTCTAAGATATTGCTTCTTGAAGAAAGAAACTTCCCCCGTCGTCTCCCCCTTTGCATTTGCTTCTCTAGCATTCTACCACAGCACTTGACAGAGCATCTGAGTTTCAGGGGAGAAGAAAAGGAAATGGCAAGAGGAGCTCTGGATTGGGACCAAAGTACAAAGGGTGTATGCAGGGGAGGGGGTTGTGGGTAAGGGCATGGAGATTCCTTGTCCTGAGGGGAAGCCTGAGAGTCCAGAAAGCCAGAATCCACTGCAAAATGAACGCACCTAGAGGAATTGGGTAGACGGTCTTTTTTAAGTCCTATGCTCCTTGGTTCAGGAAACTCCAGGGCAGTTAGAACTTTGCTGCCATTTTGGATGGGGGGGGGGCATTTGCAGACCTTTCCTTCAAAGGTTCAAAGTCTTAACAATCGCTAATGACATAGCTATATACGAGGCGGTGGATTGGGAATGCTTTTCTACAATGGACCAGTGTTCTCCATGAGAGGTTAATCGCACACTCACTTGAATAATCATTCTGGAATAATCGATACCTATGACTGAACTACTACAATAGCTGCCCTGGCCACAGTTGACTCTTCCTTCTCCAAACATTCCTAGATTGCTGGGTTAGAGCAAAAATCCCAAAACACCTCCCTCTGCTCCCAACTCAAAAATCTCCATCAGCTCTCAGTGCCCTCCATTTGGAAATTTAAGCCTTGTCCCTGGATGCAAATATCATGGTCCTCTGGCCCAGTTCTCTCCTTCCAGTGCCAAGGTCTAGACCTCTGCCCAGGAGTGTGCTGCTTCTGCCATCACGAGGGCTAACTGTTCCCATGTAGCCTGGCCTTCCCCCTCAGTTTTTGCAAGTACTATGCACTCTTGTGTACCCTTTGCTGACTGCCATTTCCTTTAATTTTGCCAAAGTTTCATAGATTGTGAGGAAGCTGTTCCCTTAGCCGAAATAATCGGCCCCCTTCTCTCTGGGCTCTCATAACAATTTGCTTCCCAGTATCCCGTGGCTTTAATCATATTCTCTGGATTTGTTTCAGTTTCTATACAAGTTTCTACAATACCAGGGACAGTGGCCTTCTTCACTGCATCCTTCCCACCATCTAAAACTGGCCTGTATGGCGTAAATTCTTCATTTGTTGAAACGGGATGAATTTTAAGAACTTTAGCAAATGAAATCAAGTGAAGATTTTAACATTTTGTAAATATATACTTAAATAGTTAGTTGGGATTGAGGGTGAGAGAACCAAAACAAACTTGAGTGTTCATATTTATTTTTCTTTAGTAGCCATTTGTATTCATTATTCCAGTTAGTGGCAATGAGTCAGGAGTGGAGAATAGCAGAGTAAAAGCATAAAATGTATTTCGGGGAAAAATGGAAAAAGCATTGCTGGTAGAGAGCATTTACCAAATACATGAGTCATCATTTGATAACACTCTATATAGTCCCAACAAATCCAGAGCCCTTCCTAGCTGAGCAAATGCCCAGTGTCTGCCCTGGGGGACACTATAGTTGTAAAAGGGAAGAACAAGAGGTAAACAAACCAATAGCAGTTCAGAACTATACCACAGCACAGACGTGCAAATGTCCTGGGAGCCCTGGGGAGGCAAGACTCAGTCCAACTGAAGAAATCTGCTAAGGGAGAGCTCAAAAGAAGTGACACAGAAGTCAGAACCCTGGAGGCAAAGAGATTTCCTGGAGAAGAAAGGTAGGACTTTCACAAAGAGGAAGGGTAGATAGAGGCAGCAAGAGATCAATGTAATTTGTGTGTTTACTAGGGGAATGCCCAGTAGTCTGGTGAGGGTGGAGGAAGTTTGTAAGGCCGTAATTGAGAATTCAAAGTAGACTTTGGACATGGTAGTAGGTTCTACCTTTGAGCCTTGTGATGAGCAAGTCAAATGAGGAAAAAGACACAAAAACAAGCGTGTCTTCTCCTCTGATCACTGCCCATGTTCACCATTCTGATTTTTGTATTCTAAGACCTGAAAGTCCCTTTGAGGGTCATTCCATCAATAGGCGAGCCCCTGGTTCCGTTCAGATGTGCAACACAGTTCTGGGCACAGAGTGAGCACCAAATCTTTATGTAATCATCATCGTCATCACCACCACCATCATCATCATCATCATTTATGTCCAGTACTAAGACAAGCTGAAAAGACAATGAGCTAAATCCCTTTATTTGAAAAGAGGAAATTATGACCTAGTGACAGGAAGTGGTTTATCTGAGACAATGGTAGTAATACTTTTACTAGCATAACACATTTCTTAGATATCCCTTGTCTCAGACAAAGACAACATGGAGTAGGGAGTGGAGATGCTCTTAACATGGAGATGCTGTGCCCGATTTCCACTACCAATCAGAGGCAGAGAGAAACCTGAACACGGGACCTGCCCTCATTATCACAGCTACCTCAGTCAATAGATCTGCATGCATTCACCAATTTAAAGATGAGTCTTGGGACCCCTGGGTGGCTCAGTCAGCTAAGCATCTGCCTTTGGCTCAGCCACAATCCCAGGGTCCTGAGATGGAGCCCTGCTTTGGGCTCTCTGCTCAGCAGGGAGCCTGCTTCTCCCTTTCCCTCTCCCCCTCCCTCCCCAGCTTGAGCTCTATCTCTCGCTCACTCTCCTTCTATCTCAAATAAATAAATAAAATATTTTTAAAAAATAATAAATAAATGAGCCCTATTCAAGCCTCTATTCACACCATCCCTATTTCAGTTATTAAAGAGTGTTAGGTGCCTTATAAATCTAAGCATTTAAAATGCTTGTTAGGTGGGCAACATTCTTTTGTTGTGAAACAATGGATTGGTAAAAATATTTGATTGATTTTTCATGACAGTGCAGACAGTATCTGTATTTATTTTAGTGACACTATCAAGACAAGACATCCAAGCTCATACGGTAGACCTCTTAAATCAATCATATTGCAGATTTGGGAACTGAATTCAGAGACATGAAGTGACCTTCCCAAAGTCACACAGCAACCATTGGAAAATTCTAGCCAAGGTTTCCTCCTTACACTGCTCCAGCTTGCCTACATAGGGAGAGATCAAGGAAAACAGAGGAAGCTAAGTGAAAAATGAGATGTGCTGTCTAATAGAGCAATGAAAGAGCTGCAGGGAGACACACATCCCCCCTTCTGCAGGAAGATCCTCTTGAAGGAGAAAAAATGGGAATGTCCACAGCACTTTTGAGTTCTAATCTAAAGAAATTACCTAGAAAAACTCAGGATTTAGAAGCCAAGACTCTTGATTTAGTACTTCTCTCAACCAGGTTCCTGGGTATGGTCCTTAAATGTCTCAAGTCTCAGTTTCTATTTCTGTAAAATGGTGATGAAAATAATATTTGCCTACTTATACTGGTTTGTGGTAAGGCTGTGATGTCATCCTAAATGGAACATCCTAAGAGTGAGCCTAAGACGGGGCCAGGTGGTAGAAAGGACTACAGATGAGCAGGGAAGAAGAGGGGGAGGATCGCCGCCCTGTCCCTTGACTGAGACAGTAGAGATGGTGCCAGGGTCAGCAGGCCTGTGCCAGAGGGCACGCTCAGAGCAAAAGGGTCAGGTCTGCGAGAGAGGGCATAGGGCCTTTACCCTGCAAGTTGTTAGGTATCTCAGGACAGCTTAAACTGGAGAAGTTCAGGTCTTTAGAAAGATCTCTCAGGCAACAATGCCAACAATGAATCCAAAGAGGCACTAGAGGCAAAGCAATGGCAAGGAGGCCTGATGGGGACTTCTCCTGAGCCAGTGCCCATGGAAACAGAAGGAAGTTGGCAAAACTGAGAGCAATTAGGGAGTCTGAATGTGCAGGATGTGCTTAGTGATGGAAGGGAATGACTTCCAGCCTTCTTGGTAAGATAATTTTTAGGATAATGGCACTTCTACTGAGTTGGGAGAGGTTGGATGCGAGGAGAAAATTAAGTTGTGGATATGCTGGTGTGGGAGTACAACATACTTTTGAAGAGAATGGATCTTGAGGTCAAGAATACATGGGTTTCAATCTTGGCCTCAGCACTTCCTAGGAATATAGGAAGTCATGATGTGAATCCTGAAACATATAGAATATGAGGTAGATAATACACAGGATGGTGGTGGTGGTGGAGATGGTGGCGGTGGCGGTGGTCAGTGGTAACATAGTCATCCAGTTAAGTGTTCCAGAATGACAGAGCTCTGAGTAAGTCATAGTACATTTAGCATTTAGATAGTGAGGCAAATATGGAAAAGAATTACTTTTTTTTTTTTTTTAAGTAATCTCTACACCCGATATGGGGCTCAAACTTACAACCTCAGCATCAAGAGTGACACACTTTACCAACTGAACCAGCCAAGGAGCCCTGAAGATATATATGGAAAAGAATTAAATCACCATGTACATAATTCAGAGGGAAAATTGGAGAAGACACAGCAGAAAAGACATTCACTTTGACATAAGGTGGCAGGCATAAGACAAGAATCAATTTTTGGGAAACACCAGTTTCCCACCTCAAGTGCAGCCTCCATGAAGGCCTGATTGTCTTTGTACTGTCCATTAACACAGGTGCTAAATAAAAATTTTTGAGGAAATGAACTTGAATGCCATCTCCTATTTCCTATGGGCTGCATTAATGGTCTCCACACATCTCCAATGTTCTAGTCTTTACACATTGGTATCCAGAAACTAGAACTCTTAATTCAGTGATTCTCACACTTTTTCCTGTGCTAGGACTCATGGAACCCCTCACAGCACAAATGTTGTGTGCATGTGTATGTGTGTATGCCAAAGTGTCTGGGTGTATATGTGTTTGACAGGTGGCGTGACATATACAGGAATGGGATTATTGCCATATTTTTGATAGAGGGATAAATACAATAAGGCCAATGCTGTATAAAATTGGTCAATGAATTTGCTTTATTTATTAAACATTGCCCAACACACAGGCACATACAAAGGTATTTGACATAATGAAACTATTTGTAGAAAATGTAAAAATAAAGGTGCTCCAAGAATGTCAAAAGGGTCATCAAGAAGCCAGTAATAATAATGTGTGTGAGGGGTGCTTGGGAGATATATGTAAATAAGGAGGGGCTCTGCTACTGGCATTCCCCTTGGAACTTAGGAGTTTGGGGGAGGGTCCTTTTTCAAATATCCCTTCTCAGGTGACAGGAATCCCACTTTAAAAACTTTAGAAATTAAGAATTTTAAAACTTGGGGTTCTCCTACAGAGGATACTTATGAGTCCGACCTTGATGGACCAAGCATGGAATCATAGATCCAAGGGCTGAGAAAACTGTGAGCAGACAATGACTATTCCCTGACTTCTAAGGTACCTATAGCCTCTGGTTTGCCTTGGCAAGAAGGCTCGGTAATGTAAAGTAGAAAATAGATTTTAGAGCCAAATGCAAGAAATTCCAGAGAGGGAACCATATATCAATAGACAAGTGTTTATCCTCTCTGAACTTCATTTTCTCTCTTATTGAACAAACGATGAAATGTCAATATCTAGCCCCTTTTGTCCTCGGAGTCGAAAGTGAAATAGCTTCTGTCAAGTATCTTGCACAATGTACACAATGGAGGGTGTGTTCAGTGATTTCCCCTTTATTCTTCCTATCTGAGACAGGCACAGTAAGGAACTAAATGGTTGGTTGATGTTGCGTGAACTCACAAGATCTGTGCAATTCCATTAACTAGAGACTTACGTGGTTCTAGAAGTCTATAGTCAGAGAAAGGTCCAGTTATGCTGCAGTAACAAAATAACCCTGAAATCAATGGCTTATTGCAACAGAAGTTCATGTCTTGCTCATAGAATAGATGTCTATTTGCATCAGCTCTCCCTCCCCCTAGTTGCTAAAGAACCCAGGATATCAGGAATCCCTCTCCTGGTAGCTGGACCATGTTAATCCCAGCCTCACATTCTCCCTCAGCAGAAGAGAAAGCCAGAAGGGCACACATGAGCTCCTAAATGCTGGGACTCCAAAATGACACATGTCATTTCCACTCACCCTGTCACAAAGACCCACCTGACTGCAGGGAGCCTGGAAAACTGGAAGAGTCCGTGGATAGTTGATGAGCAGTAAATGAGCCTGTCCAAGTTGCAGGACGGTGTGAGACATGCAGCCGAAACTGCAGATAAATTTGGCAAAAACTGGGATATTTACCTGTTTCCCATCCCATCCACAACTTTTTATCCTACAAAATGTACTTTAAGCTCTGTTCACAATCAAAGGAGTTTTCTGGAACGTACATAAATGAGTTTGCTCACTCTGCCAGGCTTTGAAGACAAATAGTCACTTGCTTCTGAGGCTCTGTCTAGCTCTAAAACTTTTGGGGCCACCCCGGAAGAGTACTGCCATGGGGACCATTAGCCACAGCGTCCTCCACTTCCCCTTGGTTCCCCATCCTCTCCTTCCTTTTCGTCTTTCACTCCTAGTGCATCTGTCTCTACATTTTATCTCTGTGTCTGTCAGGCCAATTAACATACTTTGACAGATTAAAAGGCTAAGGTCAAACCAACAAACCCCTAAAGAAATACTGCTAATTATTGTCATGTGTTTTTTAAATACTTTGCTATTCAAAGAACGTAACAAGGAATAAAATTCAACTTTGTATCCCAAGGGTTGTTTTCATTTTCTATTAAGAAAAAAAAAAAAATGCCCTCTGCTTTCTGTTCTGGGCTGTAGGAGAGCAAAGAACCAATCTCAGGGGTTGGTGGCAGTCAAGTGCACTTGGGAAGAGCTGCTTCCTAGAGTGACACATGAAGTGGCAAGTGGTCACGTGATACTGCACGAAAGCAGTCTAGGGAGATATGAGACACTTTAGCATCCGTATGTAATGCCCAACAAGAACGTCAAGACAGGGAGTGTAGTGGACCATCCTGAGAAGAGCCACCATTGAGTGGCTCACCTCGCTGGTGTTGCCATGCCTGGTTGTGAAGCCCAGTCTTACCCTTGGGGAGCTCGGAGACCCCAGGCTCATCATTAATTCTCTCCACACCTCAGTGTGCTGATCTTTAAAATGGGGGCATGGGGATATTGTACTGATTCCATCAGGTGGCGGCATGAAGAGGCACGAAGGCAGAAATGTGTCTGGAACTCGAACACTGTTCACCATGAGGGACCCCCTCCCGGTACTTCTTACCTTCACCAAATGCTTGACTTCTTTGAGGCTCAGAAGCAAGACTAAGTATGTCATCATTTCTAAAGAGTGGGTCGTCTCCCTGGCGGGTGTGCAGAGGCAATGTTGCCAGACTTCGTCCTCTGCAGAGTGCACAGACAGTGCTCATAGGGACGCTGGTGCTCCTGCCCCGGCCCTGTCAGGAGCAGTGCCTGGGACAACAGGGGTGGTGATGGCCACCTTTGGTCTCTGTTCACCCACCCAATTCTTTAAAAAAAAAAAATCAGTTTAGAAAACGATAATAGAGTCGGGTCCATTGTGCTGTCCCTCACAGGTCTGTGTTGTTTTGGTGTCCGGCTATAGCTCTTCACTCGATGGCTTCTGGCGGGGAGACGCCTGGGGCTCCTTGGAGCCTGAGAGGAAGCTGGGGCGGGCGGGCCCTTACAACAAGAGTGAGGGGCAAGAGGAAGGAGAGACAGCACTACATTCAAAAGCTAATTATTCAACATACTTTGGAAGACAAGAACAGGATAGCCTCCAAGTAAGAGGCATCTAATAGCTCCAGAAGTCTCCAGTGAAGTGTTCACGACAGGTAAAAGGCCAAATTACCAGATCAAGTGGCCACATTATCAAAAATTATTCTATTGATTTCAGTGAGGTGTGTTTTCCTGGAGATGATTACCACCATCTAAAATCTCCTTTCCCGCTGATTTGGAGCAGGCAGCAGAGCCTCTGAGTTTCAAGTTGTTCAAGATGTGTAGGCATATGTGGGTAAGCACAGGTCGGCCTGCTGTGAGTGTCTAGTTAGCGCTGGCTCGGAGAGGGAGGCAGGCACCAGCCAGGTTCCCAGGGCCCGGCCCTTTGTGGATATTGAGAAACTGGGTGCACGGAGTGTCATTCACACAGGGCATGTTTCCAGCTCTGGATTTCTTGTGACATTTCCTACAAAGGAACCTACTTTGGGAAGCTGCCCCATGAATCGGGCGGGGGGGGGCTGCCCGATTCATCTAGTCATGGCTGGAAAGCAGAGAGACAAAGCATGTAACTTCACACCTTATGGGCCCCAGCTTTATGGGTCTTTATTTGAGTCACAATTCGAAGAAGATGGAGAATAGGTAACAGAGGTGGTTCTGATTTCACTTTTAGACGATCAACTGCTCTATTTTTAAGGAGTATTCTAAGAAAAAGAACATGTTTCAAAGGAGGTGTAGTTAACATAAAATTGTATTAGTTTCAGGTGTACGACCTAATTATTTGGTATATGGACCTGGTACACCGCGATTACCATGGTAAATCTGGTTATCAACCAGAGAGAAAGAACAGGGACCTAAGTGCCAGCCAGAGAGGATCTTTGAAGCACACCACCTTTTTAAGAAAATAAAATGCGCTCCCTACAGTTTTGCATATTATGCCATTTTAAGAGTTTGGCTAGCCTGTTCCCCAAGAATGATTTCTTTGCAGTGCAGGAATGGGTGGACAATTTCCCCTCGCCAGGGGATAGAAAGTACCATAAATTCAGCATCTAGCATCCCTCCTCATAGCCTCCAAACTCGTATCCTGATTTCCCGGCTACTGTTCTAGGAGTCCCAGTTGGTTAATGTAAAACCAGGCTGATACAGGGCGCCTTACAGCTTCTGCTTGAACGGGAGCCAAAAGAAAGCGTCTTCTGGTGTTGGTGAACTTCTACCTCGCATGGGTCCGGAAAGAGCGCTATTGTGTCCTTGAACAAAAGCACCGAGGCGGCAGTGCGTTGAACTTTAAGCCAATTATCCCTGCATTTGCTCTCCTTCGGATGCCTCCTCCTTCCTGGGACTCCTCGGGCTGATGCTGAACATATTCAAATCTTCCCCTAAAAGGTTTTGTCTAGGTTGCTTCTTCAGTACTGTTTGAACATTAAATATGCAAATAATCATCATTACACTTCCAACAATTACACATGTTTGCGAGCACCGCGTCAAGTGCTAGCAGCAGAGCAATCATTTGTAAAGACAAATATTCCATTCCAAGAGATGCCATGCTGCTCAGAAGATCCTTGTTTGTATCAGTAGCCATGCTGCTTCCTAAAATCTGCAAATGAACGAGACCATGCTGCCAATCGTTGCCAGGCCCTTGCCCTCGGCAGAGCAGGTGCCAATCCCCCGTCGCAGGCGGCGGCGGAACCCGGGAGCCACGCAGTCACAGGAGCCAGGCCCGTGTGGATAGAGGAGGCCCTTGCAAAAGGCAGGTGCTCCTCGAGTCCCTTCTCTCTTCTGCGGCCCCTCCCCGGCCATCCCTCCTCTTCCAGGGGGCCTGGGCCCACAGAATATTTTAATTCCCGATTTCTGACTCTGTTATCATGTGTTTGTAGGAGATGAGTTGTCGTCTGTAGCTCGGAGGGGGCGCGCGGAGCTGCCTGAAACCACAGGCCACGGGTGTCACAGCGGGGCCTGCGTTCTTTTCTCCGCTGTTTTTATCTCTCCTCCCTCTCTCCTCCTCTCCCCTCCCTTCCCTTTGCTCTCTGCTCGGCCCCTCCCGCTCTTTCACGTAGTTCTGGATAATTGTCACCATTTACTTTTATCACATCCAAAGTGGCGGATTAGAGGGGCCTGGACTTGAGTTGGGACTAATCTTGCCTTCTCCCAAAGTCAGAAAATCCCAAGTCTTGCCGGGCCCAATTGATAACCCTTGTGCTTCTTTTCCATGAAAGACGGATGGCTCCGGCAAGCTTGGGAGACTGCAGATAATGGGATTGACTTGGTAGTTAAATCTCAGTGAACCAGGACAGCATAAGTAATTAGTGAATTGGATCCATCCCGGGGTGCTAATGATGGCTAAGTCTGCCCCCACGCCATTCTGGAAACGGCAAGAGGCACATCCATCTCACACAGATAAAAACCAAAGGGACGCTGCTCACAGACACCGTTTATTCCTTCTTTAGTGCACAATTTATCCTAGAAGGGGGAAAAAATCTAATTTTCCTTGAGTGATACCCAAAAGACCAAGTGACCACGCTCCCACCAGAGTTCATTTTGATCACAATACTGCTGCTGTTTTTAATTAAGAAAGGCTAATTAAGAGAAACTCCACATTTATCTTCTTATCTACTTGTCGGTACAGACTCTCAGACATTACCCATATTTGTTTACAATTTGGTTACTAGCTTTCTATCAGCGAGCCAGTGAGGATTCTGCATTTATAGTGAGGTTGGGGCATTATAAGGATTTCAAAATGGGAAGACCTGAGCACCTAACCACAATCATAACTTTTAGCATGTGAGATCCTGTTTTACACACACGCACATGCACGCACACACGCACAGATACGTGCACATAGTCATGCATATTTACATATATACATGCATATATGCATGTATGCTTACGCATCTATCTTTAGATTACCCATGATATATCTTTGTATTTCTCCACAAGTAATTCAAGTGTAAGGCAGCTGTGCACAGACTGGCCTTCTCCCATTTTTCTTTTACCCAGAGTGACGGCACTTTATGAGGATAATTTAGATAAATGTCTTTTCGTGGAGTTCACTTATCCTTCCAGCAAACATGATCGACAAAGAGCCACAGAAGACGAATGACACTGCATTTTGATCAAACATGTGTTCTGTCAATGGACAAGACTTCAAGGTGGGCATCTTCCTTCCCCTTTTTTTTTCTTCCCCCATACGATTCCATTGATATTCCCAACACCCAAAAAATGTGCACAAAATTCACTTTTGTGGAAACATGCTTAGGGGCAGGGACTCTTAGGAATTAAAAATGAAATTGTGGAGCAAATGCATTTCGCCTCCAAAGTTAGCAGGAGTCAAGTGGGCCAGTCTGACAGTTTCTACATGGCTAGCTCAGGACTAAGTGTGACAGACTGTGAGCATCCTCGATTCAGCTTCCTTGTGACAAAGGGTCATGAAAGCCAAAAATCAAGGCCTTGCCTCTTTGGTCCACGTTACTCCGTGTCTTCTGAAGGGGTGGCCTTTCTGCAAACCTTCCCTTCGGGGGCCGACGGGAGTTCTGACAGATAATGGGAGAAGCCACAATAATTGGTTAGTAATAATTGGTTAGGTTGCTTGTAACTAAGTTTCCTCTCCACACCCTACGCCAACCCAATTCTTTCTTGTTTGCACGTGAGGCTCCTTCCTGTGATTTTTAGCTTCCACACAGACTGGTTTCTCAGAAGGCATGTTTGTGTACACGTACCCCACACACACACATCAGCACATTATCATATCAAGGACTGATTTTCCCAAAACCTTTCTTAATATTTAATATTTGAGGAGAAAGCTGATTAGGCCAGCACTCCATTTCTTCCTCACAATCTGTCACTGATTAGGAGGTATTTAGACTAATGTCAGATGGAAGAGGGGAGGCAGGGTCTCACTGAGGAGAGTGCGCATGGTGAGAAATTGAGTCTCTTCCTGGAACCCAGCAAGTTCTGATTTTATTTTCCCGGATATGAATTTTTCAAAGTTTCAGTCTACTGAAAACTTGACCTCTGTGTTCAAACCAGACCGGCGTGTATTCATGTTTGTGGTTCAGATGATGTCTGTCTCCCTTTGGGCAGAGGGGGGTTTTGTTGATTGTGTGATTTTCCTCAGGAGCAATCTCTTATATGGCTTTCAATGTGCGTGTGGTACTGCTTAAAACAGCTCTGTCCACTAAGCAACGTGCAGTTTTATCCAGAAGTATTTTATTATTTTTGTACTTTTCTACCTATGCCAGGAAGGAATATAGCCTGATTTTTAAAAATGATTCTTTTCCCTGATATCGTTTCTCATAGAAGTACACTGCTCTGCCCTCATCACATACCACAGTAAAATTATAGTACGTATCTTACAGTGACTTTTGGAGAACTACTTACAGGATAAAAAAATGTTATTTTCCAATCTTTAAAAAAGCACCATATATTGAGAAGACTTGAATTGACAAAAATAAATTTATCTTTTCTGAGGAAAGTGGCACCCGAATAGGGTATTTTTTAGGGGCATATGTCTGTCCACATTAGCTAAGGAAACGCTATTAAAAAAAGAGTTCTAAGTTGTTGAATTCGAATATATATGCATGTATTATAGGTAAAAGGGTAAGATGGCAGGTGTTTCTATCTGTTCACCTGGGTATGAATCCCCAGCCTCATGCCCCATTAGCTGTGTCTTCTTGGGCACATTTCTACGCGTCTCTGTAATTCCATTTCCTCTTCAATAAGGTAGAAGGTAACAATAATACTAACTTGCCAGATCTTGGAGGATTAAATCAGTTTACTCATAGAAAGTGCTTTAATAACAATACCTAACACATTAAACATTTTTTTAAAAAAGCTGTTTTTACTAAAGTTGTATCTTATTAATAAAGGTGAGTTTTATTTTTTCCCCTGCATAAAGGATTTTATGTTTTTACCCCTAATTCTGGTGACTTCTGAGGTTTTTCACATGACAAAGAAAGAAAAATTGTCACACAGGTCATTTCCATGCAGCACTGCTATTGGCAATTTTCAAAACGTGATCCGTGTGAGGAGATGGAACTCCTGAAGATTCAGTCCAGGTGACGGTCAGCCCTGCATCCCCATCACCCCACGGCAATGCTTTGCTCATAATGTTCACTTAAGGTCTATTCAGTGGAGGACAACTTCTACACATAGACCTCTCCCCTCTTGAATCTGAAAATAACTAATCCATGCGAGGCTGATGATGAAATACACTTTTCAGAGAATCCTCTGAGTGACATTAGAAATTGGGACCCCTCCTCACATGGCACTCATTGTGAATGAATTATCTAATTTCATATAGCTGTCATTGTGGGATTATGGTTAAGAAATCAATTTAAGATTACAGTAATATTACTTTAGGACAGTTGGAAATTGGGGTGCCTGGGCCGGTTAAGCTTCTGACTCTTGATTTCAGCTCAGGTCATGATCTCAGGGTCGTGAGATCGAGCCCCATGTTGGGCTCCACACTGGGCATGGAGCCTGCTTAAGATTCTCTCTCTCCTTCTCCTTCTGTCCCTAGGCCTTCCCCCATGCTTCCCCTCTCTGAAAAAGAAGGAGAAGGAGAAGAAGAAGAGGAGGAGGAGGAGGAGGAGGAGGAGAAGGAGGAGAAGGGGAAAGAGAAGAACAGTTGAAGATTAATGATGAGATGAAAGGGAATGTCTTAAATATAAACCCAGTGTTTGTATTTTAATTGTTTCTGCATCCCTTTTACCTGGCCACTAATAACATTCCCTCCTTTTCATCATAGATTCACTTGCACAGTAATAAAAAAAGTTGTTATTTTGAAATTTTAGGGAGAAAATATTTAATAGAATTTTAAATACTTTCACTGCAATGATTGCTTTACTACCACAATGCATTCTTTTTCAACGTTGACCTTCATCATGGCAGACTACTCACATGGCGGTAATGCAGCAGTGATTACGTTGGCATTTGAACTTCCCCAGCCATACATAAACGGAGAGTTCCTTTACTCCATGAGAAAATGGAGTCTTTAAATGGAATCCTGGCAGGTGGACTAGCCACCCTCTCTGAGGAGTAGGGTTACATGGGCAACAGATGAAATCTACGAGGTATTCTTTCTATGAAAGAGACCAAGAGAATAGGAGAGAGAGAAAATGTGAATGAATGATTAAATGAACTTCAGGAGCATTTTTATCTGAGAGACAAGTGTGAAAGGAGAAATAATAAATGACTCCCTGGCTTTCTGGAAAACGATTGGTATCCATTGTCTATTCTGGACGCCATCTGATAGCCCATGCCATCTACCAATGGGCATAGAAAAGTTAACATAAAAGAAAAGGGGTCAGCTAAGTAGACAGAAGAGGCTTAGCCAAAACAAAGTGAAATGCTTCATTTCACTAAGGTTTGATTAATGGGATATTAGACACCTAAGACCGTTAAGACAAGAGCTAACTAGCCTTTAGCAAACTGTGCTGTGAATCACACTTCACACATCAAGATGTGAGGTAATGAGATTCTCAAAAAGTACTACATTTAGAAGCAGCCCCTTAAACTCGAACACACAATTCCCAACTCCTGCCAGTTGCTGGCACATTTCCACGGATGAAGTTGGAAAGGAAGCTCTGCATTTTTTTTTTTTTTTAGGGGTAGTTTTTGTTTGTTTGTTCCTGACCACTGATAGCATGAGCTAGCAGCTGGTGTGAGAATAAAGGAAAATATGTGTGTATTGGCAGCAGACAATTTATAACATAGTGTGATTATTCTCTCAGAGTCTTAAACATCAGAACTTATGGCTTAAAAAAAAAAAAGAGTAATTCGCATGGACAACTTTACAACAGCACATTGAGGGGGTTTTTGCTGTTGTTGTATGATGTGGGATTTTTTTTAAACCTTCCCCCCCACACACGCACACCCAAAGATTAGTGTGAATTCGTGACCAACATGATTCATAATTGATCAATCTTGAACATTTTAAATTTTTGTTAAGGATTTCACAGCCACGACGGGCCATTTTTCGCCGGGAAATGAATGCTTGGTAACGCTACATCTCCACCTAGTGGTAGCGGGGAGAAGTTCATCCTTTTTCCGCCCCCAGGAAGCCAAGATTTTGTGGGGCTTTGCAGCCAGCCTGCAAACCCTTGGTCGCTGTGGAGTCGAAGCGCAATGTTTAAAGATAACATTGTAATCTCGGGATATTTTTACTTCCTTTCCATCCCCCCCCCACCATTTTCCTTCTCCTCAACCCTAAAATCTGACATTATTAGATTGCAAAGTAGCTGAAAAATATTCCTCCCACTCCATTTTTTATTCTTACACTGTGCTCAGAGACTTTGACCAAAAACTCATTTGGGTAGCAAAGGAGCATCCTTCAAGATCCCCCCGCCCCCACCGCCCTGCTTTCTTATCCTCTGCCAGCTCACTACTTGGCAGGCGTCTCCATTGCTAGAGAGACCGAGCAGAAGTCTCTATATAGATGTCTCAGAGCTTATTCTCAGCCTGCTTGAAATATTACTTAGCAGGCCCCCTCACCCTCCGGTTTAATGAAGGTGCCGTGTCTACACTCCCCACCTCGGATCGTCCCAAACAGATATGCCCTATCAGAACGCATTTCCCCTAAGTGGCTCAGCACCCTGCTTTCCCATTAAACCCTGGTGACCGTCTTCAAAAGAAACAGTTTGACCATGCTCATATATCTTGAGTTTATATGATTTGAATAATCAATAAACAATTAAGAATGTTTTGCTTCTTTAATACCAAAAGGACATTTGAATCTGGTCACAGTGAAAAGGAAATAGTTTGTTTTGCTTTTAATTTGATTCGCCAGATTACAGACCACCTGCTCCACGGAGATGTTATATCAGACAATTACATAGAGTCTCCTATAGTTGCATCTTGTCGCCGTTGGATTCAGCATTGGTATCATCCGCACCGTAGTGAATGTTAAAACCAGGGCTTTTCGGCTGGTGTATGTCTAGAAAAATTAAAGCTAACTCAGAGAGTCGCTGCTTGCTAATCCCTGTAATTAAACACTACTTACAGGAAGGTATATTACACTGATTGGAGCAGTTGCTACTGTATTGGACCCAAAAATGTTTAATAATCCTACCCTGCGATGTTGAATTTTTTTAGTACCTATTAATTAACACCCATTAACTTATATAGAAGGCAAAAGGAATAAATGTATTAATTGTCAGTTCACTCCTGCTCTAACTTCACTTTTCCGTAAAGCTGGTGTTCTGGCACGTGATTCCTTAAATTGCAGGAAAGCTCCATATGTAGAGAAATATATGGAAAGGAGGTTAGAACAATGGAATTCTCAGAGCATTTTTAACTTGCTCCATGTTTAGAATGAAATGTACAGCATTCTTCAGCTCAGATATTGAAACTCGTCAGTTACCGTCCTCCTTGTTACCATCATCAAAGATCAATCCCAGGTGCCTTCCTCCTCCCCATCCTCCATCGGTTTCCCAAACCCTTCATTGACTGGGAACATTCTGCCTGGTTCGGTGTTTATGAATTCTCAATATGGTGCTCTTTCAGTAAGAGGGAACTGTATTCTGCCTTCATTTTGCCAGATCGTCCACAATTACACTGCTGTAACCAACACAACCTCCCTCCTTGAATGTCCTTTGAATGTTCATACTTAAACATAAGTGGAAATTGACCAGAACAGGAAGCATTCAAACTAAGGGCACTTCAAGCTTCCACAAGAGGACCAGTCCAGAACGAAGGAGCAAAGAACCAGACAGATTCTCTCAAAAACTATGTCACACAGAGAGAGATTAGGATTAGGTGTAGTGGGTAAGAAAAATCTTCTGAATCTGGGGTGAACTACCCTTGACTGTAGGCTTCTTGAAGGCATCCAGTGGCCACACCTGTAGCAAAATTTGCACAAAATTCAATCTCTCTTGGGCCTGCCTATAACTGAAAAGTCCTCTGTAGGATGAGCCATGACAATTTAATGATGTGGGGACGTAAGAGGGTTTAAGAGAGTTTCCAACAGTGTCTACAATGAAATACACACACACATTGCCCCTTTCAAATCCATCAGCCTGACTGCCTTCAGTGACATTCTAAATTAAAATGAGCCCCATGTTTTAAAATGATATTTCTTAAGTAAGAGAGGAAGAGGTGATTTATAAGCTTGGGTGTGTGGGGTTGCTTCTGGAATCTCACCGAGCTTCCACCCCGTGCCTGTGATCTAAAGTGGGGGAGGGGAGAAGAGCAAATTCTGCAATCTGACTCGATCAGACCCACCTACTTTCCAACTCTACTGTTCGCAGGGAGAAGGCACGGAGGTTTGCTAATAATTTTTGAGATTCCACATTTAATTGTATTCATAGTAAAAGTCTTTGTGATTTAGACAACTGTTGTGGCCCCTATAACAAGAGTCACACTAGCTCTTGCTGCCACCAGGTATCACTCTTACAGGTGGATCCTCCACCGTCTGGTGGGTCCTTGTTCATTATTGTGTAGATGTGTAGATGCCTCTGCTGACTGAGACCCCTGCCTGTGCCCAATGCTGGGCTCCAAGGACAAAGCCTTTACAGTGCCTTTGGACACCCTCAGTCCCCCAAGCACAAGGAATTGATGAGTAAGGACCAGCCTTAGCCGCACACCAGCTGGAACACCCCCACGACTCCTTGGGTTCCTGTCACCAGCACAGGACCTTTCCCTTTCCCTTTCAGAGAATACAGATTCCCGGCTCCGGGCTGCTCCACCTCAGGGAGGCACTCCTCTCCAGAACCCCCTGGTATCAGCGGCCCTTACAAATGGCAGGGCTCTAGCAAGCCAGAAGGCTCTACCTTTTCCTCCTGCCAGGACCCAGTCCTCTTTATTTATATAACAAAAAAGACAGACTCCTCCCCTATACGAAGAAGAAAATCTGCTCCAACACGATTGGCATGATACCTAAAATCCTCTCTTATCTTTCCTGATAGGTGCTTACTACCATGAACCCACCCTGACACCCACCAGTACTTTAAGAGTATAATCTCTTCGTGTATAGTATAGTGTGTATATATATATATATATATATATATATAGTATAGTCCTCTTCGTGTTCATAGAACCTCCATGCCCAGGCTCTTAATCAATGGCTGGATATTTTCTTTGTCTGTGATGAAATTAAGGTTCCCAAGAGCAAGGGGCACCTGGGTGGCTCAGTGGGTTAAAGCCTCTGCCTTTGGCTCAGGTCATGATCCCAGAGTCCTGGGATCGAGCCCCACATCGGGCTCTCTGCTCAGCAGGGAGCCTGCTTCCTCCTCTCTCTCTCTGCCTGCCTCTCTGCCTACTTGTGATCTCTGTCTGTCAAATAAACAAATAAAAATCTTTACAAAAAAAAAAAAAGAAAGAAAAGAAAAATGATCCTAAGAGCAAGGCCCTCCCCATCTCATGCCCTGAAATCTGGCTTTCAGCACAAAATGGACAACTTCCCTGTACCAGGCGTGGATAAGTCTGGTGCAGGAAGGACTGGAGATCTTTGAGGTCCGGAAGCAGGGATGCTGACAGGATTCTGCTCCAAGAAGCAAGCCCTGTGTTCTCAACGCAGGAACACTTTCAAGAACCCAGCACATGCTTGATGGATTTTCTTCTTTATCAGTTGCTCCAACTCTGCCTGCTTTTAAGGTCAGTCCTCCTTTACATAAGGAAATTCACATCAATAAGGGAATGTCAAGTGGAACCTTGAATAATCAGCAAAGTAACGAACTGACATCTTTAGAAAGAGAAGCACAATTCCAGGGCACGCTCTTGTGTTCCCTCATGACAGCAGCAGACCTGAACTGGGAAGGCCACAGAACATACCAGAAGAACAAATGAGTGACTTCGTGGAAATAAAAGGGAAGAGATTGAATTTATTTCCAGGGCCAAGGCACTCCAGGACGCAAGGACAAACCTTCACAAAAAATACTTCTTGTCAAAAGTATATAAAAACTATCCACTTCACAAAATCAGGGATTTGTTCCTAAAATCCCGCATTGATTTGAGTATGTCAGTGGCGGGTAGAGAGGCCTCTTTTTTCCTGAAGTTAAGTGTCTTTCTGTAAGGATGGGCCCAAAAGGAGTGAATTTTCCGTTCACTCCACATGAAGCTTCTAGAGCTCAGTGGAGTGGTTTAGAAAAATTAAATAAGATAGTCCCTTCCTGCTCTTCATTCCCTAAGTAGTCCTTCAGCCCCATACAGAATTTAAAACTGTAATGTGTTTGGAATTACTGGATACAGAGAACTAGGGGGGAAGTCCAAATTTTGTGATCCCTATCTAAGGCAAACTGTATAAGCAAACACTTGGCTTCCATTTCTAGCCACTTTCTCTAGCTCCCTCACAGAAATGCTCCTGTGTCTTTCTCAGAGGTGCCAAGGGTACTCACTTCATAAGTACTTCTCAAGCGATCGTTTTGAAATCCCAGTGCTTAGATGATGGATATTATTAGGCCTCGGGAAATACCCTCACCAGTCTCAAATTGACTTGTAGAATCTAGGCGCAGGAGCTGGGGGAAAAAAAAAACCAACATAACATCTGTGCATTTGGCTAAATTCTGAACTTCTCTGCTCCTACTTGTAGACCAAACTACATTGTGAGGAATCCAATGCGTTCAAGTTAATGACTCATAATTTGCTTGTACCAAGTTTCAATGCATATTGTATTCATTTATCTGTATCCTAGTCTACATGCTTATTTAGTTAAGAGCAACTATCCAACTTATCCTGGTATCTCCACAATTATGCAATATATGGGCTTGGGGTAGAGGTTCAGTAAGTTCTTAATGGAAATCAGACCTCCCCAGCAGGGGCTCTTATTAACTCTTGAAATGTGCTACTTCATCTTGTCATTCCTTCTGTGGATGTCCATGCACATGCATGTAAATGTGTGGTGTCGACTATTTCAAGACTCTTTTGGGTTTTCTAAGAATCGAATGGGGAGACTGAAGTGGAGCCTTGGCTGGAGAGAGACAAGAATGAATAAATCGCCCAAATCCAAGAATGATTCCATCATTCCTCGCATCCAGTTAGTTCAAAAAATTTAAAATTGTTCCAATCAATAGCACTGGAATTACTGAAATCCGACTGCCTGTCACAATGCTAAGGGAACTGCTGAAATTTCTTCATGACAAGAACTCAGAGGAAGCATCAGCTTAAGGAAAAATTTTACATTCTCCGAAGTGTTAGCATAACCATAGGTCCTCACAGGAACAGAACATCTCAGAATGTGCTAATCTATCTAGAAATTATCTGACAGTTCAAACAGAACCTTATAGCCCTGCCCTCTCTCAAGCTGAAAATCATAATGAAATTATAAGGGGCTTTGAAGTTGCCCTTTGTTATTTTTGTTTACTTTTTTCATATTACTTCCAGACTCCTCTCTTCACCCTCCAAGGCCTCAAATTACCCACCTCCTGTATTCTCCCTCCGCATACTCACAAAGATAAAGTTGTAGACAGCAGGGCCAGACCACCTGCTACCTTCCTACCATCTTCTGTATAATCTCTTACCCAAACTTTCTCAGATCACAATAAAAAAAAAAAAAAAAGGCAAGCTACTCTGTCATACACAGCTCTGTTGTTCTTCACCTTATAATGATGATACATATTCCAAAATGTGGGAAGTGTGGGGGATGGGGAGAAACAGGGCACCTAGGGAGAAGCCTATTGGAAAAGGGAGGTTCAGAACCAGGGGTAGTGGAGTGCAGTGTCAAGATGCCTTTGTAGGGTAGTTGGAACGCACCAGCTTAATCTCCCCGACTCCTTGTTTTTATTTATTGTTTTGTAAGATTTTATTTATTTATTTAGAGAGCAAGAGAATGCAAGCAGGGGGAGGACCAGAGGGAGTGGGAGAACCTCAAGCAGACTCCATATTGAGGGCAGAGCCCGACATGGGACTCGATCTCACGACCCCGTGATCATGACCTGAGCTGAAATCAAGAATCGGATGCTTAACCGACGGAGCCACCCAGGCTCCCCTAGACTCCTTGTTTTTTGTTTTTGTTTTTTTTTTTTTTAAAGATTTTATTTATTTATTTGACAGAGAGAGATCACAAGCAGGCAGAGAGGCAGGCAGAGAGAGAGGAGGAGGAAGCAGGCTCCCCGCTGAGCAGAGAGCCCGATGCGGGGCTCGATCCCAGGACCCTGAGATCATGACCCGAGCCGAAGGCAGCGGCTTAACCCACTGAGCCACCCAGGCGCCCTTAGACTCCTTGTTTTTAAAGTGAAGATAAAAATCATACTTAATACTCAGTTGCTGTGAAGGTTGAATAAGATGATGCGGGCGGTCAGCGCTCGCGGTCGCGGATGACTAAAGATACCTAGGTTGTCTCGTACTATGAGATCTCCTCCTCCCCCTTCTTGCCCCTTCCCAACCTCTCTCTCCCCTTGTCATCCCTTCCTCATCTCTTATGTCTTCCCCCTCCTTCTCAGCTTCTGATGCAATTTGTTAAGTAGGACATGTAAAAGTATATGTTTTATATGTTACCTCTTCTGTTGAAAAGGAAGACGGCCATCTTTGCGCAGGGGCTTAAAACTACCCCTTAACACTCTTGTCTAGATCCCTAAAAAGAAGCAGACACAGCCCCAAGAAACATGGAGAAAAAGCACTCACAGTAGTTGTCTGAAGAGAAATGTTCCTGCTAAGGTCCCTTGCTAGAAAACAACACGTGTTTTTACCCATACTAACACTGCATACCTATCATTCCAGCGTGCTGGGCCCTGTACAGCCTCATTTCAGCTTGCAAGGCCAGATCATGAGAGCACATTGCATGCCAGGCATCGTGCCTTACATACTCCTCACGATGACCCTGCAAGCTCAGGGCCGTCCCAAGACAAGGCCTCTGAGAAACAGCGAGGCCAAGTCCCATACAATCCCACCAAGGCAACCGAGGCAGGGCTGAGTCTGATTAGGTCTGTTTGGCTCAACACCCATATGTTCCCGCTATCTTTCTTGAAAAAGAAATTAATATCTCAGGGGGGAAAATGTCCTATATCATTTTCCAGGTACCTGAGTATAGATTTCCTTTCCTCAGTCTACCAGCATTCCAGTAATGTGGCATGAATGCACCATGCTCACTTTAACTTGGTGGAGTCATGTTTCAAGCACCCTGTATTGACAAGAAAAGCCAAGGGTGACTGACTGCAAATTGTCCTTAACCGTAGTGGACTCTCCTGTCCACTTGGCATCCATGTTGCCTAGACAGGAATCCTGGGACCCAGTCAACATGGCTGGTTTTCACCAGGCCTCCCTTAGACAGCTTCTTCTCTCAGCTCAGCCAACTCCTGCTACCATCTAGGTCTTGCAGTGTCTCTCCTCTCATAAATTTTTCTTCAGCCCCAATACCATAATTCTTTCTTCCCTTAATTATGGCTTGGAAACACAACACTGAGCCATGCTGCGTGTTGTGACTGTAATTCATTAGCACTGGGAGGTTGTGGGAACATGTCCTCACCTCTCATCAGCAATTGGAATGTGGATTCTCTTGGTGTCGAGTTTTCCACAATCTTTATGAAGTGAAATGCAATATTAGTTTCTAAGGCTTTCCCAAGCAACTGTCTTCTAATGGGAAAACTTTAACAAAAAATATGTATCGCATGCCAAATAGCTAACCTCACTCTCATAAATATTTATATTTTAGGCAGAGTCGAAACATCATTTGTAAGATGGATGTGCTTCTTTGGATTCCAACAAGAAAATGCCTCACGAGCTGAACCAGTTTCTACCGCTAATAGGCACAAAGCCCTTGGCCGTGGGCTGGGGGGTAGGATGGAACAAAACAAAATCACTGACTATTCGAGGAAGAAATCCTCTCAGAAAATTCCCTGGTGTCATGCATTTTCACTAAAGTGGAAAATGGAAACAAAAGAACAAATGTTGGAAGATATGGCTTGGAAAGATCTCCAGCTGCTGTTGGGAAGTGGCATAGATAGGACTGGGATGGGCCAGTTGATATGGAGCAGTGGCTAGATCTCAAAGTGTGGTCCTCATGCCCCTGGCAGCAACATCATCTGGGAACTTACTAGAAATGCACATTCTCAGGCTCTGACACAGATCTGTTGAAAATCGTGTGGGGAGACAGGGAGGTGTTCTGTGTTTTACTAAGCCCTCCAGGTGATTCTCAAACACACTAGACTCTGAGAAACGCGGTGGTTTATGGTCCTGGCATCAGAAAACACTAAGCTTGAAGGCTGCCTCTAAAACTATCCCGCGTCCCTTGGTGCATGATTTAACTTCTTCAAGCTTCATATGGCTCATCCATGAAAAGGCCATAATGTTACTTATCTCCTGCGGTTGTTGCAAAGACTCACTGAGAAAATCCATATAAATCCTTTGTAACAGTGCCTGGCACAAAGTATGATACCATATATGTTATCTGGCTTTACCAGCATAACTAAATTCATGCAAATTAACCAAATCATGTAGATTTAGACTGTAAATACAGAAAGAAAAGATGTAACAGTTTCAAACAAGGTATTCACTGAAGTCAAAGCAACTTGCTTTGATGATTCAATGTAAACTTGAGGGTTAAAAGTAACTGTATGTGAAAAATGATTTTTGCTTCCCTATCAAAAAAAAAAAAAGATTATTTATTTTTTATTTATTTATTTATTTTTTTTGCAATATTCAGTGTGATGGGCACCCTGTGAGAGTCACAGTAAGTCCCCTGAGCCCCTCCTTTTGTCCCAGCCCTTTTGCAGAGACTACTTCTTAGCAGACATCTCCTGACTCTGTAGGATGCAATGTTCACCGCCCTGTCCTCCCTCCAAGGGAGGTCTTCTACCTGGGTCTTCTACTGTGGACTTCTCATGGAAGGTCTGCAAGAACTTGACATTCACCATTGTCAACTGGAGGTGCAGGAGAAATAACAAGCATGAAGCTGCTGTCCCACTGGGAGACGGGACCCAGAAGTGAGTCTGCCCCCTCCTTCTATTAGCTAGACAGATCATCTTGAGATTTCTTTCAAATGACTTTTGGAAAGACGGGGTACCAACTTGGTAAGACATTCTTGAGTTTCATTTCTTTCCTTCCCTGCTATAATTCCCTCCCCTCCTGTCCTCCTGCTCCCTGGGCTCACTTCCAAAACAAGCCACCTGCATCCAAAATTATGTCTCAGCCTCTGTTTGGGGGCCTAGGCCAAGACAGCCAACTTCAACCAAAAAGGAATAATAGCATAAAAGTTGTGATATATTTTTTTTAAGTTTGCTCAGTAATTCTGGGTGCAGAACAAGGATATGTAAGCTGAGATCCATGCGTGGGCTTCCGATAGTTCCAGAAAGCTCCTGAAATCTTATCCAGATTTTATGCATGTGTACTTTTCTCTCTAGGATCAATAGTAGCAGCTGGTCCAAGGAGTCTGGGGCTGAATAAATGAGGTTAAATCTATTGTTTTATACAGGTCACAGGACAAATTCTATTATTATGAATAATGTGACTCTATGACTAATACAAGTGACTCTTTCAATTCTTTTGGTGTATTCAAACTTCAGAATATCGAAGATCATTTGAAATGGGTGGAACATCTCAACTTCTTGGTTTCTTGTTTGACTGATTGATTTTCCAAGGGGAACTGACTCCCTCGTGATTTTACGTGTCCATCCAGACCTCCAGGCCTTGTTTGAACACCACAGCCTTTGCCACAGTTCTGGCCTCTGCTTCCTCTCTCGCCTCACAGCCTTCTGGCCTCACTGATACTTGTAGTAGCTGCCCATTGCTGCTATAACAAATTACCACACACTTGTGGATCAGGACAACATGCATTTTTTTGTCTTACAATTTGGGAGGGCAGAGCTTAAAACCAGTCTCACTGAGCTAAAGTGAAGATGTCAGAAGGGCTGGTTCCTTCTGGAAGCTCTGAGAGGAGAATCCATTTCCTGGCCTTTCTTGCCTCCTAGAGACCGCCTGCATTCCTTGGTTTGTGGTCCCTTCCTTGTATCATTCACACTGTACTCTTTTTTCTTAAGAAAGTCCATGCAGACAATCTGGGAAAATCTTCTCCTGTCAAGATGCTTAACTTAATCATATGGTCAAAGTTCCTACTCATAGGTTCTGGGGATTAAGACTATAGCTATCTCCGTGGGGCATTGTTTGGCTACCATCGTGTTATTTGAACATGGACAGAACACTCTACCTCAGGGAACTGAATGTGCTGTCCTTACTCCAATATATTTGCATGGCCAGCCCCATGTCATCATTCAGGCGTCTGCTCAGGTGTCACCTCCTCTGGGAAGCCACCCAGGTTAACTCCATCCTGACTCCCATCTCTCAGTACCCACTATGCCCTTCCTCCACTTTAGTTTTTGTTTAAAGTGATGGTATTAAGTGACTATATATTACAGATTATGTATTCATTCATTAGTTTGTGGATCCAATAAGATAGGGAAGCAGCCACCCACCTCATGCCCCACCAAAAAAAAAAAAAAAAAAAAAAGAAGGTGGGAAAAAAAAAAAAAAAAATAAATAAATAAATAAATAAATAAGGTTCTAGCTAAAAATGGCCTAAGGAAGTAGAGGCATTCTGGGAGAGGCAGGAAAGTCTCCATGAGGTTTGCTTTGAAAAAAATTTTCACCTTGATTAGAAGGAAGGAGAAAAAGAAAGACTTAAAATCCTCAAGCATGCCTCTGAGCACAGCTGGAATGTTCCCAAAGACCAGGGCCTCACTGGTCGTCCCAGCTTCCCACAGGCTCACAGCAGCCACTGGATATTGGGGGCCTGGCACCTACTACATGATGAGAGTCCTGGATCCCATTGTCTTCCTGCCCTCAATCTCTCTGTAGATCTGGTTGCAAAAGGAAGACATCCCGTCCCCCACATTCGGCCCAAGGAAGCCTTTCCAACATACCTAGGACGTGATTTTCTCTTACAGAGAGCTGCACTAGTGAATGTAGACACTGTTTTAAATTAAGAAAATGCCAGGGGGAGAGACACTCTTCTCTAAGGAGAGCAGTTTATGTCACAGTCAACACAGACAGAGGGCGGTCTTTCTGGAATCCATACCTGAGGCAAATAGTCACTGACAGGCCCATCTACCACCCCAGGTGGTTGCTTGGCATCTGCAGGTGTGAATCTTATCACTGTACTCCTGACTATTGGGCCATGAAGAGAAAGAGATGAGAAGAAAGGCAAGGGATGTAGAATACATATTAGAAAAAAATTGAAAGTAGGGAAAAGAAAGCACACAGTGGAAATGCTCATTCTTGGAATCTGACCCCCCAGGCTTTGAATCCTGGCTCCACCATTACCTCACCCATGACTCTGTTTCCCCCTCTCTAAAATGTGGCCAGTGACGCCATTTGTTTTACAGAGATTGAGGATAAAAAGAAATCCTCTACCTAAAGCAAAATAACATCTAGCATGTAACAGCAATTCAAAAAACATGAGCTATTTCTGTCATTTGCTTTTAGTCACAAATATTCTGATGCTAACCTTGGTGCTGGTAGTCACTCTTTGACATGGAGATAATCACACACACCCTCATTTTCTCTGTTATTTTTCTTTTAAAGTTTCACAAATGGAGACAAGTTGCAATGCAGCCTGGCCCTTCCTGGAGAGTGGGGAAGTAAGGGTGGAGTGAGGTGGTCCCCTCAAAATAAGCTTTTTAATCTCCCTTCTCCCTAGACTCACATAGTAACATCTCCTGGGCAAGGATGGAGACATTCATAGTGATTTGTCATGGATAAAAAGTCATCTACGATGAGGACCACAGATACTACTACTGCAGAAAGTCCAGTTTTCTCAAATATGTCACCCAACAGAGAACTGTGGCACCTGTTCCAGAAATTATGCTTTGTAACTTTTAAAATATAAGACTTACCTTTCTTCAAGACCTTGGCATTTTCTATCCAAGTGCCGCTTATAATTTGGAGTGCTTTTATTCTGCAAAGTAATTTTTTTTTTTCAACTAGGGGAAATGCATTTGGTGCCAGATATAATTTTGGAAGCCCACTACAGGTGGCATATTGTACATGTCCAAGGCCACAAGTCTGCCTTCTTGGGTATAATTAATATCGATATTAGTACTAGTAGTAATGTTTGGAAAGTGGTAAATTGATATCGATGATAATCATGATAGAGTTCTACCTTCAACTGTTTGTAACAAAATACCACACATTGGGGTGACTTATAATCAACACAAAGTTAGTTTTTACAGTTCTAGAGACTAAAAGTCCAAGATCAAGTCACCAGAATATTCAGTCTCTGGGAGAAACCTGCTTCCCAGGCCATAGATAACTACCTTCTTGCTATGTCTTCACATCATAGGAGGAAGGAAGAATTATTTTAGGTTCTCTTCTAAATGGACACCAATCTTATTCATGAGGGATCTGCACTTGTGACCTAACCACCTGCCAATAGCCCCACCCCCAAAAGCTATCATAAGAGTTAGAACCTCAATACATAAATTTGAAGGAACACAAACATTCAATGCATAGCAGATTATATGTGGCAAAATCCCATACATATCCCCTTTGCTAAAATGGATAAATGACAATCCCTTATATTAAAAATCACACACACACACACACACACACACACACACATGCATGCACACACACACACACCAAAAGTTGTCAGATCACTGTAACCATCAGATTTTAAATAAGGGTGTGATGAAGTAAGAAGATGGCTCTTAGGTCCATCAAACTTAGCCTTCATAAACCACAGAGAACAAAATACTAACAGAGGAGGGGAAAAGGCAAACTGTCTCAAGGAGGCCAGTCTATCTCTGATACTGTCGCATGTCTCCCCATTTCAAGTCAATTCGTTCTGACAGAAGAGGATCTTGATATCTTCCCTATTTTCTTTATTTTTCAGGGCAGCTAGGATACGTCTAGTGTTTGAGTCTAGCACAGAACTCCAAAAGCATGCTTATGGCATAAAAAATGAATTGTCTCTATCTTGTGCCCTCCTCCCCAAAACTTGATTTGCCTCTCTCTTACGTGGAAGACAGCAACTGTTATTTATTTATTTATTTTTAATTTAACTGTGTGACCGTAGTGATTTTGTTTCAACCATCAATTCGGTGGTATACCGTGTGGGGCTGTCATTTAAGATGGGCACTCACGGACGCTTCCTCATCTACCTACACCAATGGCTTGCCAAATAATTTCATTACCTTAAAATTAATGAAAGGTCCTACCTCCATAAATAATCAATTTTTCTTAAAGTCTCCCCACACTCTAATGTCTTCTTGATATGACAAGTACCGTCCCTTAACCGTCAAAGATGAAACACAGCTGGGGTGGTGTTTTCGTTCTTATCCTTTATTTATAGAGGGCATAGGTGCGGACACAGCCCTATGCTGGGTGTGCCCCTGCGCCAGACAGAACAAAGCGAGGATTTTCCTTGTGGGGAATTGCAACAGAAACGCACACAAGGACGCACAAGACAATGAACAGCCATAAAACACAATGCATTGTGAGCAATGTGGAGAAGTGAGTGGTGATCGTAACAGAAATGCTTTGCAGAACAGATGGTTTTTAAGGAGTTTTGTGATAAAAAGAAGGTGAGTGCACATTTTTTGCTGTACGTTAATAGGAGGCTGCTGTGGGATTCTGAGGAGAAGAGAAAAATGCAGCCATGGGGAGGAAACTTCTTTCCCTCCACAGCCTGGGTGAGTCTCCTTTGCTTCTCCATTATCCATACTTCGTAATTAGAGGTAATTATACCCACTTGGCCAGTGGGTATATTTCTCCGAAATAAAAGAAAAAGCGAACAAATAATGGCCAAGAATGCGATGTTGAGTAGTCTCAGCGTTGGGTTTGGACAAACCTTGGGTCAAATTTGGGCCGCTGGGCATCTTCAGATGAGCAACCTTGGAAATTCTGGTTTGCCCCTTTTCAAGATTATTATTATAGGTCCATAAATGCTTGGGGCCAGATATGTTTTCAAATTCAGAATAATTCAGGATTTACATGGGTAATATGATATGTGAATGGCATATCACATACCAGCCAGGCAAGGTCTGGGATAATAAAACACAGACATAATTTTACGTCAAAATATTCCAAGCAAGTGAAATAAACAAAGACTCTAGGCAGCCTCATGTCCATTCAGTCTAGATTTTTCTGCCAGTAAGTTTGGGTATATTTTCATGGACTGGGGAGTCATGCCACAGCTTCCTGTGGGGAAGCAAGAAACTCAGCATGTGAGCGTGTGACAGAGAGGGTGATCGTGGGCAGCAGACACGGCACGCTCGCTAAGTTACCACTTGTGCCCTCCCTTCCTCTTCAGGACCAGCTCCCCAGTCCCAGTTCCCAACTCTCCTTAGGGCCCACTCCCACCCGTCGCCCAGCTAATGGCTCCACTAGGCAAGAGTGGCCTCTCCAAGAAGCTATATTCCCCTAGACTGTTCTGCCAATGCCAAACAGATCCACCATACCTGGCAGAAATGCTGTAGTCTTGTCCCATTATTCACAGGCTGGTGGACCAAGCCCTCAGCTAGTTCTACAAGCCCAGGTTCTGATCCGCATTCTCCTTACCCCTCAGTCATGTAATTCTCAGTTCCTAAACTCATTCTCCTGTCTCGGGCCTTTCCACTGGCTATTTCCTCTGCCCAGAATGTTTCTCTCCTGCTTTCCCAGTCCCCATGCTCTCATTCCCTGGATTTGAGCTTAAGGGTTGCTCTGTGTTGCCCACATTTGGCCAAAGTGTTACTTGTACTACTTAGCACCCCAGCATTTTCCTTCTTCAAATCCCAGGTATATATTTCCTGGAATTTGATCACACAATCTTCTGATGAAATATGGGTTCCACAAGACAGGTACTGCACCCATTCTTTCGCTGTTAGATCACAGGGCCCAGAACATTGCTTAACACCCTGTATCGTCACTCTATGTATATTTCCTAAATTGACAAAAGACAGAATGAATGTCGAAGGCATCTCTGAGCTGCTAAACACGAGGCTAGGTAATTTACTCACGCTCTTTTATCCTTCTAACAAAACTTTTCTTTGTTAATCTCTTGTATGCCAAAATTTAACCTTGTCAGGTAAGTGTTACTGTCACCATTTTGTAGATGGAGCCAAGCCTGAGAAAAGTCCAGTAACTTGCACAACATCACAGGGCAAGTAAAGTGTGAATTCAAGGCTGGGGCAAAGGTCTAGCTGGAGTCCAAGCTTCAGTCCCTTCCCCTCCATCACACTGCCTGGGACCTGATGCCAGTGGCAGGTGGAGGTGGGAAATTGACCCATGTAGACATGGTTTTAGTGAAACTACAACAAAATTTAACTTACAGATTGAAGTGAAGAGCTTGTTCGAGACTCTGGAAGGAAAAATGATAGAACAGTTATTTACGATTACAGTGTTCCATGTCCAGGTGACAGAACTTACAAACAAAAAGAAATTTCGGTAGGCCTCCTGTGCCCAAGGACAGTGGTGTCGCCTGCTATTTGGCTGGGATAGGCAGAGCCATAGTCGGCCAGAAACACTGAGAAGCTTCACTTTCTAGTAGAAGAGAAGATACAATTCTTTTCTTGGAGCATCCATTCCGTCACCCCAAAATACCTTCCCTTCTATCACAGCCCCAATGGTAAGTATGGTCACACCCCTATTGTAAGCAAAAACAAATTTGCAAACTTTATCTTTTGGAGAGTTGCTTTCTCTGAGTGACGTGCTGTGTTCTTTACTTGTGTGAGTTCAGTGAATGTTTTGATTTCATCTTAAAGTAATAGTTGATGAAACTTAAACTGTACCAGAGATATCATCATCACTATTCTTTTCTTTACCAAAATTATAAATGTCATACCTTTTCTATATGTGTACGATAAATCAAAAAGTTAGAAATGTTTATTAGACATATAAATCAAAAAACTTTCAGCAAAGCCTTGCCTTTGAATAATTCCTCCCCATTACTATCAGACTTCTATGGGAGAAATAAGGTATATTTGGTTGCCTTAAAGAAAAAGTAACCAATAATATGTTAGCTCTTTTGCTATGTATATATAATCATTGAATGACATTCTACAGTGTAGCTACTTTAAGAAGACTCATGTGCTAAGAATCTCACATCTCAGGATAAATATGCCAGATGGTTATCATTTGTCCAAAAATCTGAACACAACAGAAGATATGAAAATGGATAAATGTCTCAGAAAGCAGTGCTGGAAAGAGCAAAGCAAATTTCATCTGTTTCTAATGGTAGTCTGGGGCTGGACAAGTAAGTTAGTGTAACCCTGAAATGAAATCTTGAGATATGGAAATGATTAAAAAAGATGGAACAGAATTTAGCACAAATGTTCTGGAAAGGAATTAAAAAAAAAAAAAATTAATGGGGAATATGCCACAAGCTTGACTCCTGAGCAGTTTGTGGCTTTGGTCCTGGCCCTAAGATAAGCTAGCTGCTGATGTGTCTCTGAGCTCCAGTTCCTTCCACTGTAAAATGAAGATAACAGGGCTATTGTCAAAATTAAATGAGATTGTACTCACATTCAGGCACTAGCTAGCGTGGTAGAATTATTCTGCTACAGAACTTTCCATAACTTCATGTGTTAGATAATTGGAGAACTTTCCTAATGAAATAAATTCTAATCATTTCATGAACTTAGATTCTGTCCGGGTTACTGTGTGAAAGATGATGATTGCAAAGGTCAACTGACCGTGACCGTTCCCATCAGGCCTTTGTAAGAATGACCCCTCTCCCCACCACCTAGTCTCACAGTTCAATTAAAAGGGTTATCTTATTATTTATTGGCCTCGCTCCCTGGTCCCAGTCGATCGATCCAAGGGTGGGCAATTAAGTAAACTAAGCCAATGAGAACTTGACCCCGAATTTGTGGACATGGAACCAGAGAAACCATAATTAAAGTCTCTTCCCCAGGGTCTGAAATAATATAATATAAAACTGAGGAGCTAAGAGGGCCAAGACCCAGCCACCTGGGGTGCTTTTGTGGTAAGGATGCTTCGGGGCAGAAAGATGCCATGATGGGTGAATATCCTGTCACTTGCAGCCACGGAGGCCCTAGAAGTCTCTGGAAAACTGTGGTCCCTAGAGAACCATTCGTGGTAGAATGATCAATGAATTGAAATTCTTGCTAAGATTTTTAGAACGTAAGGACAACATGTACCCCAATGTACAGGTCACATAACTTGGTTACTTGATATTTCTACAAATTGTCGAATGAGCTTCCCAGAGATTAAAACACTTATTTTGAGAATCATTAGGAAATATTGTAAAGGTGATACCCTGAGGTGAAACATGAACACCAGATGATAGATAAAATAGATAAAATTCTTCTGGTTGAAAATTAAATTGGTTGATTTTATAGGTGAACCAAAGGAGCATTTACTCTTTATTTCCCTTCCCTATCTTAAATATTAACTTTTTTTTTTTTTTCCAAATAAAAGCTTTCTACCCACTAGGCCCTAGCTAAAGCTGGCACATGGAAAGTTATTCAGTCATACATAATGTATCTGTGGAAAATGGTAAGTATGGTCAGCCTGAGAGCATGTTCCCTAATGCTATTTAATTTAGAAATAAAGTAGGTCTTTTTTAGAGGAGTAAATACAGTGAAATAATTCTGTTATATATTCAGAATTAAAAGCAATGCCCACCATATGGCAAAGGTTAATTATATCAATAAAGGGCCCCACATGAATTGGAGTCTACCTGTGGGAATGAGACACCTAGGGAGTTTGTGTGGCAGTGGAAAATTCGCTACCTCTATCGTCGGTTGCTGAAATACATTCTACTCTTCAACTATAATAATAACCACAATAATAGTAAGTGGCACGTAAATAGCACTTTTCAAATGCAGCAACATAATACTTTGCATTTCTGTGAGCATTTACAGTCAGTAGAGCTCTTCCCCACACATTACTCCAAGGGAAACTCACAAGTTGGCTGGACAGAGATGATCCTGTCTGCTTAAAGCTCCAAGAGATCAAGTGCCGAAAGTCAAAACTGTCACATGTGTGGGGGCTAGGCTGGTACTCAGGTCTTCTGGTAGTTTCAACATCCTATTTGCAAAACAAGTGATCCGCATAGTGTCTCATTACATGTGAGACACTTGTGCCTGTTTGCAGATAGGATGAATGGGCGGCAGGCACTTGAAAAAGACTCTTCTAAAATCTGATGTCTCTTTTATAATCACCCAAAATCAAGACGTATTTCTAGTTATAGTAATCATTTTGAGTGTATTTTTCATGTATACAGCAGTTTGCAATTGACAAGGTACACTCATATCCATGATGTCATTTGAACCTCACATCTTCATCCCCAGATAGAAAAGACAGGCCTTACATTCCAGTTTGAGTATAAAGGAAAAAACAGAGATCTATGATCATAGAGGTTTGACTAGATTACCCAATTTTATAAGCTCAGAATGGCAGAGGGAGAATGCTGACTAGGTCTTCCCATACCAACCCAACACCATATACCATGGAATCTGACCTTTCGTGTCATTGTGAAAAAAAGGTCATTAGCCACACAAATGTCATTTTACCTCTAAAGCATATCAGACACCATCCATGAGCTAGGATGTAGAACGATAGCTCATGTTAAGGATGCAGAAGTCATTTTCAAATTCACTTTCTAACTTTGAAGCTCCTTTCTTCAAGTCCGCTTTCCAGAAGCACGTGTCTACATGGTTGGCGAAACACCCAGGATGCTGGAGGGATGAAAGCACAGGTGTGAGTCTCAGCCTGACCTGAGTTTGAATCGTCACTCTGACCAGCTCTGTGATCTTGTTATCTTTTGCTTTTCTGAGCTTTCTTGTCCTCTTGAACCTGGGAAAGATTATCTCCGCTTAATGATTTTGTTTCGAGGATTTAATGTGATAAAACCATGTAGGGTCCTTACCCCAGAGCCCCATACGTAATAAAAATCCCTTAAATGTTTTAACCTTAAAAACAAAGGACCTTTTTTTATAGGTGTCATGCCTACAGAAACAAGCCCAGAAATCCAAGAAATTCCCCACTGAACACTTCTCTGTGTCCAGTTTCCCTCAAAGCCCTACTTTTGTCCTTCTCGTGTCCTGGGTCAGGTGGTGACACCTCCATGCTCAGCAACCACTTGGCCTCAGCAACTACCCCTCACCCTCCTCCTGCCCCCTCCTTTTGTCCCAACAACGTAAAACCACTTAGAGTGTGGACATAAACAAAGACCAATCAAATGAGAACCAGCAAAGGCTATTTACACAGAGCTGGCTCCAGCAAGGGAGTCAGCCACCATTGCTTGCATTTTGGCAAAGACTCAAAGACAGGCAGAGGATGGGGGGAGATTAAAGGGGAGAAAAAGAGAAGGCTCCAGGTGTTTTCTATATGTCCTGATTGAAAGCTGTTGGCCTAGGGCCTCTTGAAGCAAGCTAACGAGTCGTGGGGTGGCCTATGTGATTGCGTAGGAGTTCCCATTTGGCTCTCTCTTATTGGTCCCAAGTTGGAAATGGGCACTCAAATTAGGTAAGTTGTCAATTATCAATCAAGTCCGGGTCTTTCTAGGTTGATGATTATTCGAGTTATTGTTTTGCTTTTTGAAATGTTGCTAGAGATCATGGTTGTTTTCCTGGCCTGGTTTTTGTAGATGGTGAGTCAGAGTTCTGTTTCTGTATATGGTCTAGCCATTCTTCATTTGTATACTCAGTCTCTGGACAGAGGTCCACAAATTCTTCCTCCACAGGACTTACATCATGGCCTGTCGTCCACCTCCCCACTCACTCACCTGGCCTGGCCCGACACCCACGTTCCACTCATGTGCCATTAGAAAGATTGATCTCCAAGAACTGGATCTCACGCTTGTTTGTTAACAACTATTAACTTCTTGCCTGATCCCATCCTATGCCTGGGAGTGTCATTTCACAAGCTGAGCCTACAGGTCATCCAGCAAAACAAGTCTAGCTCTGTGCAAGGTAGTAAATCCTGGCCAGCATGGCTTATAGCAAGAGCTACACCTCTCTAGATGCCAGTGTCTACATCCAAGTATGAGAAAGGTGGTAGAAGCTAGGTCAAGGTCATGGGGTTATACGCAGGTGAGGGGCTTATCACCCTGCCAGGGTCTTTCTCTTCTCTCTCATCTCTACCAGTCAATATCCAACCACCACCCACAGCTCCATTTCCTACTCCACCTCCTCCTCCTTCTTTTTCATTGCATATCATCCATCTTTCTTAATCCCCAAGATTTCAGCAGATGATAAAATCTCAATAAGTACTTGCAGAATTCATTTCTTCCTGGACATGTGCCTTATTATTATCTCAAGTCAAATCCAGTAGCTATAATGGTTCCAAAAAGCACTGTAGTCAACTCCCTACTTGGAGTAGACACGGCCATTCACACAGGTGGAGGGTGGTGTGGGGACTCATTGAAAGAGAAACATGCTTTTATATCCAAGAAGGTTTTGAAAAGATTAAAATCAACCCATTGGAAACCATAGGAGTCCCTGCTTTTCGGAGGGCTCTTGGTGCACACCAGCCGGCTCTTCCACTCTTGGCCGTGGTCCAGCTTCGCACTGTGGGCCCTGCAGAAACCGCCCCATGTGTAACAGGAAGAACCCAAGCCGAAGAAGTCTGCAGTCATGGTTTGAACGAACATAAGGCAGTGCTTTGAAAGCATCTGACATTTAGGAAATTCACTTTGACCTTTGGTTTCCTCTTCCTCAGAAAGAGGGTCAAAAATCCCCCCTAGACACACACCTGTGAGCAGCAGATGGGAGAGAGTATCTCCAATTTGTGGCACTTTGCTCTCTGTTTCTTAGGGCTTGTTTGTGCAGGAGGTAGAGAAGCTGGGGAGAGAAAATCGGTGGATGATAATAAGGGAGGGAGGTCCAAGGTCATTGTTTAATGTGACAAAAGGAGACATTTTAATTTGAAGGAATTATTCCATCTCTGTTTTCATGAGTTGTTCTTCCTCAGGAAGGAAATTTTGATAGTCCTTGTTTGGGTTTATAAAATGGTTCCGAGTTTTAAAGCAGACTGGACACATGAACCCAAGTTGGAGAGAGTGAGGGTAGGTAGCTCACTGGTTAACTTTCAAGGCCCAAGGCCCAGTTCAGGGTCAATGTTGCTGATGTGCTGGGGCCCTGTTCCCCATCAGGGACCTGCTGAGTCAGCCTGGAAGAAAGAACCCACAGAGTTTAGCCCCCTGAAAACACAGAGACTTCTCTAATAGAGTATGTACTCATAAAAAGATGTTTAACCTGCATGGGAGACGCCCTATTGTTTTGACCTTCACGACAACTGGGTGTAAAACTTTGAGTAAACACCTTCCTGACACCTATTACGGGGACTCGGCGGGAGGCGCAGCCATTAATCAGAACAGCTGCGGGAGGCGAGGGCTGCTGATGAATCCCTGGAAAGATGGCTTGGTCCCCTGCAGTTCTCTCTCTTTTTCTTCAAATTAAAACCCAAGGAAATCTAGAAGGAAAGAAACTCCATTTGGTTTCTGTTCGCCTCCCCGAAGAAGGGGCATTTCAACCTGCCTGTGGTAGGAGGAGGCAGGTGGGGGATGCTGTTGGTGTTTGTGCTCTAACCTCTCAGGTAGAGGTGAGGAAACAGAGCCCAGAGATAGGAGGTTCTCTCCCAAGGGACTCAAGGAGCGGCTGAAGCTGAGCTCCTGGTGACAGGTCCTGGCCAGGACTTTCCATGACATCAGCTTGCTCACCTCACAGATGGCCCGGAGAGACACAGGTGAGTGGCATGGAAGAAAGGTCTGGGAGAGCCACAGGTGCAGAGGCAGGGAGTGTGTCCTTGTGGAGTGAAGCTTGTCCTCCATTGCTGGGAGCTCCTTCTATATCTAACCCCATATTGGAGCCACAGAGAATGGTTGAGAGTCAGGGCTCCGGGCTCGGATGGTGGGCATGTGTGCAAATCCTGCTTCTGGCATTTGAGTTGACTTCACCCCAGTGTGCTCCAATTCCCCATCTGTTAAATGGGTTTAGGAACTCTAATCACCAGCCATTTGAATTTCTGCAGGGATCAATGGTGGGTATCACTACGGCGTTGGAAACTAGGACAAGCAGGTGATGAGTCATTGCTTGCTCTGGGTCATTTCAGAAGCACAGAATTAAGGATGTCAGGAAGGATGGGTATACCCTGGGTTAGGGCTGTGAGAGAAATAAAATTCCAAACAGCTACTGGGGATGAAAATAGCCTTTCCAATTATCTACAATGAAGGAAAAAATATGAGCGCTTCACTTCTGTAAGTGGAGAAATGAATACGACCATACCAACGATTAAGTGAGCTGGCAGCCCCCAGGACAGAAGTAAAGAGAAAGCTTAGGTCTGAAGGGCCAGGAAGCATTCGCCCGTCACACTCACCTTCTCCAGAAGAATCTGTGAGAACTGAGTGCCACCTTGAAGTGCCTCATATGGTCTCAGAACTGGAATTCTGAGTCCTTAAGTTCAAATTGTTGACACTAATTGTTGACTCAAATACTGAATGGATTACAAAGAGGGACTCACATGAGCAGAATTAGCTTCCTCAGATTTGGGTCCCTCCTGGTACCGCATGTCCCCAGCTCCCACCATGCTAACTGACGTGGTTTAGTTGAGTAAAATGCCAAGGCACAACTATTTCTTGGTGGTGGTGGGTGACTCATTGACCACTGCTGCTGGTTGCTGTGACCAGTCTCTCGCAATAGGACTGTTTGATGATTTCTTTCTCTAAGAAAGCAACCACCCATTCTTTGCCCCACAGGTTAAGTGAAAAAGGAACTCATTTATTCAAACATAGATTTTGCTCTCTTTTATTTCCAATCACAGACCAATTTTTCCTGGAGTATGAGGAAAATGTTTATCTAGATTATCTATAATGATTTAATAGATGTTATTTTACTGAGAATAAATGCAGTTGTGGGCAAATCTGGTACAAAAAGTTCCGTTAGTAAATCTAAGAAAGTAAGTAGCCTGTTTATTGATTAGATTATGGTAGCCTCCCCCTTCCTTATAGGAGGATTTACTTTCTCTGGTTTCAGTTTCCTGCTATTAACCCTGGTCTGGAAGCAAATGAAGCTCCTTCTGACACATGGTGAGGTCACTAGGAGCCTAATACTACATCACAGAGCCCATGTTATCCTCCTCACCGCATCCCTTCATGTGGGCATTTTATCCTCTCACATCATCACAAGAAGAAGGGTAAGTTCCATCCGAGAGACTAAAAGCCAGAAAATTACCTCACAGCAGTTGATAGGAGCCATATGGCTCAGGTCTGGCCACTAAGGTCAGAGGGAACTGTCTCCTGGAGGAATTGTGATAAATATTTTTCATTTTTGATAAAAGGAAAAAGAAACATCTTGTCCCTGAGGGTCAGCACCCTGCCCCTGTCTCCTCTAGGACAAGGACAAGGACTACCTAAAGTTGTGGCTTTAATCCTTTCATAATGAGGAAGGAAGTTTCCAGAAAAAAAGGAAAAGAAAAGAAAAGAAAAAAAGCTGGGGAAGTAGCCACAGAAGATGCCTGGGAAGAATCTGGAGCCTTCAGGCTCGTGAGCTGCTTCCACAATGCTGGGACTCCCAACCCAGTATCTCTCACTAAGTAAATAATAAGTGAACTTTTTAAAGCCACCGTTTGTTGGGTTTTCTAAAACTCATAGCCAAAAGCAATCAGACTGATACCCTGGCCTTCTCTCATGCTTGGCTTTCAAATTCAAAACTTGAAAACTAAAGACAATATTACCTACCCACCTCTATTTATTTGTGTCTATGTAATTGTCCACTCCTAAGTCTACTTACGAAAAACTTGTTTGCCTTTAATTCTAGGTGAATCAGAGTGAGCACAATTCCTTTGTGTCTGTCTTCAAAGATTAACTTAAAACATTCATCCTTTTTACTCCCAGATGGAACTAAGTTCCACAAAGAATGCATAGCCATGTGAGAGTTGGAAACACTGGAGGGGGAATCACATGCTGACACCATCTAAGTGCAGAAGAGAGAGAGAGAATCTATAGAAATAGAAAAGAGGGACACACATTGAGATACTAACAATACGAAATACTACCGTAGAAAGTAACCTCCCTATGATAAATGTTCAAAGGACAGCATCTTTATGATCTGGACAGGAAAAGGGCAACATGGTAGGGTTATGCAAAAGTGGATAAAGAGATCCTGAGGTAGAGGAGTCTTTCTCCGGAATCTTTCTCCAGAATCTTCTTTCACTCCAGAATTGGGACCCCAATCCTCACATTGGGCATCTAAGCAACACATCCAGTCTGACCGGGGACATTCTCCACAAGGGAGTGAATGAAGGATAAAAACAGGGACGTCCTACCTTGTGGGCAAACTGGAGTCCAACCAAAATACCACTCTTAAGGAAATTCCAATATCCAATGATTGGATTTCCTTTCTATCTGCCTCACTGCGCGCAACCCTACATGGAATGACAAGGACTTCTGGGGAATAATGAGAGACTTCTCTTATCTGCTCAAGAGAAGATGTGACGTGGGTGAACGTAAATCAGAGCAACGAGGGAGTATGGAGCCTGTCAAGCGCCTTCTTTCCTTGATGACAGATCTGTTTCTGGTTCTTTTTCAGATGAAAGGTGCTAGGAAAGTTGTGGATATTATTATTCTCTGGGAAACTTGGAGAATTTGGCACTTTCCTCTCCCCCTTTGCCCTGCCGGCTGACCTGGGGCATCTCTCCACTTGTCTGTTTATAATTATATTAGGGTCCCCAAGAAATTCAGGCAGCCTGCTCTCCAGCCCAGGTGTGCCGGTCGGCACATGCTGTGCCCATCTGTGAGATGAATATTAACAGAGGTTGTGAAAGTTCATTATTCCTTTCTTTGCTCATTCCCTCTCCAACACGTACCATGTAACTCTCATTCAACACTCTCTGCCACATGCTTTCCTAATCATACAACTGTAGCCACCAAGAAACTTTTTGGTGATAGTGATGTTGAAGTGACTGACACATAATGAATGAATCGTATCATAAAAGCTTGTAAACCAAAGTCCATTTTCCACTTTTCCTGCTTTCTCGTGGGGATGTTGACCTCCTGAGCGACATTACTACCCCTGGCAACTCTGCATTTTGAAAGAGCTTAAGCAGAGCTTTCTCATGAAGCACTATGATGAGAAATAAGATCTGGAAAGAAGGCAATGGGACTCCGGAGTACTGCTGCGGTGTCTGATGGGACCGACGGTTTCTCACCCTTGTGCCCCTGTCACTCTTCCCACTGCATCTTCAGCCCCTGATTCATGCAGGACCCACACTTAAAGGGATTAATGGATGTTCTTCTTAGGGGAGCCCTCTCAGTCTCTCTCCTCCCCAGCCCCCATCTCTATTTCTGTCTCTATTCTTATCTATCTTTTCCCCCTCTTACTCTTTTATTTTGGTCGTCATTATGATATTTAAAAGCCCACATCAGTAGAGTCAAATCTGTCACTGAAAAGTCCCCTTCAATCTCAATGCTTCAAATAATTGGATTCCTGCATGATGTGGACAAAGTTGGATTTGGGTTAAAATTGTGTATGTAAGTGTTCCTACTAACAGTTGTGGAGAACATTCCAAAAGAGGTTACATAATAGCTTTACCAGTGTATCATAATTGTTGCGCTGAAACAGTGTGCTAGGTTGACAGCAAGTTCATCTGCTTTCGACAGATTTCCTCGAGTGATTGGATTTAAAAATATGTTTTGGATCCACCATCGTTAGAGTTCTCTGTGTATCCTTCAGTTTTCCAGGGGAAAGGAGAGCTAGATAATAATTTCCTTGGCTTCGGGCAGTGTCAATGTTGTTTTTCTTATGTATGTGTTTATTGTAATAGAACATTGTGAATATACCTAAAACAATTTAATAAGCCAGGTTTAAAACAAAGCTTAAGTCATCTGATATCATCTGAGAAATGCCCAGCATTTGTTCTATGAGTAAAGCATAAGTAAAAAGACTAAGAGATGCTGGCTACATTTCACAACCAATCATATGCTGAGAATAATTAGCTGTCGCTGAAGAATCAAACATAAACCAATCAGTGGAATTAATTCAAGACTTCTTCAACAAACTTTATTTATGAATTCTGACAGGTACAGAGACATTTTGCAATGGGCATCATTATGATCGGGATTTTAAATCATTAATCTTTACCAAAATGTGGTTGATCTGCTTTGTATGTTCCAAACTAAGTTTAATGGGAAAAATGATGTCACTGGTGGTATATTTCTTTATATATTTAAAAATAAACTTTTTTATTTTTAATAAAAAATTATTTGAAATTATTTAATTATTTAAAATTTAAATTTATTTCTGACTAAATCTTTAGCATTTTGTTAAACTCTTTAAACTCTTCAGAATTTTTATCCATCACTATATGTGATCCAGAGAAAAGGAAGCTGCTCATTCATTTAAAGATAAACAGTAGGGCGCCTGGGTGGCTCAGTGGGTTAAAGATAAACAGCAAAATCACTAAAATAATTTTTTTAATTTAATGTAATCGGTGCACTCCTGTATGCTTCTTATTAAACTAAGTTGTAAATTCATATCTTCCTGAAGTCCAATGAGAAAAATATCATTTTCTTTGTGATGTTATTATAATACTTTGTGTTTTAGGGAAAGGATTAATAACCTTAATTTAAATATTCCACAAATTTCCATAAAGGAAATCGAGTTTTTTGATACACATCAAAAGCAAAGGTGTCAAAAATCACTCAAAAGTTTTTGCTTTTTAAAAGCAAAGAGTAAGGGGCCCCTGGCTGGCTTAGTCAGAAGAGCTCATGACTCTTGATCTCAGGGTTGTGAGTTTGAGCCCCACATAGGGTGTAGAGATGACTTAAAGATAAAATCTTGTAAAAAATAAGCGAAGAGTATATATTTAAATGCACAATGGAAAGAAATGGGAAAGAAATAGTAGTCTGTAATAAAACAAGGCTTCATAGGTTCACTAGAAGAATGAATTTTAAACCCAAAATGCAGTAGGTATTCTGGTTACAAGGAATAGATCTTGTCTATTCAGCTAATAGACCAATGAATGATCTGGACAGTTGTATATCCATGACTAAAGAGTGCAGGGCGCTGTGGGGCTCAGCTTTAACACTTTCGTGTGTGTTTTACAATCACAAGGGAAAAACACATGTGTTGCAATGTTCATTTACAGAGCCATTGCAAATCATTTCAAAAATTGCAGAATTGATCTTAATTATACAGTTACGTTAACTCCTAATTGTTAGGCATCCTGGCTATAATTCATTTACTCCTAGTCTTTGACAACAAATCATTGGATTTTCTCACATGTTTCTGTAATGTGCATAAAGTCAAGAAAGGACTAAGTCCTATGAAACTCATCAGAAAGGCACACATTTTACCCACCTAGGATATGTTATTCTGATCTGACAATGTTTAGATACTTATTATTAATGAATCTGAGAAGGATCTTTATTCAGGCTTTGCAGAACTCCATAATCCAATTTTAAATGACTGAATATACAGTAGGGAAATAAGGATGATATGCGATTTACTAACTAGGTAACTTAAGCAAGCATTTTATCGTATAAACCACAGGTTGCATCCAAGGCGATTTTGCAATTGTCAGAATGGTAACACAGTTGCAGGTTCAACTTAAACCTCTAGCCGACTAACTATCCTGGTCTTACTTGTCTGTTTCATTCCCCGCCCAGAGGCCCACCAGCCCACTATCGTATTTTTTGCATTCAATATTGAAATAATGATCTGCCCTTAAAAGTAGAAGATTTAAAGACAATTTTCGTTCCCACTGATAGCCTTTGCTCACATTTCAAAGCTTAAAGTTTATTAACTCGTTCCTGTCATAGCTAAGGGACCTGATTTTTAACTGGTTTTCAGATCTGAGCAATCCTGGCTATCTGTGAATGGCCCGCTGTCAGTTAGCAGGAGGCAGCGGCACTTCTCCGCCCCGGGGACTCTGTCCCACACCACCCACCCCTTGTCCTGGTGGGTAACAGGGCTTCTCTGGGACTGCAGACTCCAGGTCCAGCTTGGGGTCCAGTCCCTGATCTCTCAGGGCAGAGACCACGATCCCGTTCCTAAAACCCTTACGTAGGACCATCCTTCTGCCGCAGCTGTTGGAAATTTTATTGCTCATTCATTTCTTACTCACAATATGTAAGTTGGTTGGCTTTCCAATAAAGTTCCTCTTCTTGTTATATTTAATTTTTAGTGGTGGCAAAATCTACATAACATAAAATTTATCATCTTAACCATTTTTAAGTGTGCAACTCAGGCACATTAAGCCCATTCGCATGGACAACATCACTACCATCCATCTCCAGAATTCTTTGCATTTTGCCAAATTGAAACTCTACCCATGTAAGCCCTAACTCGGTACTCTCCCTCCCTGAGGCTTTGGCAACCACCAGTCCACTTTCCCCCTTCCAGAATGCCTTCTGTTTTTAACTTTCCAACACTGTAATTGGTAGGACATAGTGAAAGGAGCCTTTCTAAAAAATGTCTTGTAAAGTAGTCACATCACAGGTCTGACCCAGGGGACCACAGTAAATATAAGCTCCAATGAACTCATTCAAATGGCGAGTGCTGAGTCACCATGCATTTGATGGCAGACCCTGAGGCCAGTTCAAGTCCTTTGTGTCTCCCAGATGTCCTACTGCCCTCCCTTACCCCACCCCACCCTATTCACCCTATTCTTCTGTCCTCACATAGGAAAAAATAGGATACAAAAAGAACAGTGGTATTTGGGTATTTGATATACACAAACCAACTTAACTGCCAAATCATAGTGATGTGTTCAAAAAAACATTTTATATATTATTTATGAGAAGTCATTATTTTACACATAACAGTTATTAATTTCATAGAATTTGATTTTTCACAATGACAGAATTCCCTTTACCATCCCTTCCATTTATAGAAATAAATATTAAGTGGCATCTGTACCATATATATATATACATACACATATATTTATATACACATACATATATATATGTGTATATATATACACACATATACATATGTATGTGTATATAAATGCATATGTGTGTATATATATACATATGCATATATACATATATATAAATTAATTGTGACATCACTTTCTTTTATTATAATATTTGAGGAATAATATCACTTTCTGGATTAAGCATATATAGTGAAAGGAGGAATAGCAGAAGAGAAGAAAACGAATCTTTAAATCAATGCTAGGTATAGCTTCCTTTGCCAATTATTATTCTGTGATATCCTAAAACACTGTAACAAGACTCACTGCTAGTTAAGATCAATGCTACATTTAAAACTAAAATGATATATTTGTTTGTTGTATCTTTGTTATATTGAAAGTATAATAGTGGTTCCAACCTATATACTAAAAAAAGAAAGTGTCAAGTACTGACAAACAAGGATGATACAGAGGAAAAAATTGAAATATTAACTTGGGATCTATGTGTAACATACAGGTTTTGTATAATTGTAATAATGATGTGCTTAATCGTGCAGGAGCCAACGCCCTCGCTTTCACTAAAGATCATAAATAAATAAAAGAAATGTCGACTCACTAACAAAGCTATAGATAAAAGTCTAATTAAAACAATAAAGTTAAAATATCGTAATCTCTCAGCCACTGTCAGTATTCTACTTTGGAATCGTATCATTTTTGTACCACAGCCTTATTTAATTGTCACATTCCTGACAAAGTGATGTCACTGTATTTCTGAAATATAATACATTATTTCCTTGGGTAAATACATATTCCTCTGTATCCTTTTAGGAGAAGGTTTCAGGCAGTTACCCTTTGGAGATGTTTCAGTTGCAAAGTAGCATTTGCCAGTCTGGTTTGGTATAAAATGGCGAGAGCATTCGTATGACTATATGATGTCAGTAATTTAATAGCTTACTTAAGGGCAACAAAGGCAAATGCATCCAAAAACTATCGGTAATATTTTAAGGGTGTGTTTGGGAAAATATCATTATTTTTTTGTGTTCCAAGTTTGAAGCAAATGCTATTTGTAACTTAAGCTTCAAATACAGTCGCTGATTTTACTTGCTTAATGGCTCCGTCTTTTTTTCAAATATTATACAGAGAACTTGTGGCTTCTTTAATTTTTTTCACAAGTCAGGTCTGAAACTAATGGTATAAGCAGCATTTCTCCTGCTTAATACAGTTCGATATTACTTGAAGTAAAAAAGCATCCATTTTCCTTAACAATTTGCTGTATGTTTCTCAAATAGCCCAAATCACTCAGCTAACAACCCACTCCTTCCGCTGGAAACAGAAATTTGTAAAACAATTTTTAAAAGGTTATACTTACGCTTGCAGTGTGTTTATATGAAACACAATAGGAAATTAACTCAAAACACTGATAAAAAAAATCGCATAACATTAATGTCAAACAACGTTTCTTGGCATACAATGATAACCTCAAAACACCTCCCTTACTTTACAGGGATGACAGCAGCTGAAGGCTGTGTTCGACTTTTCTGCATCTAAAAACATTTTTTATCAGTGTGAAGGAGCAGGATTTTTTTGAAAATATTTTTGTGTATACTCGAATCAGATAAAGTTTCCAAGTTTTGGGTTTTTTTGTTTTGTTTTGTTTTGTTTTTTTTCATAATTTTCTACTTATGCGTATTGACCTTTTTTCTACTGGTTCCTTCTAAGAGCTCCACATGAGGATGTCAAAAACTGCGCTTGCAGAAATGAAAGTATCCTCATTATGCTAATTTGGGTTCCACCGATAGGCACGTTCTGTTTTATAAATTACACCCTCTTGTCAGAAGTCAAAATGTATTTGAATAACTTCATGGAAATTGTCACCAAGATTTAAAATTGTGTGCCTTATATGCCATTGTTGATTCAATCCAGGGGGCTTAAAAAGGACATATATTTATTTTTAAATGTGAGCATGATTATTTTGTCACAAATGTTGTCTAAATGAAACCTAGATGTAAGTATAATTTTCTTGTATATTTTGATAAAGTTTTGCATTTTAGAAGGGTATTTTAATGTTCAGGTTTAATAAGATATGCTAAACAGTATTAGTTGCTGTATATTTTACTGCCAACAGGTTTGTTTCCTACACACTTGGAATTTTCCTAAAGGGTAAAATAAATATACATGTTTTCACAAAATTATTAAAATATCAAAAATTAAAATGAAAAGAGGATTTGATTTATGAAAATCATTTCCTCTTCACCAAGAAGAGAAGCCTTCCAATTTGCCTTTCCGTATCACAAACTAGAAAACAAAATGTAGTTTCATTGAAACTGAGAATAGTTACAAATATCCGAATATTGAATAAGTGATTTTTTTTTTAAATGTGAGCTAAAAATAAATAAATAAATAAACACCTAACAGTTTTAAATTTACTACTCAAACCATCAAAAGAAATCTGGAAAAGAACTGAAGTCATACACCAACATAATCATTTTATTAGAGAAAAAAATGTATTACATTTCCTTTTCAAACATTCTTGACAGAAGATCAGATTTCAGTTGTTTGTTTTTTTTTTTTTACTTTTTTTATTTTTGTTTTTGTAAAGTGTCCTATACGTAACAGTTGGGTTTGGTGCTCATTTGATTTTACTTTTCAGAATGACCAGTACTGCTGTTCGAGTAATCTTTGATGTTGCAAAAAGTGGAAAAATCAAAGTGAAGAGCTGAATCTGTTCGTTTTTCAAACATATTAATCTTGTCAAGATAATACATAAAAATCAATCCTTGAAATTTTTTCCAGAGCCCTTTCTCCTTTCTTTTATCCAAAATATGAAACCACTTAGGAGGCTAAAGCCATGTGAATGACCTCAGAAAAATATCCTAAGTTATATTTTGGCTACATATATTTTTAAGTGGCCTGAGTAGACTGACTTTGTATGGTCAGAAATGATCTGTTTGTAGAACTATTGGCATTCGTCAGATGTGCTCAGCTCATACGCATGGCAGACTGAGAATTTCTGGTATGGCTTTTTTAACAATTCAACTGAGTTTCAAACCCCTGACAGTAACAAATACAAATTGCACCAGCCCCAAAAAAATTGTTGGGGCTAATTTTAATATTAATGAATTCTTTACAACCTCAGTTCAGCGGTTTCGATTAAGCTTTAATTAGTAGCCAGAGGGGAATCCAAAACAAAAATAAGGAGTTGAATTGCTAATTAAGTTAGTTTGATGAGGTAGAGTTTTAGTAAAAGGCTGGTTGTTGTTAGCTGTGCAAGTTCTGACAAGCTAAAAATACTAAAGATTATCATTATTGTAACTAACATTCTACGTTACCACCAGCTTTCTACACGGAGCAGACAGTTCATTAGGGTCTGACGCTTTTGTCTGTCAGTACCGGGATTAAAGCCTTGTTAATAAGAGAGCCGTGTATAGAATCAAGAGCCCAAGACAAGCCCATGGAACTTTAACTCTGATTGGTTATAAATTAACTAGTTATTACACTCAACTGAATATTTCTACCCACTAACAGGTTTTTGCCATTCCCTGCAGTTTCCACAAGGTCTTACTTATTAGAAACGGATGTTGCAAAGGAATTTGCTTTCTACTGTTGATGGTGATTATATTTTTCTTTATGTTCAGATCCTGAACAACTTCCAAACCTCCACAATGAATTTCATAGTGAATTTGCAAGTTAAAGAGAGAACAGAAAACAAGGAGAACCCACCTACTGTTCTGAAATAAATTATACCCTCTCTAGACCTCTCCTGATACGCATTGTATGTAAATAATGCCTGGTAACTTTTTTTGATTATTTGAATCTTCTCAATAATTTTTTTTAACTTGGATAATTATTATTTCAAACCCAGAAATTAACCCTTTAGTGCAGTTGACTATTCCTAGCGCAATATGAATGCTCTCTTTGTACCCCAAAGACTACTAATTATCCCCTCGAAAGCTCTCTGGTAATGGGGATTCGCCCGGAGTGCACAAGAGGAATGTGAACCATCTTTTTCAGGATTGTGGAAAATGTAATTTGATTTCTCCATACTCCAATGTTTTCTATAATTTGTATTTTATCCTTTTGCTTAAGGTTTCAAAGCCTACAAACCCAATAACTTAGGGATAAGAGAAGACAGAAAAATAAATGATATTGTTTCTGAGGTATTAAATATAAGCCTGGCTATCGGAGCTGCGTGACACTCGCGAATCGTAATCAGGTACTTTGATTTAACACTGTTTTGTTTTATAATAAGGTGGTTGCCATATGTTGGAAAACCTATCTGCCTGTATCTGAGGGGCTCCATACCTCTGTAACAAATCCAAAAACTCATTTTATAATACCTTAAATCTACCCATTGTAATGTAGCTCCACAAGTGTAAATCCACATCAAACTTTGCTCATGAATGTGGCTGGAAGATTACGTATATTATCATTGAAAGCAAAAGGGTAGCCATGAATTAGAATGCAGTGGATCTAGCAAAAATAACTTTCCGTAAATCTTCTTTTAATGCATAGTTTACAATTTTCTTTTGCTCAGCATGAAACTGATTAAGATCCCCTTCTAAAGAATATTTTCCCCCTCTCATAGACACATTGTTTAATATAGTTACATCCCCCAATACTCGACAAATCAGAATTTCAATGCCGCAAATGTGATGCTTGTTTAACAGCAGCAGAGAGCATTAATTATTTATTTATTTGAATGTAGACTAGGTTCCAATTATAGTATTTCACATGGTGAGGCAACCGAACATATATTCTCTTAGAGGTAAAGAGAGACCTATAGTGTAAGCTGGTTCTTGATATTTGCTGGAGGAATTCAGAAACTGATACACAGTGTTAAATATTTTCATCAATTGTCCCTTAAGAATTACATTTTACATGATTAAATAGGAAAAGTTAAAGCTTAACCAAGGAAGAAACGATGAAAAGAAAACTTCTATAAACTAACACTATTGCTTTCTAACAGCAAACTCTATTCTAGAAATCTGTAAATAAAGGATGAGAATTAATCTCCAGCATTGCATTTTTAAAAGTTTGTACTTTAAAACAATCGCACACTATGATCAGTTTGAAGAAAAGCATAAGAACAAAACAATGAGAACATTAAAACACTTGTTTAAATAACTAGCTAATAATCCACGGTCGTGTTTCTGAGACACCAAATTAATTAGTTTTGTGAGTCAGAGTCAACTTAAGATATCAACAAACAAAAAAGTCAAATAAACTTGTTATTGAAATAATTTTTTAAAAAGTACTGAGGGTCTTATTTTACTAACAAACTATTTTCTGGTATCCGTGTAGACAAAATCTAGAAAACAAAAACTGATTTTAAAAATCAAAATGGATACAATTTTATTATTTCTTGTTTACCGAATAGCTCTGAAAACTTATTAGAGAATTGTCTTTTTTCTTGCCACTCATTGCAATATTAAAAGGTGGTGTTCAATTGGGTTTTTTTCTTTCATCTCCCCCAAATACCCCTTGACTTCAGCGAAATCAAACAGAGAGCATCCCAAGAAAGATATACTTTTGGATTAGATGCAAAAAATATTCAATACATGATGTCTCCACTGTCATGGGATTTCTTTTTTAAAATGGTTTTTAATATTTTCTTTCATCTTGTGAAATCCCACTGATAAGATATGCATAAAAATATGAACCCACTTAGAAAAAAAATCCGAATGTGTGTCCTGAAACAGCATGACCGAAGTAAGTACAGTGGAAGGAGTGCCCACCTGTCTGCTTATAGGCTTCAGTCTGCAGAACACAGGACCCATCTTCTGTTTCTTAGCCTCAACACCAGAATCCCATAATGTCCTCTGAGTGAATGTGGGGAAGCAGGTTAACTTTAACTTGTATGTTAAAGTGTCTTCTTCAGATTAGATTGTTTTCACCTTTTTCAAAGTAAAGAGGTCATTGAGAAAAGAAAATGATGGAAACCTTTAAATCACATTTTAAATGATCAGACCATACTGTCATGCCAAGAAGTCATTCAGGTATCAAGAAATCATTCATATATATATATATATATATATATATATATATATATAAATGCTTTTTTTCTTGTCATCTATCGGTGTAATTCTAAAAGAAGTAACTGTTCTCTTTTACGGTGGTGTGCACTTATAGGTTTCTAGAATAGCAACCTTCTTTGCTTTGGTCCTAGAGCAAAGAATGAGGTTTTAAAAATGAGTATTACAAAAATAATAGAGCTTCTTGATGCTCCACTTTAAGACTTACTTAATCTCTCCTTAAGTAAATAAGACAGCAGCAGCATGCAAAAAAACATGCTTGAAACATAATCACCTGCTTTGTGAAACTACGACAGGTACTCAATTTTTAGCAAAGCAAATGCTACAAGAATTTTGATTATTATATCCTGATTTTCTTTTAGACATTTTAGCATTCTTGTATCTTAAAAATTTATTTGGTCTACAGCTTGGTAATGACACTAATATTGTATTGATTTTTTTTTTTTTAACATGCATTTTACCTTGAAACCTCACGAAAGAACAATACCAGCATTTCCTGAGCACTCACTGGTGCCTAATTCTGTGCTATATCTTTTCAAAGGATTACCTCATGTCACCTTTAAATAAACTCTTCCAGGAAACTCTAGTGTCATAGCTCAGAAAGTGTCCTTGAGAACACGGCCAGCGTGCCATGGCTCTGCATAGGGGATCGAGCTCAGAGTGCTGAGCTCCACAGCTGTCCCTAAGGATGGTCAGATTCCTGCCCTTGGTGGAGGTCACCTACGCCCAGCTGCCCATATCTTCAGGGTCGGGTGTATTCTACGTGGGAGGGGAGGTAAAGGAGGTGGAGCCCAGGAGGCATATTTAGAGCATGAAAGATTTGCTTGGCAATGTGGTGGTAAAAGTGGAAAGTAAGCCTTTAAAAAACTTAATTTACCATTCTGTTTTGAGAAAAGGGGATACGCAATGGAGGGTCTTAGGGACTTACTGGTTTCCCTTGTGGTCACAGGCTGCTCTCTGGTACAGTGTCTGGCATGTAGCTCAGAGTTCATAAATATTTCCTGATGGGTGAATGAATGACACACCTTTCCGGGACCAAAGGCACTGGTTGTATAATTTGCCCAGCCGCACCATAAAGGGCACCAAAAATGCTTTCCTCCCACTCCACCTTCTGGGAACATCAAAGTTAAGGATCAGCATTTGGGGGGCCTGGATGGTCAGAACAAGGGCACAGGGAGCTACAGAAGAGACACTTCTGAGTGATGAAGACTTCGACTTAGGCTGGAAGCAGCCCCCCGTTTGAGCTGGGGCTCTAGCACTACAAGCCACATCTACCAGTCTTAGTCTTACCAACTCTACAATGAAGCCAAGTTCATATTTTCTTCAAAGGGGGTTTGAAGGGCCGCTTGAGACACAATGTGTGGCACCACTTACTAAATGATGAAGTTCAACGTTAAGTGTAAGAATTCTTCCAGGCAACACATATTTACTGGGCATAGCGGGGCCCAGAATTCGGACAGTGTCTCACAGACCTGGCTTCCTTTCTCCGCTCAGCTTCTGCGGACTGTTTGGCATCCCTCTGTCCACTTCGGTCGTGCTCATCACTGGGACGTAGGTAACATATGCCCCCATGCAGGCACAAGAAAGCAGCTCCCTCCTCCCCCTGCTCACTCTGCTGTAGTATGGACTCAGAGCAGGGGTCCTTTTGCCACGGAACAGAGCCTCTATCAGAAAAACCAGTAACATTTCCTCTTCACCAAAGGCTCCTTAAGGAGCAGTTTTCACTTCTAGATGCTCCCCAGCCTTCCACCATGATGCTCGCTTGCTTATTCAAGGCAACAGTGAGGTGCATTTCCTGCATCCAGCCTCCAACGTATCCTCTGGAACTGGATTTCTAACACCTACTGCTTTTCCCCCAAGTGGGCATAAAAGCAAGGAATAAGGAAGAGGGTAGGGACGGGAGATTGTCAGTGTCTTTGCTAATCATTCCTGCAACATTCTAGAGATCTTCTGGAATGGTGCAGAAGCAAAGGGGCTGGCAGAGGGTCACTGTGTAGTGGGACAGACTGTGGGGAGAAGGGCACCACAGGAAAGGAGCCCAGGAGAAGCGAGACTAGGTGTCCCCTCTCACACTTCCAAATATTGACAGAAAAGATGTTTGCCTGCATGTGAACTCAAATTACTTAGTACACAAACACAACTCTTAACAATGCTATCCTTTCTCAAAACTGCCACAGAGTCAACATACAGAACAATTATCTGCAAACTTCAAGCAAGCCCACCCCACAGACTGGGAAACCATGTGAACAATTGAAGTCTGTGCTGGGTTTTGTTGTTCTTACCTGGCTCTATTCCGGAATGTTCTCAGGGCAACACTCAAATCTCAGAAAGCATGAACACACTGTCCCCAAAGGATACATCAGAACTGTATTCATTCTGACCTCTCGAGAAGTCTACACTTCTATTTGAAAGGAGATACATGTATTATGTTTTCTAGAATTGCAATTATAAACCTGCTTTCTAAAAGAGGATTGATCCTAGCTGTGGTGGAACCAACAACTTACAGATATTCTCAGAGTTTTGTGAAAATTTTTCTTTCCTGGATTTGTGGAGCCAGGGGCTGGAGGACAGTGTCCAATCTCAGTTCAGTCCTCTTGATGAAGGAGATACCATCACAGAGGCTGGGGACATAAATAATGTGATAACATTTCCATTCACCATACGTGTTGAATGGGTTAGGTCATCCCTTGTCTCTGGAAAGAAACAGCCTGAGAAAGACAGAAGGATTGTTCTTTCGGTTTTGTTTGTGGTTTTTTTGTGGGTTTTATTATGGGGTTGTTGTTATTATTGTTTCACAAACTATCAGACCCTGTTACTAAAAATTAAGATCTGATACAATTCTTATTCAGAGATAATTAGCCAACAGCTCTGTGGCCAGGGGAGTAATGGATGGATGGGCAGGTTCAAAGCTGAGGTCATCGAGGTATGAAAGGCCAGGTCCCAAATTTGCTTGCAGAGGTTATGACCTGTCCTGGAACCTACAATGTGGCAGACAATATGCAGCTTTCTTACCTGCTATGATTTAAAAATAGCTGAAATCTAATAAATTATTTAATCCCTATCTCACAGTTAAAAAAAATCAAAAGTATATCATTAGTAATAAACTATGACTTCATTAGAATCTTTCACATAACATGATTAGAGAAGAATGTGTCAATAATTGGCAAAAGTTTGCCATTCATTAACACCTTCGTATGAATACAAACTTGTTATCTTCACATATTATAGGTGAAAGATTATCATTAAAATAAGCCATGATATTTACAAGTATTGTTTCTTAAATTCTTATAATTTACTTTTAATAGGTTGACTCAAAGACATTTTTAAAAATCCCCATATTTTTTTCTAGGTGAAATGTGAGTATTTCAATAGTTAGTGCCTATAACAATCCCTAAGGAAGAGATTCCATAATTTCATTTTTTAATATAAAATTGTACTAATTTTAAATTTGCTTTTGTTTGGGGCACCTGGGTGGCTCAGTGGGTTAGGCCTCTGCCTTTGGCTCAGGTCATGGTTTCAGAGTCCTAGGATCGAGCCCCGCATCGGGCTCTCTGCTCTGCAGGGAGCCTACTTCCTCCTCTCTCTCTCTCTGCCTGCCTCTCTGCCTACTTGTGATCTCTGTCTGTCAAATAACTAAATAAAATCTTAAAAAAAAAAAAATTTGCTTTTGTTTCCTCACCCGGAAATGTCTGGAGAAACCCAAGCACGAATATTAGTCTGGTTACCATATGTCATTCAGGCTGCTTGTCACCAGAATTACTCCGGCTAACTAAACTGCTTGCCCTCTCCAAGAAGAAACATCACTCGGAAGAAAAACTGGTCAAGTCTAATTCACTGCTTAGAATTTCAGGGCTGTTTTCTGCAGTTTACCACAAGTAAACAGTTTATATTAAAAGGTTAATAGAAACCGAGACATGGTTTTCTCTGAAAGCTAGCACTGATCTCATTTTCACTCTAAAAAGATAGTCAAATTACCTTTTCATATGCTCATCCCTTCTAAAATAATACATTTTTTCATTACAAACATATTTTGAAGGAAAATGATGGAAATGATTGGGGTAGGATCAAGGGGAAAGGAAAAATGACTTTCTCTGTTGATCCATTTCTAGTTAGGAGAAAGTAGAGTGTCACCCACAGAGAAGTAAAATTTGCTGTTAGTTTTATATGCCAAGAAAGGCAATAGAGAGAATGATTGTGTAGTAAGATTCAAGTTACTTGTTTTCATAGATAGGATATTCTTTGTTTTTTAAAAAGATTTATTTATTTGAGAGAGAGAGAGTGCTCACAGCAAGTTGGGGGGAGAAGCAGAGGGAGAGAATCTTCAAGCCGACTCCTTGCTAAGCAAAGGACCTCACCCAGGACTCTATCTTATGACCCTGAGCCAGTCATGACTGAGATCATGACCTGAGTGGAAACCAAGAGTCAGATGCTTAACTGACTGAGCCTCACCCAGGCACCCCTCGAAGGTAGGTTATTTCTAAGATTCAATTTGTTACCTTGTTTATGTGGCATTTGGTAAGGTCCCACATGTGTTTGTATTTAAAATAATCATTAGTCCCTTTGCAAATCTAAGTATGTGGCAAATATCCACCAATGCATTTAAGCATTGGACCTTGTTGGATTTTTTTTAAAATGCAGTTTCATTATCAAGCACTCCTAAAATTGAATGCATAGATACATGAATTCATGAATCTAAATCATGGGATACAGAAATTACTCATTTTAAGTAGTAGATTGTTTTAAACATAAATGCATACTTTGATGAGATGTTACTAATAGTCCATATTCAAGCCATATAGGTCTTTAAGGCACATTCCCCACTTAATGAAAATAATTTAAACCATTTATGAGTATGAACACAAGTTGGTATGAGAACATAGTTTATAAATATATGCATATTTGTGCATTTGTAGGAAAACTCTACGTGGCCTCGGTCAGATTACATTGACTGAATGCCCCCCTAATCACTTTTCTAAACAATCTGGTAATTTTGTGTATGCATTTCTCCCTCTATTTTATGCTGTTCTTTTTTATTAATCAAAACAACAAGATAGGCAATTAAGGAACTGCTGACTCATTTTTAAAAAGTAATTTAATCCTACTTCAGGAGAAATTTGTCATCACTGAGACACTCATTCTTTCAAAACTTTCTAATCCCTATTTAACAACACAGATCCTTCATACATGTTAACCCCATGCCCTGAACTATATTCACTTGGATTTCAAAATTCTATTTTTGTGACAAACCCATGTCAAGCCACACAATCATGGCTTTTTTTTTTTTTTTTGAGAAATTAAACATAGTAAGGTTAATATAGAATTGAAACTGATTTCTACTAGAAATGTTTCCTTATATATTAAGTTTATTAGAAAAATAACTAAAAGAAAGTTTAGAAGATGCCTTATAAGAATTTTTGAGGACTTTATTTTCATTTTCTCATTTTTTATCAAGTTTTGCCAGTACCTCTGGTTTGAGTGTATATTTGGGAATATGTGCTACATTTTGGTTTTGTATTCTGTATCATAACAAAATAATATGTTACACAAACGTTATATATTATATACAGCATTATGTACCATATGTTATATATTATGGAATATAGCAGTATTATCTATAATTATATATTTTATGTCTATTTATTTATATATAATGGCTTGTCCTCCAAAATACAAGGTGAATCCTTAATGCTAACTAGGTAAAAATGTGTATTATAAATTACATAATCGCACAGAGGCTGGCTGAAGAAATATTTTCAAAGGACAGGCTTAAATATCCATGGCATCTCTAATTTAACAAGTTTAAAAATATATAAATTCTGAAGTTCTAACAATTCTGAAATATTGCTGTCACTGTCACTAGTTAACATAAATGTTCAAAATGCAGTTTTCTTTTTTCCTTCATTGAAGTGTAATTGACATCCAACATCGTGTTAGTTTCAGGTATACAACATATTGATTTGTTATTTGGATACATTGCAATAACCGCCACAATAATTCCGCTCCCCGTCTGTCACCATACAAAGTTACGAAAATTGTGTGTGTGATGTGAACTTTGCAGATTTGTTCTCTCGGCAACTCTCAAATACACAATACAACATTACTGACTAGAGTCGCCATGCTGTACCTGATATCCTCATGACATTTATTTCACAAGTCGGAGTCTGTACCTCTTGATCCTTTTCACCGACCCTGTACCTGACTCCCTCTGACAACATCTATTCTCTGTATCTCTGAGTCTTGTTTTGTTCTTTTATTGGTTCATTTTTTTTTTTTTTTGAGATTCCATATATAAGTGAAATCACATGGTATTTGCCTTTCTCTGACTGATATATTTTACTTGGCATAATACCCTCATGGTCAACCCATGTTGTCAAAAATGGCAAGATTTCTTATTTTTTATGACTGAGTAGTATTCCTTGTATATATACCATATCTTCTTTATCTTTCCATCCATCAATGGATACTTAGTTTGCTTCTGTATCTTGGCTATTGTAAATAATGCTGCGAGGAATATAAGGGTGCCTATATCTTTTTGAATTAGTGATTTCACTTTCTTTGGACAAATGCACAGAAGTGGATTTGCTGGGTCATATGGTAGTTTTATTTTTTTATTTTTTATTTTTTTAGATTTTATTTATTTATTTGACAGAGAGAGATCACAAGTAGGCAGAGAGAGAGGGGGAAGCAGGCTCCCTGCTGAGCAGAGACCTCGATGTGGGGCTTGATCCCAGGACCCTGGGATCATGACCTGAGCCAAAGGCAGAGGATTAACCCACTGAGTCGCCCAGGCACCCTGGTCGTTTTATTTTTAATTTTTTTGAGAAAACTCCATACTGTCTTCCATAGTGATGGCACCAATTTGCATTCCCACCTATTGTGCATGAAGGTTCCCTTTTCTCCACGTCCTCACCAACACTTATCATTTCTTGGCTTGATAATAACCATTTGGACAGAAGTGAGGTTTTTTGTTTGTTTGTTTAAGTTTTTTTTTTTTTTTAATTTATTTATTTGACAGAGAGAGAGATCACAAGTAGGTAGAGAGGCAGGCAGAGAGAGGGGGAAACAGACTCCCTACCGAGCAGAGAGCCCGATGCAGGACTCGATCCCAGGACCCTGAGATCATGACCTGAGCCAAAGGTGAGGCTTAACCCACTGAGCCACCCAGGTGCCCCAGATGTGAGGTTTTAATTTGCATTTCTCTGATGATGAGTGATGTTGAGCACCTTTTCATGGTGCCTGTTGGACATCCATATACCTGCTTTGGAAAAAAATTTCTATTCAGATTCTTTGCCCATTTTAAAATTGGATTTTTGTTGTTGTTGTCATTGTTGTGGTTGAGCTGGAGAAGTTTTTTATATATTTTGGATATATGATTTGCAAATATTTCTCCCATTCAGTAGGTTGCCTTTAATTTGTTGATGGCTTTCTTCTCTGTGCAGACATTGTTTAGTTTGATGCAATCTCATTATTTATTTTTGCTTTTGTTTCTCTTGTCTTTGGAGTCAGATCCAAAAAAACCATTGCCTAGAGCAATGTCAATAAGCATACCACCAACACTTTCCTCTAGGAGTATTTTGGCTTCTGGTTCTACATTCAATTTTTTAATCCATTTTGAATTAATTTTTGTGATCCATTTAATTAATTTTTTGATAGTGGTCCAGTTTCATTTTTTTGCATGTGGCTGCCCAATTTATCCAAAACCACTTATTGAAGAGACTGCCCTTTTCCCATTGTATATTCTTGCCTCCTTTGCCATAAGTTAATTGACCATATATGCTTGGATTTATTTCTTATCTTTCTTTTCTGATCCGTTGATCTACGTGTCTGTTTTTATGCCAGTACCATTACTGTTTTGATTACTATAGCTTTGCAATATAGTTGGAAATCAGAAAGCATGATGCCTCCAGCTTTGTTTTTTCTCAAGGTTGATGCTTTGGCTATTCAGTATCTTTTGTGGTTCCATACAAATTTTAGGATTATTTGTTCTGTTTCTGTGCAAAAAAAAAAAAGAGCCACTGGAATTTTGATAGGGATTACATTGAATCTATAGATTTCTTTGAGTAAATTTTATTATATTAATTCTTCTATTCCATGAGCATGGAATATTATTTCTTTTATTAGTGTCTTCTTTGATTTTTTTCAATGTCTTATAGTTCTCAAAGTACAGGTCTTTCATTTCCTTCATTAAACTTATTCCTGGGTATTTTATTCTCATCAGTAGGATAGTTTTCTTAATTTCTCTTTCTGATAGTTTGTTGTTAGTGTATAGAAATGCAACAGATTTGGGGTGAGAATCATTATGCTTACGGTGCATGTGATATATATTTTACTTACGTTTCCCTATGTGTCTGTTTATATTCCATTATATGTGAACCCGCCCAGTATAAATATTATATTCTTCAGGTCTGTGACTGCTGTTTGATACTTTCTCTTATTTTCTCTTTGTTGAAGTTCTCTGGGTCTTCATCAATTCTTTGCCAGATTTTGATATGCGTCTTTATTACCATCACCAGTTTTTAAAATATTTTATTTATTTATTTTGAGAGAGAGAGAGAGAGTGCACACATGTGTGAGAGAGAAGCAAAGGGAAAGGGGGATGAAGAGAATCTCAAGTAACTCCACGCTGAGCACTGAGTCTGACTCAAGGCTCCATCCCACGACCCTGAGATCATGACGCAAGTAGAAACCAAGGGTCAGATGCTTAACCAACTGAGCCACCCAGACACCCCTATGACCATCATAGTAGTTTATCAGGTAAACTACTTATCTCTGTTTCATTAAAGTTCCCCCCTCCCAGGTCTTTAATATTTAGAACATATTCCTCAATTTCCTCATCTTGCTCAACTTTCCATGTTTGTTTCTATATGTTCAGTGAAATGGTTATCTCTACTAATCTTGTAGGGGTAGTTCTACTAGGTGATGAACCTTATTGCTTAAACTTGCCGCAGTTATTGGTTGTCTCTCAGACTGCCTCTTGAATTGTTCCAGACCTGTGTGGTCCAAAAACATAATCCTCCCAGGCCACCAGAGCCCTGCACTCAAGGGGCATCTTCTGTGTAGGCTGCGTGCACTGGCTGGTTTGGGTGGGTTATGGGGGGGTGGAGCACCTGCCCACTGCCTCTGGTAAGGATACAGGAACTTAGGTGGGAGGTGGAGACTGGGGCACCTTCCTACCACCTCTAGCGGGGCCACAGTAGTGGCATGGGGGGCAATAGCAGGGTAGAGTGAGAGAGCAAAACTGGCCCCCACTAGCACCAGGGCTAGGAAGGTAGAGAATGTAAGCATGGCACTTGTCACTCCTTTTGTCCCTGTTCCCCAGGACAGATGCTTAAAAATTGTAAACAAGGGCTCTCTGCTCAGCAGGGAGCCTGCTTTTCCCACTCCCCTCTCTCTGTCTGCCTCTCTGCCTACTTGTGATCTCTGTCAAATAAATAAATAAAATCTTAAAAAAAATAAAAATAAATTTTTAAAAATTGTACATGAATCTTCTCCACATATGGTCGAGGATCTTTTTTTAAATTGCTACTTTTGCCTGGATCCTAGGGTGAGTGAGCTTGTGCAGAAGCCCTTATAACAGAAGATTTTCTATTCCCTGTAGCTCTGTGGTTCTCCTGGATGTAAGTCCTTTTGTTTTTCAAAGCCAGATGTTTGGGGAGCTTGTTTTTCCAGTGCAGGTCTGAAGGGTTGAGGGGCCTGAGGTAAGACACAAAGCCCTTGCTCCTCAGGAAGGGGCTTACATTTGTGAGAACCCTCCAAAAGGTGCTTTCCATGCTGGGGTGGGGTTTTTGATGGGACTACATCTCTGTCTCTCCCACTCATCTTGATGTGGCCTTTTTATTCTTCCTAGTAGAGAAGCCATTCAGCTAGTTCTCAAGTTCTCTTCAGAGGGAATTGCTCTGTATGCAGCTTGAGCTCTGTCGTGTCTGTGGGAGAGGTGCATTCAGCATCTTCCCATGCTACCATCTTAAGCTGCCTCCCCCACAATTTTGGGTTTTTTGTTTGTTTTTATTAATTCATGTGAATTTTTTTGTAATTTAATTTTTTTTAAATGTTCTAAGATTCATTGTTTATGCACCACACCCAGTGCTCCATGCAATACGTGCCCTCCATAATACCCACCACCTGGCTCCCCCAACCTCCCACCCACCTCCCCTCCAAAGCCCTCAGTTTGTTTCTCAGAGTCCACAGTCTCTCCGATTTCCCCCATCTCACTTCTCCTATCCATCTCCCAATGTCCTCTGTGTTATTCCTTATGCTCCACAAGTAAGTGAAACCATAGATAATTGACTCTCTCTGCTTGACTTATTTCACTCAGCATAATCTCTTCCAGTCTCATCCATGTTGATGCAAAAGTTGGGTATTCATCCTTTCTGATGGAGGCATAATACTCCATTGTATATAAGGACCATATCTTCTTTACCCATTAGTCTATTAAAGGGCATCTTGGCTCTTTCGACAGTTTGGCGACTGTGGCCATTGATGCTATGACCATTGGGGTACATGTGGCCCTTCTCTTCACTACATGTATATCTTTGGGGTAAATACCCAGTAGTACAATTGCAGGGTCATAGGGTAGCTCTATTTTTAATTTCTTAAGGAATCTCCACACAATTTCATTTTGAAGTGAACATGGATTACACGTTTCTTAAAGCTTTCAAAATGTTATCAATTTCTGTCATATTCTAGTGGATCTGTTTCCTATTTTATAAAAGTCAACACAGTCTTTGAAAATAAAGAATATTACAACTTTAAAAATAGTTTGCAGGTTTTTTTTTCTTTGAAGACGCAAGAGGATGAGTCATTTGTCTGAAAAAATAAAATGATAGTGAAGACATATGTGCTTATATTAACACTAACTTTATGTATTAATTCAACTACTGCTGTGTTGAACTAGTTCATCATTTTATTAGTAATTTGGCAATTTATTATGCAGCATTAAAAACTTCTTCATTATTCAATGGTCATAGTAAAGAAAGATGTACAAGTTGGTGAGATTTTTTTTTAACTAACTGTGTCTTCTAAATCATTAGTTTAGCCAACTGCAACTTGGAATTTTTGGGCAAAAGTATCTAGGACCTGAGCCATATCAATTAAGTAAGTATCTGATATTTTAAAAACCTCATATTTAAAAATACTCTAAGAAGTACCTACTGGGAGTTCATAAATTAGCATGAGTCTAAAGTGTCCAAACATAAGTCAGGACTTTAAAATTTCTTTGTGTGTGCTTATATTCTAACATGTGTGATTTTGTGCACAAAGGTGAGACATCCTGGTATTCTGGTATGAACCCCCCCAGGTATTCATGTACTGCTAATCTTACTGCTTCAGATTCTCAGAAATTCACCATTCTGAGTGTAACGCTACTTCTTTGCTGTCCAGTCTGTTCCTTGAGGGTTAGGGTAAAAGACATTCACTAATCTTCTAGTACTGTATCTGTCAAAAATGCTAATAATATCTTCCAGACTACTATGAGAATCAAAGTAGATAACATATGTTCAAAAAGTTTTGTGCTAAAAAATACTCTAAAAATGTCATATATTAAGACATTAATAAGCATTGTTTAGTAATGAACATATCTAACTTTTAAAAATGCATTTGTATTTTCAGATTATTCTGATTTCCAGGGTAGACTATTCCTTAAATCTACTAACTTTGTATAAAATGATTGTTCTAAAATTGTTTCTTAAAAAAACTGTTTTTAATCTTAACAGATCATGGATCAAAAATCTTTAGGCAAAGTCTGGAGTGACTATTTTATGGAATGTAAAATATCACCCACTAAACTTATTTTATTGGAAATAAATTCACTGTAAATATAAATACAAAATGTCAATATAGAATATAACTGCATATGAAATCAATCAACCAATATCTGAAATCAAAGTAAATACTGACCTAAATGAAAACTTCTTGGTAGACCATACACTCACTGTAATAATACTTTTGCTCAGAACATTTTGAAACCCCTATCTTTTTGGAAGTAACTTTGTACTTTATTTTATTTTATTTTATAGTTGTACTATATTTTTGACCCAGCAATAAATCAGTTAGACTGGTTATTAAATTTATTTATCAAGATCAAATGACATTTTATTGTTTAAAATGAATTTTAAATGAATCTAGCACATACTCAAAAATACATTTGCTATCAATGATGATATTTTAAAGAACACTCAAGTAACTTCCAAAGAAAAGTTCAAGACTTGTTTGAACAATGGCACAAGATTTGAAAAAAATGTAAAGTCCTGAGATGCCAGGCCAAACAGAGGCCTATGGACACTATGGAAAGTCTAACTTTCCATAAGTCTAAATAGTCTAATATTTTAAATAATTCTTCAGTATTTGATTTAGAAGAGTTACTTAACAGTGCATGGGGAATGTCCATGAGATTCCTCATCTTAATATGGTACACCTACTGATCAAAAGAATGCTCTTTTCTTTTGAACAGAACCAGTCCTTTTCTGATGACAGTTGGTGGCCCTTTATTGGGCCGGATCATGGGTCTGTGATATCTCACTAGCCTTTCCCATGCCAAGAGGTTTGCTCTTTCCAACTCTGGCAATCCCATGTGATAATATACACATGAGGGTTTCTGGCAAACACAATTTTCTCTATCCTGTTACACGTTCTGTGGTGTTTCATTATCCCGTGTTGTCGTTTCCAGTTTATATGCTCTTTTCATTACCAGTTGGATAATGAATGAACTACCAGTTGGATATATGAATTCTGATATGTCACATGCAACTGGTCATGTTACTTTCTTTTCCAATACTCATATTTTATAGTTCCAAAAAGTTTTAACATACTTAATTCAGGGGTTATTAAGGAAGTATTCCAAGTGGTGGATATGCCCCTCTGACCTTTGGAAATAGAAATTATTCTGTGTTCCCCTTTGTTACCCAAACAGTGGTCTCAGATGGAGCAGAAATTAACTAGAAGCTATAGAAATAATAAGACTGACCTAAGAAACAATGAGTTTGTTTTGGTTAAGTAGATCCCAAAAACATATGCAATGAATGACTTAAAAACATCTGCTTCCTTTATGACTATCTGTTGCTAAAAGATATTGTTTAAACAATGGTACCTATTGTTACGGGAAAATCATGTGCCCAAGAGAATGTAATATCTGTAAGATCATGTACATTAGAAAGTAAATGTTTCCTTGAATGAAGGCAAATATGAGCTGAAAGAATTTTGGGAATGTTTGGTCTGATTGTAAGATTATGCTTTGAAATGACAGGTAGAAGCTACTAATGAAGCAGATTACTTAGACTGAATCTTTTTCAAAGTGAAGGTAAAAAGGAGTAGAAATGAGCATAGTCCTTGGGGGAAAATACTTAAAAGGCCATTAAACTATCAATTATCTCAAGAAATAGTAGAAACAAATATGAATATCATTAATAAATTATTTTGTTGTCAACATTCAGGATATTGAATTTAAGAAAAGGATATTTTATAAAGACTTGAAAACTCCTTTTGCATTTTGAAGCTTTTCCTAATGTATTTAGGCAAAAATCAAAGCAAAACAAAATTGTATGGTGCCCTTCAAATTGATGGCTGAGATGTCTCGTCTTTTGTAGAAATTTTTATCTTGTCCATAGTAACTTTATTGACACCAAATTATGATACATAAAATAGTTTTATGAATAAGTAAAATTAAATAAAAATGAGTTAAGAGGGGCACCTGGGTGGCTCAGTGGGTTAAAGCCTCTGCCTTCAGCTCAGGTCATGATCCCAGAGTCCAGATCAAGCCCCGCATCGGGCTCTCTGCTCATCGGGGAGCCTGCTTCCCTTCCTCTCTCTCCACCTGCCTCTCTGCCTACTTGTGATCTCTGTCTGTCAAATAAATAAATAAAAATCTTTGAAAAAAATGAGTTAAGAAATCTAATTCACTAGAATGTTCTTGATATAATCAAGTGGGAATATCTTATAAACTTTAAGTAAATATTTTCTACTAGAAATAAATTATATACAATCATTCTATTGAATAACTAACAGTAAGCTAGAGTTTTAAGATATGTAATTTGATTTTTAGAATACATGTCTTGTTCCCCAGAGAAAGTGCAAAGAATGACTTGCCTTCATTGCTTTTCTTTCATCTTTAGCAAACATAAATCAGGGTGTTCGTTAGAGGTAAGCAACTACTTAGTTTTTGTAATTAAACCGTCTCAACAGTTTGAAAATTGTACTAAATATTGTTTTGCAAGTTCAACCAATGCCAGATTCAATCCAGACCTCAGGATCAATAGGCATAGCTCAGGATCCAAACACCACTCCTGAACAGCTTCTTCATTTCTTGCACATTATGGGCAAGACCAGGCTTTGGAGCTGTACCCATCTTTATAGATATAAACACTCCAACTGTATCAGCTGACAAACAGCATTTAGAATGCTAAAGGATAAAAGCAGGTGTTCCTAATCTCTCAACTCTGAAAAAGATGTTGAAAATCTGAGTTACACAATGAGAATCCATGACCTTCGGTTTGGCAGTGAAGATTATTCCTCAGGTGGAAGTGAGCGCAGGAAGCTGAGAGACACTACTATGCAGTCAACTAAATAAGGGCTATAAAAGTGATTCTGTAAGTTAGAAGTGAAATAATAATGCTTGCTGAAGTTAAAGAATCAAAGTTATTTATTTCATAGTATGTTCAAAACTCAGGATCTGTTAAAAGATTACTTTTAGCCTCCAGTTTTAAGAAAACTCTTCCAGATACAAATGTATTAGAATAAGATAAGAAACTAAAAAAGAAAGAAAGAAAGAAAGAAAAAAAGAAAGAAAGAAAGAAAAGAATATTGCAAAATATGATGAAAAAATTGCACCTTCTAAAATCAAGGTTTATCCATTATCAATATTCTATTGTAGATAAAATACATTATTTCTTCAAGGGATCACAGAGTTCTTACAATTCAGGTACAATGCAAGAATTTTTGTGCTCAACAAGGACTTTAAAACACATCACTAATCCATTGTCTTCCTATCCCATCATTCTAAGACCTTGACCACACAATGCTTTTCGAATGGCCAACATCTACAATGTTGTGATCTGCCAAATAGCAAATCAACCTTTATAATTAAAGTTGACAAGCTGACAAGAAAAATGAGTGTATACTTGTATATATATATGAATTTATATGTCACATTGCCGTCTGTACACTTGTTTGCTTTTCATCGATAGCCGAAGGCTCATTTCTCTGCACCAGAAGCATGTTATATTCCAAGGTCTTCAGACAGCATCCCTTCGCCCTAGTGAGTCCGTTGATTAATTTTGGATACTCTTTTTAATTAACACCCCAAAGGAGATCTAGATTATCTAGCCCATAGTCCATGAAAAACAAGTGAATCTGAAGAATAATGACCCAGGGAGACAGGCACACTCTCTTCAAATGATGTTATAAGAACATTCAGTCTTTCACAAGTCAAAATCATGTCAGGCAATGCCTAGGGAGGATGTAGGCCTTTAATCAGGGCAAAAATAGAGGTTTATATTAGTCTAATTTAATTTTCTTTTTGACAGGAAGAGAAGTGATAGATGCCCCTTGACAGATGAAACATGGTGCCCCAATACAGTCACAGTTGCCATTGGCTTTGATTAGTAACTGGTCCCATTTTGACCTCCAGGCAGAAGAGTTGATGAATGACACAAAAGAGTGAAGCAATTAAAACAGTAGGATGAAGTAGGAAACTAGCTAATTGTACCCAAATCTGTGAAACCTAATCATAGAACCAAGAAATATGATGCTTGTGGCAGCTTTCATAAGTATGTCTGAAGACATTAACCCATCACATGTGAAGATTACAATGGAACAACTCTGACAACTCTGACAAAATTTCAGTTCATATCTTTAAAAAACCTTTTCTGAGGAGCGATTTTGTAGTAAGCCAACTGTTGCATCTGTTGGAGATGATAGGAAATACAGCCCTCTTTGATTTCTAGGCCACATCGCAAACAGGTGCAAAAAAAAATCTATCGTGACTTCTTAAGCAAAAAATGAATCAAACAAACCCAGGTACCCAGTAAAAAACAAAAGCCAAAAAACAAAACCCTGAAATAAATACAGTGTCTTAACTATGGTTTTCACTCTATTTCATTGTAGACCACTTGACTTTGCACAGCGTAGTTAAGGAGCGTGTTGGAAGCTGAGTCATCTAATTGCTACTCTTCTGCTGGTTGTACTCAGCACTCAGCAGCTCTACATTTAGAAAAGCATATGCCATTCTATCTGTTTCTCTTCAGGGGGAAGAAAATATCTTCCAGTTGATACTATGGATTCCATTTTTACCCTTACTAACAAAATGCTGAAGTTTTTTTCTTTCTCATCATTTTGAGGTTTAAAACCTCTAACCTGCAGAAGTCTGTTATGTAGTCTAACACTTTGCCATGATGAAATGTGGATGCTTTTTATTGCTTTTCTTAATCTAAAATAAGAATGAGTGGCCCTAACTTAACAGCTAAGGATGTTACCACTTCAAGGCACCAAGTCTTAGAAAGAAGAAAAGGAATTGTATGTAAATTTATTCTTCAATTTGAAATATGAATGTCTGCTTTCACAGTCATCATTCGTCCAGCCATTCCTTCATTCAATCAGTCAGCCCATTAGGCAGCAAACATTTGTTGAGTGCCTTCTATGGAGCAAATGTTGTAAAAAGTACTGTGCCTATACAACGAATTTGGTAGCTCCCCAAATGGCTCCAAATTCCCATTTTCCTCTTTGCACAACGGTCTTTGCGATTTGATCTTGCTACTGTTCTCATAACATGGTGGAGTCTACTTCTCCACCCTTTAAATCTGGACTGTATGACTGAATTTGGCCAACGCGCCTTTAGCAAGTATGAAACAAGCAGCCTTGAAAAGCACTTTCGCTCTGGTACTTGGAAAGGGGAAGCCTGGAACACTAAAGCTTGAGTGATGATAAAGGAAAGAATTAGTAAACAAAAGAGAAAGAGACTAAGATCTCAGTCACACTGCTGTATTGATAAAGTTACATTCACGTGAAGAATAGGATATGGATGGATACAGTCGTGTTATGACTGTCATTGTGACTCATAATAATTGAATTATTATTTATGAGCAATTATTAACAAACATACTGGGATTTCCTAAGGCCTTCCAAGTTTTCAGCTGTGGAGTACTTTCTCGTACTCCACATGACTACTGCACATTATTCTAGAAATGTCTTCTGGTAGTTTCATATTCACTGCATAATCTATGTAAGGGAGTCTAGCACATTATTATTGCTACTGGCTTCAGCAGAAATTGTGCTGTCTAAATTGATCTTTCACCTATCCCAATCATGATACATTTTCAAAATAATAAATACATTAATCCAAGAATGAGCTATCTTTGAATCTCTTCAAAATAGTATTGTAACGTTAGTATTTACTTTCTAGGAATAAACGTGGTGAAGGTCATTAAACAATAGGGAAAAAGGATAGCCAGTTATAGGATATCTAATGAAGCAAGATGAAATTTGATCCATACCACACAACATACACAATTCTAGTTAGACTACAGTTCTCACCATAAAAAATAAGACAATACATCTCTGGTGGTGGCATAGGAAGACTATCTTTAAGACTTTGGAGTTCTAACAAGACACAAAAAGCAATAACCATAAAAAAAATGACTTCTAAATTATACTACATTAAAGCTAAAACTTTTCTATCCTGGTACATTTATTGTCTGATTAGTGTACTTTTTGGTTGTTTACCTCAAATTTGTTGCAAAGGTGATTCATTTACTGAAATCTAGTACATTCCCTAACATTTTTCTTTTCCCCTAAAAGGTCTCAGCTGGATAAAAATATTCTTCGGTCACATCTTCATCCTTCTTCATTCATTAGAGTTGTCCTCTGATACCTTCCAGCATTGTATACAGAAAGTCCAATAATAAACTTGCTTTTTATGACTAATACCTCTTTATATTTTTGTTGAGTGTTTTGATTTATTTCTTACATTTTATGCCCCATACCATTAACTTAGATCAAGAGTAACCCATCCTCTCCTTCCATTCATTATTTATTTTTGTAGTAAGAAATCCATATTTTTAATTCTTAAAAAGTCTCCTTTGTGCTACACTTGAATTTCCTTAAAACTCTTGATATGTGTGTGTGTGTGTGTGTGTGTGTGTGTGTGCATTTTTTTTTTTTAATTCAAGTCATCTCTTGTCAACTCTTTCAGACTAATCTTTCTCTCTGTGAATACTGTGTCTTATTGCATGGCTTGTCATGTTTTGTTGTTTTGTTTTGCTTATAAGGAAGCAAGTCAGGTTATGGGAATATTTAGCTACAGCAATCCAGCAGGTGAAAGGAGCCAGAGGCCCTCCCAGGTAGGAGTTCCAGCTGTCTAAAGAGGCCCCATGGAAAGCATTCCTCTTTCTGGTTTCCCCCGTCCTTCCCAGTTCAGGGATAGATGTACACAAAATGTCTGTTTTGTGCCTAATAGCCACACTTTTCTTCCCTTTGAAATACCTCCAGATAGAAAGGTGCCCACTGGGCACACAGTTGAATGCAACTCTCCCTTGTAGAAATGGAAATACACTCATTTTTCTCCTCAAAGGAAACCATCAGTGTGTTGTCATTTGATCACCATCTAGCTCCAAACCCAGGATTCCCAGTGATGTCCATTCCTCTTCCTACTGGGTGGGAATCAGGTCTTGGTGTTCTGTGATGTTTGAAAAAAAAAAAAATAATTTAACTACCACCAATCCACCCAAGTTGGGGAAGTGAAAGAAACCACTAAGTATATATACATAAATTATATATAATATATAATTAATATATAATAACAGAACATATATGTTATTAATACATTTGTAAATATATTATATATTATTGTATATAACCCAAAAGAAAGGAAATACAGATAGAGACTAAATTCTTTGTTTCCCAGATGGTCATGGTTGGCACATATATGACTTCCTTCTTTCATTACCGACCTCATTTTACCTTTGGCCAGCACATAGATGGTTAGAGTTCTTTACCCCACTGGGATGATCCACAGTTTCTTTTCTGATGTATGTGACTCTTAAGTGGTATTTCTGCTAGAAGATCACCATCATTCTCCATTAATTTCCTCTGTGAATAGTGTTAACACATGAGAAATCCCAGGAGCTCAACAGTGCTCCATCCCCAGGACATCCTACCCCACACACAGCAGCAGCTCTACCTCCTCATTGAGCACTCAGACCTCCATAGCTTCAATTTCTACCATCGTGGCCAACTGGGCAAATACTGCACAGACTGTGGAATGAGCTGAGTTCACATGCCCACTGCTACCAAAGAGACTCTTGCGGTGGAAGCCTTTTTGAACATTCAATCAGAGACAAATATTCTCACCTTTGGAATCTATTCCTAGATTCCTATCCACATACCTCTTTATGGTGAATCCCTAATATTGCTCCTTACAGATCCCTAACCATCTGGCCAATCTGCCACAATTAGTATAGACTCAGCTCTTTCCTTACAGAATAACATAAACCATCTGAAGTTCTGCCCATGGGGAGGAGTTCCATTCTTCAGTGTTTTTCACATATGAATGGAGTTAAACACCCTTAAACCTTCTTCTCAGTGATGCCAGTCACCTGTTTCTCAGGTTGGATTTTTTTTTTCTCAGTCCGTGGTCACTCCTGATGAGTCTATAGGTGTGCACTGGAGGAGGGTGGCAGGGAAGCAAGAATGGGCACAATCAGAATATGATCCAATGGCTCATGCATCCTTCATGTGCATGGCTGGCCCCAGCCTCATCCACTCTACATTTCATCCACTGGATGATTTGGTGTTCCCTGGCATGCCAGATCTTATGTCAACAGCAATGAAGTTAACACTCTGTTCTTGATGGGCACCACGGCTGGCAAGGGCCTGGTCTTCGACCAAGACATAGTAACAAACCAAGAACCACTTCTTGGAAGGAGATGCTGGCCCTACATTTAGGGATGCCCATTGTGAATCTACTCTCAGGACTTGGCAAAGTCTCCACATGGCCTCCAGACCTGCAATGCAGGCTTTGTAACCTAATGCAGTTGTGGTCAGAAAAAATGATGTTGCCTGATTTCAACTTGAATAAATTTCGAGATTTTGGGTGGTACTTTACACAGATTTGCTCTCATCGGGCAACGTAAACTAGGGGACATTGGATTTAATTGACTACTGCAGAGCTATAGTTGACATGTTTTAGCACTTGCTGCTGTCAGACCAAAACATTTATTGATTTCATGCTAAAGATCACTTCTTTATCAAAGACCACGCCCCAGTTTGCAAGGCTACTTTCACTACACAAGAACAGCCTTCCCGTTGAAATTTTCATTTGAGCAGAATAAAGTCTGATTTGGGTTCATTTGCATACTATGGGCTAATTTGAAAATCTCCCAGAAAAAAGCCAATCCATTGTTCATGGAAGACATGACTGAAGATTATTTTAATAATCTGACGGTGAAGGGAATCAATTTCCAGATACAAAAGCTGGTGTAATAAAGTGTGTTGATTTCACTTTTGGGGAGAGATTTTAATATGATTGTTAAAGAGTCTCATGTCCCTAAAAGGTTAAGAATCATGGATCTGATGAATATCCAGTAACAGATTTCTCATACACTTAAAGCAACAACATCTATCACAGTGCCTCACCTCAAGTCTTTTATTATTTATTATTTTTATTTTTTAAAGACTTATTTATTTATTTTAGAGAGAGAAAGTGAGAGAGCGAGAGCAGGGAGGGGCAGAGGAAAGGGAGAAAGAAACTTCAGCAGATTCCATGCTAAGCACAGAGCCCAAGGTGGGGCTCCATTCCAAATCCCTGAGATCATGACCTGAGCCCCTTTTATTATATACTTTCTGAGGGTTTATATGTTGTTCTTACCTCATTTATAAGTACAGTTAATCTGTTTTAAATAAAAGAAAACTTCAAAAGTTAAATGGAACATTTTACCACTATAAATTAGGGATTAAAGAAACCCATGATAACATGATCAGGTGATCATTGAAAGTTCAGATTTGATCAAATGAATAAATTTTATGTGTCTCTTACTTGGTACAAATGTAGCCATTTCTCAATATGCCAGTTACATCAATATTTTGCATGGGCCATAGTCATTGTTAAGTGGAATCACAACAAAGTATTTTAGAACATTTTATAACTTAACATGGATTTCATTTGTTAACTACAATTCTTGCTACTGTGGATGAAAAGCTGATTGTATTTCACACAGCAATTCACTGAGTTGAAGCTAAAAGTGGATTTGACTTGGCCTCCAGTTAAGCAAAGCCCCAGTCTGCAGAGATGCTGATGTTAAATGCTTTGGGATGATGTTCATGGGAACGGATCTACAATGCAAAGTCTAGGCAACACTGTCACTGATGAGTCCAATCAACCCAGAAAAGTAGCTGGAAAAACAGAATAGGTTTGTTTTTATTCTGAGTGACCATTGTTGTTTATGTTTTTGGTAATGGGTTTTCTGCTGAAGCTACATTTAATTCACCAGCATCCTCATTCAGGGGATCTTATGGAGGTTATCTATTCCTGAACGATCCACTAAAAGAACATAGAAAAGCAGGACCTCTCCAGCCCACCACCACCCAGGCTGGGACTCCCTTGAAATCCACATCTTTGAATGCTTCTTTATTCTCAATCCATTGATATTCTTGGCCCATATCTTTCCATCATTCAGATACTGGAGAGCACTGTAACCAGATGCAAAGTGGTACTTTCTAACAAGACTTTGGTTAAGCATTATATTTACTGTACCACGGTGCTACTTACTGTACTAAAACAGAGGACCTTTTTACAATTTCAAAAATTCCTTTCACACACACACATGCACACGCATGCACAAACACACACACGCATCTTAATATATGATATGCAGCTTTGGCCACAGTAGAATATTAAACCATGTTTTCTGCCAATGTGATATAAAGAAACAAGAGGCCTCATGTAATTTGGATTTTTCCAGGTATCCAATTTCAATCTAATGTACTGTTGTGAAACTAAGCCAGTAAGTCTATATGGCTGGTCCATTTGGGGACTTGGTCGGCTATCTTTAGTCTGTGACAATTTCTGGTTTCCATTCCTTGTTCAGGGATGATAACAGTGTGATTTACAGGTATAACTAACAAATGAGATCAATTAAAATGTCTAAAAGTGGCACCTGTCTGAGTATAGGGTTGCACTAAATAATTCCCACAGCTTTGTTTCCTGTCGCCGCCATAATTTGCAAGGCTTCTCCACAGGCAAAGTAACAATGAAGGGTTGTTTCCTAACGGGCATGAACCAAGAAAGCCGGCCTTATCCTATGACCTAGATATATGATTATTATCAGTGGCTGGAAACAACAGGTGTATTTTTCAACTCCATTCACAAATGATCCCTGTGTTTCATAGCATTCATTAATATAGCTTCTTGAATTGCCCAATTTGTTACAAATTTGTACTGTCAGCTGCCTTTGTGATTGAATTGAATTTGTAATGAAATAGAAGCTACCTTTCATTTGTGTACATTATTGAATACTTTGATCATTACAAGACAAACTTGATACTTTTCAAAGATCTTAGGTCATGGACAAGGGGAAAATGGTTGCTTCTGGGGATAAAAGTCACAATTAGACAAAGCACTCCAGAATATTTTTACATGTCTTTTACCAAAGCTTTGTAAAATAAACAAATACATATATCGGCAAACCTTATGATCATAAAGCATTATATTAAATAGTATGCAAACACTAATATACTGTTATATTCTTATTATTAGGTTTGATTACAATTGAAATTTTAAGCTGAACTTTGTAAACATGTCTTTCGCTTATGTTCTCATGTAGAGATAACATGAGTTAGATTGCATAGTGAAAGGTGAAAATTTCTGTTCTCTGACATATCTCTGAAATCAGAAATTGTATTTATGAAATAAATTAATATTATTCATATACTTGCAGCTAAAACTTAATGGATTCTCACAAGCTAAATAGAGTTCCCATTCCTAAGTGACGTAAGTCCCCAAATTAACATACACTAGAGAGTGTGCACAGAGAAATTCTGCCTACTAAAACCTTGCAATTCTCTACCTCAAACACCTAAGCATCTTAGAAATAAGATGGCAACCGAGGCCCATTTTCCTGGCATGGCCCGTGGTTCATGACTGTCATCCATGCGTATTTTTAAACAGACCCCTTTCATCCGCACAAGTGGATTTGAACAACTAATCATGCAGACAGCCAACTCCTAAGTCTAACACAATAACACTGTAAAAGTTAGTTACATCTCATTTAAGAAAAATAATATCACAGTTATAAAAACATAATTAAAGGCACTCATCCAAATAAGCCACAGTTATATACAAGTGATTTCTTTTTCTTATAAGACAGCCAGAGCGCCCTTAGCTGTATAGTCTGGGGCTTCAGAGATGCTAGGTATGATATGATTCTTATGTGTTAATGTTCAACTGCTTTAGTCCTTCAAAAATAGTTACACAGAATTGCCATTTAATTATCACCAACCCCCACAAACAGAACTACGCCATATCTTATTCTGCAACAAAGAATAAAATACATTGGAAAGAAATCTAATTATATCTTATCTCTTAGACTATTTCTCTCCTATAGGTTGCAGACTGTAGGATTCAAACTACAAAATCAAAGCTACTCTAATCATTTCTAGCATGAAGAGTGGAATCAACAAAGTTTATACCACAAAGTAAGAAAATGCTCACACATTTAAATTTTTAAAAACATTGGCCACTGAAGTTATTCACTAGGACAGTCACATATGTGTAGGAAACAGTGGTCATCTGGAGGAAGTATTTAAAATCTTATTATATCTCTTTCTATATAGATAAGATATAAAAGGGATATATATCTATATATTTTTAAAGTTTCTTCATTAAAACAATGTTGCTGAGATTGCTGAGGCTTCCAAAACTTCTTAGCTAATAGTGTATTGGAATAGATAGGATCTGAGAAAAAATGTAGCTCAGTATTTTCCAATCAATTGATTTCCAATCAATCTTAGAAACTTAGATTCAAGAAGATAGATGAATTTAACCAAGGTCATGGAGGAAGAGAGTTTTGGAGTTAGGGTTTTAGCTGTTTCCTTGCTTCCTTCCTTCCTTCTTTCCTTCCTTCCATCCTTCCTCTCTTTCTTCCATATTTTTTAGTATCTTTGTTGAGCAGCTTGGCACCACAAACCCCACTCTTGTCCCCAAAGAGTTCAGGATACACAGGATACCTCACGTTTATGACAAGTAACTGCCATTCCCCACGTGACCTGACCTGGTTCACACCAAAGTTATTTACTCTGTGTTTGGTGAATTTGGAAGTTTTTAAGATATCTTCATAGATGCTAAGATGCTTTTCTATAGAAAGAAGTCTTTATCTCACACTTTGATTCGTCCACGTTCCTAACTTCAAGGGTCATAAACCCCTTGGGAAGGGTTCAAATATGACTGTGAGGATAACTGACCAATGGAGTGAGCTGTGACTTACTTAAGTAACTGCAATGAAATACTAGATAGTAGAATGGGATAATTCATATGCCATCTTTTCTCTAAAAATAACTTTTTACCCCTACACTTGTTAAAATGGGCTAAGATTGTGTTGGTTCTCCAACCTGTTCTCTCCAAGTAGACCATCAGCCCTTTGAGATTTAGGTCAATTTTGTATCCATGTCAATTCCTATGCACAGCACCTGGCACACACTCTTCCATAAGTGATTGTCTAATGAATGAATGGATGGATGGGTGGGCAGAACATTCAATGAGACAATGAAGATGTAAACTGTAAATGGTATTCTTAAGAGGTATAAACATTAAGTAAGCAATTTCACCCCCCCCAAAAGAAAGAAAGAAAGAAAGAAAGAAAAAAATCAAAAAAAAGAAAGAAAGAAAAAGGAAGAAAGAAAAGAAGCCAATCAACCAGAAGACTCTAGTCTTATCTCAAGTCAACTGATGCCCCTCTGGTCTGAACTCTAGCTTATGGTAAGCTCAGGCCTACCATTCAGTGTTTAGAGTTTCACAAGCAGAGGCTACTGGTTCAGTTAACTAAGCATGGCAACTAGGACTTAGAAACCATTCAGGGAACTTTCAGTCTCAGAAGGGACCCATGATCTCATGTAGCATCCTTATCATCTTCTACCAAGGAAAGAGCAAAGTAAGAGATGGTTATATAATTCCTCTCTCTCTTTCAACTAGTAAAATCCTTAAACCTCATCTATTATAGTAGTAGTAGTAGTAGTAGTAGTAGTAGTAGCAGTAGTAATAATAATAATAATAATAATAATAATACAATAATAATAGCTCATCATAGTCATAAACAAAACAAAATTCATCACTGCTTTTTCTTCTTACCAATGGACGAGCAATTAGCATTTGACATTAAATTGGTGATGATTTCTAAGGAATAAGAAATAGTGTTCTACCAGGGGATGCTTGTGTGGGCGATCTACAGGGCTTAGGGAGAGCTATAGCACATAGGAAAACGACTCTTTCCTCCTGTGAGTCTTTTTGAATTTGAGTGATTAATGTTGTGTGTTCTTCTATTCAGGCACTGCGTTTCAAAGCATTGTTTACCATCACCTTGTAATCAGCATGCCTCAGCAACCCCCTATTACCCTTGATAGCAATGTGGCTGCAATTTAGACCTGAAAGAAATAGGTGGGCCCCCCAAAGCCTAAAGCTGCTCTGCAGCCCTGTTATCTCCATTTGTGATTTGTTTTCAAGAACGGTGATTTACATTTCAGTTGGATTACACCTTTTAATGTATCACAGAGGTATAAAGTGGCTGCAGTACAAATGCAGGGCTTTGCCACATTTCAAAGGATGCATTTGAGTCATTGTAAAGAGGGCTATGCTTACAATTAGAACCCAAAGGGGGACAGTTCTTTCCAGGAGATGGCACCAACCATTTGCAGGTGATGGAAAAGACAACAAAGGGCTGTCCATACTGCTAGTTTAAAGTGGTAGGAAACAGCATTGTGCCATTAAGGATGTTCATGGCCCTAGCCATTACTGTAGGAGCAAAAATGAGAGCTTCCTGTAATAGTATCTCAAAAAGTCAAGTAGAGATAAGGTTTGTTATGGAGCTGACACATAGATAGTGTCACACAATCTGAGAAAGCACAACTTTCACTGGCAACTATATTCTTCTGAAAGACTAAATGAAGCCAAAGGGATATTGCAGAACAAGAATAATGTCAACATGGTAACAAATTCCTGTTTTCAACAAGGGCTTATTTTTGAAGGTTTTATTAAGTGCATTCATATTCACTTTGTCCTTTTATTGGGATTAGTTCTTTATTTTCAGCTTTATGGAGGTACAAGTTACATACAATAAAAGTCATCCACATGAAGTGTCCAGTTTGATGAATTCTGGCAGTTGCTTTCTGTCACGAAACCACCACTACAATCAAGACACAAAGTCATTCCATTGGCACTGAAGAGCTCCTCATGGCTCATTTAAATTAAGTCTCTCTCCTAGCCCCCAGCCCCAGGCCACCACTGATCTGCTTTCTGACACTATAGTTTCGCCTTTTCTAGAAGTTCACATAAATGGAACGTAACATATTGCTATGGTCTCACCAGTCCTAACCCCCAAAGATGGTATTAGGAGTTTGGGCCCTTGGGATGTACACAGCTCATCAGAATGGAGCTTTCATGAGCAGGACTGGTATTCTTATAAGAGGCTCCACAGAACTCCCTGTCCCCTTTCACCATGTGAAGACACTGTGAGAAGTGGGCAGTCTGCAACCCTGAAGAGGGCTTTTACCAGAACCCAGGCATGCTAGCACCCTGATCTTGGACTGGGCCACCAGAAGTGTGAAAAATAAATCTCTGGTGTTTATAATACACCTGATCTATTTCATTACAGCAGCCCAAACAGACTAAAACAAGCATAGAGTCTTTGCTGTTTTTCATTTTGTACATTATTGTAGAGGTTCACCCATGGTTTTGCATGTATCAATACTTTGTTCTCTTGCTGAGTAGTAAAGCACCCATTGACGAACATTATGAGTTGTTAGGGGCTATTATAAAAGTACCTGTGTGGACGTGTGCTTTCATTTCTCTTGGGTAGATGCCTAGAATAGAATTGTTGGGTCATATAGCAGAACTTTGTTTAACTTTCTACAATATTGTCAAACTTATTTCCAAAGCAGTAATACCATTTTGCTTTCCTATAGACAATACCTGAATGTTCTTGTTGCTTCACATCTTCATCAATACATGGCCCTGTCAGTCTTTGAAACTTTGTGCATTCTTGCAGGTATAGAGTACTGTAATATCTTATAGACAATACCTGAATGTTCTTGTTGCTTCACATCTTCATCAATACATGGCCCTGTCAGTCTTTGAAACTTTGTGCATTCTTGCAGGTATAGAGTACTGTAATATCTGCTTTCACTTGCACTTCTTTTATGATTAAGGAGGTGTTTACTGCCCCTTCTGTTCTCTTCTTTGGTAAGTTATGCAAATCTTTGGCCCACTTATTGGGCTGTGTTTCTTCTTATTATTGATGTACATGAGTTCCTCATGTATTCTCAATTTACATCCTTTTATACATAAATGTTTTGCAAAAATTTTCGTTCAAAAATGAGTTCTTTAGTTTGGTTTGCTTTGTTTTGTTTTTGGGCCAGGAAAAAAAATCTCACAAGAGTTTTGTTTTGTTTTGTTTTGTTTTTGTTTTAGAAAGTTGTAGCAGTGAAGAAAAGAAAGGTTTTGCATTAGATGATTCCTATGTATATGGCAATTGTCTACACCTTTCTCCTGTGTCCCAGATACTTTGACAAATATTTGTCAAACTAATGAAAAATCAATTGAAAAGTCAAGTCCAGAGGTACCTGGGTAGCTCAGTCAGTTAAGTGTCTGCCTTTGTCTCAGGTCACAATCTCAGGGTCCTGGGCTTGGGTTCTGCAATGGGCTCCTTGAACAGCAGGGAGCCTGCTTCTCCCTCTCCCTTTCCTGCTCGCCCTGCTGTTCTCTCTCTCTCTTTCTCTATCAAATAAATAAATAAAATTTTAAAAAATTTAAAATGAAAAAAGAAAATTCAAGTCCACTTGAATGTCCCATGGAAATTCAGAAATGATAGACCTAAAACTGACCTCATCTTTTCCCCTTGTCAGATACAAGGCTTCCTCCATTTTATTTATTTAGCCACAAATTTGGGAGTCATTTTGTACCACATTTTCCTTGGCGACATTGATCTGTCACCAGGTTACCCAGATTCAACCTCTTAAATTAAGGTTAAAATCCACACGTGCTCTCCACCCCATGCCATTGCCTTAGCAAAAGTTTTCATCATTTTTGGGTTGAATGGCCTGCTGACCCTTCTTTCTACCTCTAGCCCGATAGTGTCCAAAGTGTCCTCCTCTGTGTCAACCATGCTACCAGGTAACTTTTTTTGGCTGAAAAAAATCTAGTGAAGTCAACACTTGCTTCACAAGTCCCCCAGCTGCACCAGATTATGTGTCACACTCAGCATTTCACACTGTTTTGCAAATCTGCACCATCGATTTCCTCTGCCTAGAACCCTCTAAGCCCACTGCCCCCTCGAATCCTGCAAGACTAAGTAACTGTGACATATCACCCCCTGATCAGGTTCATGTCCTTTCCCTGAGGTTCCCACAGCACCCAGCATGCCTCTGTCACAACATTATTACACTTTATCACCATGAATGTGTTATCATTTCCTTGGGAATAAATATCATTTGTCATTCTCCAGTATAGATCCCGTAGAGTAAAATAATAAATAATAAACTCAAGAGTGATATCATGACAAATGATGGAAGAAAGAGTTTTAACCATTAGTCCATCTACTCAAGCCAGGTAGAATCAACTTTTTAAGAATTCTTTAATCAAAACTTGCAGCAACCAGGGAAGTACCTCATGAAGAAAGAGACTGGTAAATCTCAGTTTAAAAAAAAAAGGCATTTTGACAGTTTTGCCTACTGGCCTACTATCTCTGGCAGTAGCTGTAGGGATATCAGCCTGAATTCCTAATGTAGCTTGCTGAGGTGGAGCTGGAGAGGTTATAGACCTTAGTCTTTAAAACTATGGTTGTGTGTTTTGATGTATGTGGTGGTTCCGAAGGACCAACACAAAGGTTTGCCTTTGATTCTCTCCCATCTGGTTTCCCAAGGTGTATCTGCTGGTAGCTTTTAAAGGTATATACTACTCATAGACATTTAAGGAGAGAGATAGTATACAGGTAAAGAAGCAGGTACACTAAAGTCTAGGAGGGAGGAAGCTGAGGAGGAAAATTCTCAGGGGAATAAGGACTCTAAAAGGCTACTGCAAACACCTGGGAAATGAGTCCAAAATGTGAGCCTGGGGCTGGTTGCCTGCTCTGAAAAGACCAGAGATGACACTAAGCTTGCATTCCTGGCTGATCTCTGGGCAAGAAGATAAAGACAAAAGTAGAGTTGTAAGAGGCCTGGCTAAGTGTTGAAAAGGTAGCCTAGGTCAGAGTCAAGCTACAAAAACTAGGACAGTACTTGTCACTGAAGGAAATCTCTTTGGATCACTGCTGATCACTGTAATGATGGAACAGAGAGTTCAGTGAGACACACACACACACACACACACACACACACACTGCCTTTGCAGAACTAGTTTGGAAAATTCACTAAACAAATGATTACTGTACCTCTCAGAAAGGAAAAACATGAAAACCATGGGAAGTAGGAAGACTCTGATTCCTACAGTTAGCACATTATAATAACCAAAATGTGCAGGTGCCACCACCACCAACAAAATTCACAAGATGAACAAAGGAACAGAAATTTCACAGAAGGAATAAAAGAAATTGACAGCAACTGTCCTTGGAGAAGACACAGGACTAACTAGACAAAGACATTTTATCAACTGTCTAAGGTGTGGTGAGTTACAGAAAACAATGGATGGACAAAGAACTAAAGGAGATAGGGATAATAATATATGAACAAATATATAATGTCAGTAAAGAGAAATAAAATAGAGAAAGGAAACAAATAGGAAAAGCTGAAAAATACAATCTGTCGCGGTTGGCGCGACAAATCGACCAGGAACATGAAGGTAAGAGGATGAAGAAAAGAACTCGAGAAGCAGAGAGATGGGGGCAGGAGGAGCACTGAGGAGGATATCCAGCAGTGCTGATTTTATTCCACATCTTACAAGTATTTATAAGGCAGACCACAATAGAAGGAGCAATAACATCAGTATCTAGTCAGATAACCGCAAGTTCCTATAACAAGTTTACATTAACTACAAACAAATCTCGTGATGCCAGGTAGTCACGGCTAATGCCATTAGCTACTAATTGATACAAGAAGTTACAATCAACCAGGGAGTGGGTTATGGGAAGTACAGGAACAACAAGGACCAACTAAGAATTTTTGACCCTGACCACATTGTTCCCTTCTGTAGGGAGAACGTGTGGGAAGTCACGTAGGCAAGTGCACGACACATAGCACAGACCCTTTCTCAGTGTTATTCAACCTTTCCTGTCCATAACCCTTTATTGAGGTATTTGGACTTAAAGGGAGACACAAGTCAGGGCCTGGTTTGGTCCTCGTCTCAAGCCTTATCGTGGCCTCCAACAACAATTACTGAAATGAAAAATTTACTAGAGAGTTTCAACAGCTGATGTGAGCAGGTAGAGGAAGAATCAATAAACTTAAAATAGGGCAATTAAGATTATCAAGCCTGAGTAGCAGAAATAAAATAAATGAAGAAAAATAAATGGTCTAAAGAACATGTGAGACATCGCTAATATACCTACATAGAATTTATGTTAATTTCAGAAGAGATGGTACACTAAAGAATAATGGCTAATGGGGCGCCTGGGTGGCTCAGTGGTTAAAGCCTCTGCCTTCAGCTCAGGTCATGATCTCAGGGTCCTAGGATCGAGTCCCGCATCGGGCTCTCTCCTCAGCAGGGATCCTGCCTCCTCCTCCTCTCTCTCTCTGCCTGCCTCTCTGCCTACTCGTGATCTGTCAAATAAATTAAAAAAAAAAAAATAATGGCTGAAAAATTCCCAATTTTGGTGAAAGACAAGATGAATCTGCAGACTCTAGTACCTGAAAGGATTCCAAGTGGGATAAACTAAAAAAGATCTACAGTGAATGCATTCTTTGTTGTTGTTGTTGTTCAGATTTTTATTTATTTACTAGAGAGAGAGAGAAGAGAACCCAGGACCCCAGGATCATGCTGATGCTTATAAGGCAGATGCTTAACTGACTGAGCTACCCAGCCAGGCACCCTGTGGCTACATTAAAAAAAAAAAATTGTTTATTTATTTGAGAGGGAGAGAAAGAGCAAATGGGGGAGGGGCAAAGGGAAAGAATCCCCAAGCAGACTCCCCATTGAGCAGGGAGCCTGATATGGGGCTCAATTCCATGACCTATGAGATCATGACCTGAGCCGAAAACCAAATCAGGCACTCAACGGACTGAGCCACCCATGCACCCCTACAGTGAATACATTCTAATCAAACTATTGAAAGACAGGGCAAAGAGAATCTTGAAAGTAGCAGATAAGATGGGGAGGACATATTTCAAGTGCAAAAAAAAAAACAAAAAACAAAAACTTTCAACCAAAAATTTAATATCCAGTAAAATTATCATTTAAAAATGAAGAAGAGGGGCGCCTGGGTGGCTCAGCGGGTTAAAGCCTCTGCCTTCGGCTCGGGTCATGATCCCAGGGTCCTGGGATCGAGCCCCACATCGGGCTCTCTGCTCAGCAGGGAGCCTGCTTCCCTTCCTCTCTCTGCCTGCCTCTCTGCCTGCCTGTGATCTCTGTCTGTCAAATAAATAAATAAAATCTTTAAAAAAAAAAAAAAAAAATGAAGAAGAAATTAAGATATCCTTAGACAAACAGATACTGAGGAAGTTTGTTGCTGGTAGTCCTACTCTGCAAGGAAAGCAAAAGAGAGTCCCTCAGGATTTAGTCCTCAAAAAATCCTCAAAAAAAAGAGAGTCCCTCAGGATTTAATCCTCAGGATTAAATTAAAGGATGCTTAGTTGTAACTCAAAGCCAGAAAAAGAAATAAAGAACACCAGTAAATGTAATTACATGGGTAAATATCAAGCCAGAATTATATTTTTGGTTTGCTATTCTACTTTTTGTTTTCATAGGATTTAAAAGCCATACTCTGTGTGTGTGTGTAATTATATATATATATATATATATATATATATATATATATATATATACACAATTTTTGTAACAACACCAACAACATAAAGGGAAAGGGGAAGGATTGTACAGAAGTAGAGTTTATGTATGCTATTGAAGCTAAGATGACATCAATTTAAGCTAGATTGCTATAAATTTAGGATGTTAGCTGTAAACCCCAGGTAAACTACTAAGGAAATAATATAAAAATGTACAGAAAGGGAACACCTGGCTGGCTCAGTCAGGGGAGCATGTGACTCTTGATCTCAGGTTGTTCAAGCCCCACATTGGGTGTAGATATTAGCTAAAGATGAAATCTTTAAAAAATACATATGGAAAATGAAGATGAGGAGAGGAAAACACACACACAAAGAATCAAACACAAAAGAAACTAGGCAGTATTTATTTATTTATTTAAAAGATTTTATTTGTTTATTTGACAGAGAGAGACCACAAGTAGGCAGAGAGGTAGGAACAGAAAGAGAGAGAGAGAGTGGGAAGCACGGTCCCTGTTGAGCACAGAGCCCAATGCAGGGCTCAGTTCTAGGTCCCTGAGATCATGACCTGAGCTGAAGGCAGAGGCTTAACCCACTGAGCCACCCAGGTATCTAGGCAGTATTTACTAGGGGAGCTGAGGAACAACAACAACAAAAAAAACATATAACATAAAGAAAAAGTATCAAAATGGCAGAGGTAAGCTCTTTCTTATAAGTAATCACTCTAACTATAAATGGATTAAACATACCATTTAAAATACAGCTATCTAACCACATATTGTCTGCAAAAACAAATCACCTTAGATCCAAAGATACAAGTAAGTTGAAAATGAAAGCATAATAAGTGATATTCCATGTAAATTATAATGAAAAGGAAGCTACAGTGTCTATACTGATAACAGACAAGATGGAGTTTTAATCAAATACTGTTATAAGTGACCACGAAGGGCGCCTGGATGGCTCAGTGGGTTAAGCCTCTGCCTTCGGCTCAGGTTATGATCTCAGAGTTCTGGGATCGAGTCTCGCATCGGGCTCTCTGCTCAGCGGGGAGCTTGCTTCCTCTTCTCCCTCTCTCTCTCTCTCTCTACTCTTTCTCTCTCTCTCTGCCTACTTGTGATCTCTCTCTGTCAAATAAATAAAATCTTAAAAAAAAGTGACCATGAAAGACATAATACATTGATTAAAGGCTCTATCATCAAGAAGATGTAATAATTATACAACACATAGATGCACCAAACAACGAAACTGCAAAATACATGAAGCAAAGAGACAGAATTGAAAGGAGAAATGGTTCTACAATAATCGTGGGTTACCCCAATACCCCACTTTCAATAATGGATAGAAGATGCAGACAGAAAATCACTAAGGAAATAGAGCACTTTAATAGTCCAGTAAACCCACAAACAGACCCCCACACAGCAGAAGCAGAACACATTCTTCTTAAGTACATAGAGAACTTTATCCAGGATATACATTAGACTGCACAAAAGCAGTCTCAATACTTTTAAGAAATTCAAACTCTACAAAGTATCTTCTTTGACCACAATGAAATAAGTTAAAAATCAAATAACATAAAGAAATCTGGAAAATTCACAAATGTAAAAATTAAGCAGCACATTCTCAAGTAAACAAAAGGTCAAAAAATTCATAACAAAGAAAATTAGAGGGGTCACCTGGGTGACTCAGTCAGTTGAGGGTCTGACTCCTGACCTCAGCTCAGGTCATGATTATCAGGGTCAAGAGATGGAACCCCTTGTCAGGCTCTACAGTAGGCATGGAAACTGCTTGAGATTCTTTCTCTCTCCTCTTCCTCGGCTGTTCCTCCCCATCCTTTCTTTCAAAAAAAAAAAAAAATTAGAAAATACTTTGAGAGGAAGAAAAAATTTATGGGATGCAGCAGCTGTGTCTAGAGGGAAATTAATAGTTGTAAATAAATAGTTGTAAATGCACTTGCCTACACTAAAAAGAAAGATCTCAAATCAAGAACCTAACATTAAGAATCTAGAAAAATAACAGCAAACTGAACCCAAATCTAGAAGAAAGGAAATAATAAAGATTAAAGTGGAAATAAACAAAATAGAGTACAGAAAAAAAAAAAACTAACATAGAGAACCAACAAAACCAAACATTCATCGTTTGAAAAAATTCACAAAAAATTAGCAAGCCTTTAGGTAGGTTGACAAAGAAAAAGAGAAAGAAGATGTAAACAACTAAAATCAGAAATGAAAGAAGTGACATCACTGCTAATCTTACAAAAAAGGATTATAAAAGAATGCTAAGAACAACATACACCAAACATAACTAAAATAGACAGACAAAATGGAAAAATTCCTAGAAATTATCAAAACTGACTCAAGAAGTAGAAAATCTAAGCAGACTTCTAACAAGTAAAGGGTATGAATCAGTAATCAAAAATCTCCAAAAAAAGAAAACTCCAGAACCAGAAGGCTCACTGGTTGCTTCTAGCAATCACTAAACGAATTACATACCAACTCTTCTCAAAATCTTCCAAAAAATATAAGAAGGGGGAAATATTTCCTAATTCCTTCTCTGAGGTCAACATTACTGTTATTAAAGCCAGGCAAAGGCACCATAAGAAAAGAAAAATCATCGACCTCTCTAACATAGATGCAAATTTCCTCAGCAAAAATAAACTGAATGCAACAATAGGGGAAAAGGCCTACACACCATGACCAAATGAGGTTTATCCTAGTAATGTAAGAGTTATTAAGCGTAAGAAAATCAGTTATTGTGATACACCACAATTAACATAACCAAGAAAAAGATGATCACACAGATGAACTCATGATCATCTAACTTGATGGGGAAAAATCCTTTGACAAAATCCAACACCTTTTCATGACAAAAACACCCAGAAAACTAAGAATAGAGGAAAAGTTACTTAACATGATAAATGATATTTCTAAAAAGACTAGCAAATGCTAAACTTACTAGTGAAAGATTCCCACCCCCAAGTGAAGGAATAAGGTAAGGATGACCATCTTCATTGCTATTCAACATTATACTGGAAGTTTTACCCAGAGAAATTAGACAAGAAAATTAATAATAAAAGGCATCCAAATGTGGAAGTAAAAAAATTATTTCTTTTTGCAGTATGACATTATCCTACCTCTGGAAAATCTCAAAGAATTTTTTTTTAACTTACTAGAGTTCATAAATTTAGCAAAGCCAATGATATGGAGAAATTGGAACACACATACTTTCTTGAAGGGAATGTAAACTAATGCAGTCACTGAGGAAAATAGTTTCATGATTCCTTCAAAATGTCAAAGAGAAGCACCAGATTACCCAGGGATCCCATTTCTAGATAGGTACCCAAAAGATTTGAGAACAGGTGTCCGTACAAAAAAATTAAACAGTGCTATTCACAATAGCCAACAGTTTGGAACAATTCAACTGTCCACCAGTAAGCAAACAGATAAATTATGGTATATATGTGCACTAAAGTTGGTGTACTGATAGATGCTACAATTTGGACAAACTTCAGGAATATCAAGCTAAGTAAAAAAAGCCAGATGCAAACAGTTATATATTGTTTGATTCCATTTATATGAAATATCCAGAATAGGTAAATCCATAGTTACAGAAGCAAAGTGGTGTCTTCCAGGGCCTAGATTAGTGGGGAATTGGGAATGACTGCTTAATGGGTTTAGGGTTTTCATTTGGAGTGTACACTTTACATAATTAATTTTGTATTATTTGAATTTCACCTCAGTGAAAAATGTTAGAGCTCATGGTTGAATAACAAGTGAGGCAACTGGAAAGAAAAATGTAACTTCCATTGGACATATGATTTGTTGGATATACTTTTGTGAGAAAAATGCAATAGGCCCTTTAATACCATCTACATAATTTCTGAAAAGGAAGTTGGGACAAATAAATGAAATGTCAATTGTTTTACCAAATCAACATTTATCTTGGCCAAACTTGAGGAAAAATATTCACTCCACACCAAAAAGAGTTGCTGTAGGAAGAGACAAGATATAATTACATCTCAGGGAAATATATTCTTTATCTTAATTATCAAACTCAGGGTTTAAAATACAAAGATATCGGGCACCTGGGTGGCTCAGTGGTTTAGCCCCTGCCTTCTGCTCAGGTCTTGATCTCAGGGTCCTGGGATCGAGCCCCACATTGGGCTCTCTGCTCAGCAGGGAGCCTGCTTTCTTCTCTCTCTCCCTGACTCTCTGCCTTCTTGTGATCTCTCTCTGTCAAATAAATAAATAAAATCTTTAAAAAAAATACAAAGATATCATCTCAGAAAATATTAAGAAAAGTATTTTTCCTTTTTTTAAAGATTTTATTTATTTACTTATTCAACAGAGAGATAGAGAGCACAAGTAGGCAGAGAGGCAAGCAGAGGGAGAGGGGGAAACAGGCTCTCTGCTGAGCAGGGAGCCTGTCATGGGGTTTGATCCCAGGACCCTAGAATCATGACTTGAGCCAAAGGCAACCACTTAAAAGACTGAGTCACCCAGGAGCCCCAAGAAAAGTATTTTTCTTATTATTTTCAGGACAAAATCATAATGTGAAATGTGAAGGTCTATAATATTTATATGTTTAAAATCAGACAAATAGGCAATTAGTTCCAAAGTAGGAAAAAATGACTTGCAGGTTTCATCAATATGCTTTTATTCAAAGGAACTTAGTCTAATCATTCACTCTGTTTCACCAGTGTTATTCATTTATTTTTTTAAAATAAATGTTATATGGGTGCCTAGGTGGCTCAGATGGTTAAAATCTGCCTTCAGGTCAGGTCATGATCTCAGGGTCCTGGGATCGATCCCTACATTGGGCTCCCTGCTCAGTGGGGAGTCTGCTTCTCCCTCTACCCCTCCCCACTGCTCATGCTCGCTCTCTCTCTCTCAAATAAATAAATAAAATCTTAAAAATAAATACATATATAAATAAATCTTAGAGTAGCTGTGTCAGCCCAGACTCTATTATACAACACAATAATCCAGAGTAACATTATTGAGGAAGACCTGATACCCAGCAAGAGAAGGCATTACCAACACTTTTAAGAGAGAAAAAAGTAGTGAGGAGTAATTCAGTTAAAACTAACACAGTTTTTAAAATTTTGTGACATATAACCAACAAATTCATGGATGTCTGACTTTGGAAAGGGTTGGAATTTGAATGTTAATCAAATAGTTTAACCCATCCATCAGTGGCTGCCACAAGCACCGTGGGATGAAGCCAACAAAGGAGAATCAGAGAAAACATGAAGAAAAGGTAGATCCTGTTGGATTTGATTAACACCATCCTCAGTATTACAAGACAAACAGAGATCGAAAGCATCTCTTTCCTATGATTCCCATTCAAGTCCAAGATTCCTGACAATGGGACCAAATTAGCTCAGTGTCTGTTCCTGTCCCAATAGGGTGCTCTGAAGGTACCCTCTTCAGAGCAAGAGTTTAGCAGAGCCCAGTGGTGCTGGGACATAGATGGACCGAGGGCTGCAGAGGGGATGGGCTTCCGGAGAGCGCTAGTCTGTAGCATGCAGAGACCAGAAAAAGGTTGAGGCTGTGCAGGGATGGGAGAAGGGTCAAATGCCAGAATAACCCTACAATGAGAAATAGGACGGTAACTTCCTGAAAATAGAGTTATATTCTCCCTGGGCTCTTTCTGTCCTGGAGGCCTCAGGATGGATTCGGGAGCCGGCGTATCTTGGACAGGAAGTATCGGGAGTAGGTCCAGTCTCCAACAGTTTGGTGCAGCCTGAAGGTTTCAGGAAGTGTGAGGGGATGAGAGCCCAGTTTGAATAACAAGAACCTGAGCTAGGTCTGGCAGAGAACGGGGTGGTTCAGACAGAAATAGGAGACTCAGAGAGCTTTGTTTTGTTGTTGTTGTTGTTGTTGTTTGTTTTTTTGTTTTGTTTTGTTTTTTTAGTTTGTTTATTTTATTTTTTTAATTAATTAATTTTTTTTAATAAACATATAATGTATTTTTATCCCCAGGGTTACAGGTCTGTGAATAGCCAGGTTTACACATTTCACAGCACTCATCATAGCACATACCCTTCCCAGTGTCCATATCCCCATCACCCTCTCCCGTCCCCCCTCCCACCAGCAACCCTCAGTCTGTTTTTCGAGATTGAGTCTTTTATGGTTTGTCTCCCTCCCAATCCCACCTTTTTTCATTTTTTCTTTTCCTACCCCCCCCCACATTGCATCTCCACTTCCTCATATCAGGGAGATCATATGATAGTTGTCTTTCTCCGATTGACTTATTTCGCTAAGCATAATATCCTCTAGTTCCATCCATGTCGTCGCAAATGGCAAGATTTCATTTCTTTTGATGGCTGCATAGTATTCCATTGTGTATATATACCACATCTTCTTTATCCATTCATCTGTCGATGGACATCTAGATTCTTTCCAGTTTGGCTATTGTGGACATTGCTGCTATAAACATTCAGGTGCACGTGCCCCTTCAGAGCGCCACATTTGTATCTTTAGGATATATACCCTGTAGTGCAATCGCTGGGTCATAGGGTAGCTCTCTTTTCAGTTTTTTGAGGAATCTCCACACTGTTTTCCAGAGTGGTTGCACCAGCTTGCATTCTCACCAACAGTGTAGGAGGGTTCCCCTCTCTCCACATCCTCACCAGCATCTGTCATTTCTTGACTTGTTAATTTTAGCCATTCTGACTGGTGTGAGGTAGTATCTCATTGTGGTTTTGATTTGTATTTCCCTGATGCCGAATGATGTGGAGCATTTTTTCATGTGTCTGTTGGCCATCCGGATGTCATCTTTGCAGAAATGTCTGTTCATGTCCTCTGCCCATTTCTTGATTGGATTATTTGTTCTTTGGGTGTTGAGTTTGCTAAGCTCTTTATAGATTTTGGATACTAGCCCTTTATCTGATATGTCATTTGCAAATATCTTCTCCCATTCTGTCAGTTGTCTTTTGGTTTTGTTAACTGTTTCCTTTGTTGTGCAAAAGCTTTTGATCTTGATGAAATCCCAATAGTTCATTTTTGCCCTTGCTTCTGTTGTCTTTGGTGATGTTCCTAGGAAGAATTTGCTGTGGTTGAGGTCAAAGAGGTTGCTGCCTGTGTTCTCCTCAAGGATTGTGATGAATTCCTTTCTCACATTGAGGTCCTTCATCCATTTTGAGTCTATTTTCGTGTGTGGTGTAAGGAAATAGTCCAATTTCATTCTTCTGCATGTGGCTGTCCAATTTCCCAGCACCATTTGTTGAAGAAGCTGTCTTTTTTCCATTGGACATTCCTTCCTGCTTTGTCGAAGATTAGTTGACCATAGAGTTGAGGGTCTATTTCTGGGCTCTCTATTCTGTTCCATTGATCTATGTGTCTGTTTTTGTGCCAGTACCATACTGTCTTGAAGATGACAGCTTTGTAATAGAGCTTGAAGTCTGGAATTGTGATGCCACCAACTTTGGCTTTCTTTTTCAATATTCCTTTGGCTATTCGAGGTCTTTTCTGGTTCCATATAAATTTTAGGATTGTTTGTTCTATTTCTTTGATAAAAGTGGATGGGATTTTGATAGGGATTGCATTAAATGTTAGATTACTTCAGGTAGCATAGACATTTTCACAATATTTGTTCTTCCAATCCATGAACATGGAACATTTTTCCATTTCTTTGTGTCTTCCTCAATTTCTTTCATGAGTACTTTATAGTTTTCTGAGTATAGATTCTTTGCCTCTTTGGTTCGGTTTATTCCTAGGTACCTTGTGCTTTTGGGTGCAATTATAAATGGGACTGACTCCTTAATTTCTCTTTCTTCTGTCTTGTTGTTAGTGTAAAGAAATGCAACTGATTTCTGTGCATTGACTTTATATCCTGACACTTTACTGAATTCCTGTACTAGTTCTAGCAGTTTTGGAGTGGAGCCTTTTGGGTTTTCCACATATAGTGTCATATCATCTGCAAAAAGTGATAGTTTGACTTCTTCTTTGCCGATTTGGATGCCTTTAATTTCTTTTTGTTGTCTGATTGCTGAGGCTAGGACTTCTAGTACTATGTTGAACAGCAGTGGTGATAATGGACATCCTTGCCGCATTCCTGACCTTAGTGGAAAAGCTTTCAGTTTTTCTCCATTGAGAATGATATTTTCAGTGGGTTTTTCAAAAATGGCTTTGATAATATTGAGGTATGTGCCCTCTATCCCTACACTTTGAAGAGTTTTAATCAGGAAGGGATGCTGTACTTTGTCAAATGCTTTTTCAGCATCTACTGAGAGTATCATATGGTTCTTGTTCTTTTATTAACGTATTGTATCACATTGATTGATTTTTGGATGTTGAACCAACCTTGCAGCCCTGGAATAAATCCCACTTGGTCGTGGTGAATAATCCTTTTAATGTACTGTTGGATCCTATTGGCCAGTATTTTGGTGAGAATTTTCGCATCTGTTTTCATTAAGGATATTGGTCTGTAATTCTCTTTTTTGATGGGATCCTTGTCTGGTTTTGGGACCAAGGTGATGCTGGTCTCATAAAATGAGTTTGGAAGTTTTCCTTCCATTTCTAATTTTTGGAACAGTTTCAGGAGAATAGGAATTAATTCTTCTTTAAATGTTTGGTAGAATTCCCCTGGGAAGCTGTCTGGCCCTGGACTTTTGTTTGGAGATTTTTGATGACTGTTTCAATCTCCTTACTGGTTATGGGTCTGTTCAGGTTTTCTATTTCTTCCTGGTTCAGTTGTGGTAATTTATATGTCTCTAGAAATGTATCCATTTCTTCCAGATTGTCGAATTTGCTGGCGTAGAGTTGCTCATAGTATGTTCTTATAATTGTTTGTATTTCTTTGGTGTTGGTTGTGATCGCTCCTCTTTCATTCATGATTTTATTTATTTGGGTTCTTTCTCTTTTCTTTTTGATAAATCTGGCCAGGGGTTTGTCAATCTTATTAATTCTTTCAAAGAACCAGCTCCTAGTTTCATTGATTTGTTCTATTGTTTTTTTGTTTTTTTTTTTTTTAGTTTCTATTTCATTGATTTCTGCTCTGATCTTTATGATTTCTCTTCTCCTGCTGGGTTTAGGGTTTCTTTCTTGTTCTTTCTCCAGCTCCTTTAGGTGTAGGGTTAGGTTGTATATTTGAGACCTTTCTTGTTTCTTGAGAAAGGCTTGTACTGCTATATATTTTCCTCTCAGGACTGCCTTTGTTGTGTCCCACAGATTTTGAGCCATTGTGTTTTCATTATCATTTGTTTCCATGAATTTTTTCAATTCTTCTTTAATTTTCTGGTTGACCCATTCATTGTTTAGAAGGATGTTGTTTAGTCTCCATGTATTTGGGTTCTTTCCAAATTTTCTCTTGTGATTGAGTTCTAGCTTCAGAGCATTGTGGTCTGAAAATATGTAGGGAATGATCCCAATCTTCTGATACTGGTTGAGACCTGATTTATGATCCAGGACGTGATCTATTCTGGAGAATGTTCCATGTGCACTAGAGAAGAATGTATATTCTGTTGCTTTGGGATGGAATGTTCTGAATATATCTGTGATGTTCATCTGGTCCAGTGTGTCATTTAAGGCCTTTATTTCCTTGTTGATCTTTTGCTTAGATGATCTGTCCATTTCAGTGAGGGGAGTGTTAAAGTCCCCTACTATTATTGTATTATTGTCGATATATTTCTTTGATTTTGTTATTAATTGGTTTATATAGTTGGCTGCTCCCATGTTAGGGGCATATATATTTAAAATTGTTAGGTCTTCTTGTTGGACAGACGCTTTGAGTATGATATAGCACCCTTCTGCATCTCTTATTATAGTCTTTGGCTTAAAATCTAATTTATCTGATATAAGGATTGCCACCCCAGCTTTCTTCTGATGTCCATTAGCGTGGTGCATTGTTTTCCACACCCTCACTTTAAATCTGAAGGTGTCTTCGGGTCTAAAATGAGTTTCCTGTAGGCAGTATATTGATGGATTTTGTTTTTTTATCCATTCAGATACCCTGTGTCTTTTGATTGGGGCATTTAGCCCATTAACATTCAGAGTAACTATTGAGAGATATGAATTTAGTGCCATTGTATTGCCTGTAAGGTGACTGTTATTGTATATTGTCTCTGTTCCTTTCTGATCTACTACTTTTAGGGTCTCTCTTTGCTTAGAGGACCCCTTTCAATATTTCCTGTAGAGCTGGTTTGGTGTTTGCAAATTCTTTCAGTTTTTGTTTGTCCTGGAAGCTTTTTATCTCTCCTTCTATTTTTAATGATAGCCTAGCGGGATATAGTATTCTTGGCTGCATGTTTTTCTCGTTTAGTACTCTGAATATATCATGCCAGTTCTTTCTGGCCTGCCAGGTCTCTGTGGATAGGTCTGCTACCAATCTAATGTTTTTACCCTTGTATGTTACAGACTTCTTTTCCCGGGCTGCTTTCAGGATTTTCTCTTTGTCACTAAGACTTGTAAATTTTACTATCAGGTGATGAGGTGTGGACCTATTTTTATTAATTTTGAGGGTCGTTCTTAGCATCTCCTGGAATTTGATGTTTGTTCCCTTTGCCATATTAGGAAAATTCTCTACAATAATTTTCTCCAATATACCTTCTGCTCCCCTCTCTCTTTCTTCTTCTTCTGGAATCCCAATTATTCTAATGTTGTGTTGTCTTATGGTGTCACTTATCTCTCGAATTCTCTCCTTGTGGTCCAGTATTTGTTTGTCTCTCTTTTGCTCAGCTTCTTTATTCTCTGTCATTTGGTCTTCTATGTCACTAATTCTTTCTTCTGCCTCATTTATCCTAGCAATAAGAGCTTCCATTTTTGATTGTACCTCATTAATAGTTTTTTTTTTTTTTCAACTTGGTTAGATTTTAGTTCTTTTATTTCTCCAGAAAGGGCTTTTATCTCTCCAGAGAGGGTTTCTCTAATATTTTCTATGCCTTTTTCGAGCCCGGCTAGAAACTTGAGAATTGTCATTCTGAACTCTAGATCTATCATATTACTAATGTCTGTATTGATTAGGTCCCCAGCTTTCGGTACTGCCTCTTCTTCTTTTTTTGTGGTGAGGTTTTCCACCTTGTCATTTTGTCCTGATAAGATTTGCTTTCTCCTCCTCTGGAATTCCGCTGTTCTCCTTGGTGAGTGAAGTTGGTCTTGGCTGGGTTTCTTGTTGATCTTCTGGGGGAGGGGCCTGTTGTAGTGATTCTCAAGTGTCTTTGCTGGAGGCGGAATTGCACCGCCCTTACCAGGGGCCGGGCTAAGTAATCCGCTTGGGTTCACTTTCCGGAGCTTTTGTTCCCTGAGCACTTTCCGTAGAGTTCCAGAGGATGGGAATGAAGATGGTGGCCTCCAGATCTCCGGCCCAGAGGAGCCGAGAGCTCGGGGTCCTGCTCCTCAGTGCGCCCTCAGAGAAAAACGCCCAACCTCCCCCATCTCCCTGGCCTCTGGTTGCACTTGGAGAAAAGCACCTGGTCGCTTCCATCTCCGTGGACTCGGCCGCGCTCTGAGCTCACCCAGCCTGTGACCAGTTCAAGGTAAGCCCAAGCTGAGAGCTCACTCTTTGGCTTTGTCGCTGTAGCCGGCTTCCCTGCTCTAATACCTGCAAGCTCTGCGACACTCAGACACCCCCGGTCCTTCTGTGACCCCGTGGGACCTGGGGTTATGCTGACCCCACGTGGGCTTCCCCCTGTTTAGCCTCTGGAGCGATGTCCCTCTGTGGAGCAGACTTTTAAAAGTCCTGCTTTTGTGGTCCGTTGCTCATCCGCTTGCTGGGAGCCGGCCCCTCCCCCCACGGTCTATCTTCCCGTCACTTTGGATTCATTTCTCTGCAGGTCCTACCTTTCAGAAAGTGATCGATTTTCTGTTTCTAGAATTGTTGCTCTTCTTCTCTTTGATTTCCCATTAGATTTGTAGGTGTTCGCAATGGTTAGATAAGCTGTCTAGCTGGTCTCCTGCTACCTGATGTCGTCTCAGCCTGCTACTTCTCCACCATCTTGACCGAGAGCTTTGTTTTTATAGTAGTTGTTTCCACACTTCTCATGAATGCAGTGAAGTCTAGAGGAGGCAGGGGGCCAGACACCAGATGCCAGATTTGAAGTGTCAGAAGTTTGAAGAAGACATGGGTTCATCTTATAGACTGAGGTGGCTTAGAAATCCTCTGCTGTCTATGCCTTCTGCATGCGTGAGGTGTGAAATGCATGCCTCAGCATTGCGGTAAGCAGAATCATCCCTTCCACCCCAAAAAACACCCATGGCCTAACCGTGCAAGTCTGTGAACATCTTAACTTATGTGGTGAAAGGGACTTTGGAGATGTGAGTGACATTAACGACTTTAAGATGTGGAGCTTATCCTGGTTTATCCAGGTGGGCCAGTACAATCACATGGTTCCTTACAAGTAGAACTTTCCTGGCCATAGTGGGAGACCCAGAAAGATAGCAATGTGAGAAGGACTTATGCAGCCACTGCTGCCTTTAAGGAGACAGAAGCCGTGAGCCTAGCAATGGAGGAACTCTCTAGAAGCTGGACAAGTCAAGGAACGCATTCTCCCCTAGATCCTTCAGAAAGGAAGTCACCTCCCTGCCAACATCTTGATTTTAACTCTGTGAGACCCACATGAACAGAACTGTAAGATAATAATCTGTTTTATCATATTGTTTCAAATTTGCAGTAATTGTGACAGCAATGAAAAACTAATACAATAGATTATGATTACTTATACATATACAAATTTATGTTGAAATTAAATGTATGTATGTGTGTGTGTGTTTACGGATGACTAAGAGTGCTAATTGCTGGGCCGTGTGTATCTAGTAAGTAGGGAGCCTTGGACTAGTCACCCACCACAACCAGTTCCCTCTGGGCTTTTGAATCCCCAGACTTTCTTCACAGAAACTACCTTATGGATTTTCTCAAAAAAGTCACATCAAGGGTAACAGAAATTAGTTCCAGGGACTTCAGGAAAAAAGGTCACTGGTTACTAGAGCAGGAAGGGAATTACAGGAACAACGTTCTGCCTGTGTTAGGTCTTCTCTAATGCATTACCTCATTGAGTAACCCCCAAAAGATGCAAGAAAGTTGTATTATTCTAATTTTCTTAATGGAAAACAACAACAACAAAAAACAAAAACAGGAGATTTGCTCAATGTTACCATGTAATAAATACTAAAGTCAAGGGGCACCTGGGTGGCTCAGTGGGTTAAAGCCTCTGCCTTCGGCTCAGGTCATGATCCCAGAGTCCTGGGATCGAGCGCTGCATCAGGCTTTCTGCTCAGCAGGGAGCCTCTTCCTCCCCTTTCTCTGCCTGCCTCTCTACCTACTTGTGATCTCTGTCAAATAAATAAATAAAATCTTTAAAAAAAAATACTAAAGTCAAGCTTCAAACCCAGATTTTTCTGTTCCCAGATTCTTGCTGATTCTATTCTCTTCGAGCCACCCTCTAAGGATAGTCAGAGTGGTGTCATTGTGACTTAATTGGACGTCATTCTGTCTCATCCCCAGCACACACTCCCACCAAGCAAGGAGTCAGCAAAAACTAAGGGGCAGGCTTTCTCTTGTGCTGTAGAGATCCCTTCTTTCTCCACACTCACACACCAACCAACTTCACAAAGCCTCAGCACCATGCCAAGCCCTGAAGATAAGTAACTAAGAGAAAAACAGCCATGGCTTTCTTCGAGTTTACAACTATTTAGAGAGACAAAGGAGGAGAAAGAAACTTGAAGAATGTCATTGAACACTCAATTATACAGAGCTAGAGGTCCCTGAAAGAAAGTACCAGTGGGAATCTGGCGAAGCCAGGGAAGTCTGCACAGAGAGGGGAAGGTTTGGACAGACACTCCCCCCCGCCCCCCTGCAGTGGGGCTGAACCGCTGTGGTGCCTGCATCCAGAGGGACAGCAGGCCCTTGCTGACCCCAGGGAACTACTGCCTCCTTACAGGAGCTCAGATGACATGAGCTTGGAACAGGCCAGCTGTGTTGGGATCTGATCTGTGCACACCAAAGAATTTAGATAAAAATTGAGGAATCCTTTCCTTGAGTACTATCAATCCTGATGTCCTAGCACAGGTCCCTTAGACGTGATAGGCCTTGGTGTGTTATTTGTTTTTTAGTAGGTTCATGCCTGCTGTAGCTCCAACTTTGGAGTTTCATTGTGTTGTTTGAAAGGCACTCTCTTGCCGATTTGTAAGACAAGCCCCAGAGGTGGGCACTCCTGGGGTTCTGCTGGCTGACAAGTACTAAATATGAGCAGAAATGAAGGGAATTTGCTAATGTTTGTGGGATTCAAGTTTTGCCACAATATCTGGAAGATAATTCTATGATAAAGCAAAAATATTTCGAATTCAGTCATATAGAAGTCCCTTTGCATATACATTCACACACACACACACACACACGCACATTGTGTTTACTCCCCCAACTTGTTCTGGGTCTATTCTGCATCCTGATCTGAGAGCAGTTAATTTAAAATGAAATGCATTTCAGAAAATTGGTCTCTTTGTGCCTTGTGGCCCTGGCAGACTTTTCTGCCTATCTCTTAACTGATGTATTTGATTATTTTTTTTTCCGCCCCCTAGGGAAACCGACCTTGTTTCTCCAGTAGGTAACTTGCTATTCTACATAGCATTGGAGTCTTTACATCCTCTGCCTTCTCTCCCTTGGGAGAATTTCGTTGAAATACAGTGCCAGCTCATCCTCATTTTTTTTTTCCCTTTCCTTTGCTTGTCTTTTTCGCCCTGCAAAAATACCTGTTGTGCAGGAAGCTACGCCCACCCTGCTGAGCAGCCTGCCCCACTCACTCCGAGAGCCTCCAGAGGCAGACGGTGGGATGTAGAAAAAGACGGTGTCTGCACTGTGCTTGGTATATTCCACACGGGGCAACCACTCGCCCTGAGCCCTTTATCTAGAAAGCCTAATTTGCAGAAGAATTCACAAATCAGTCACAACTGAAACAGTTTACAGGCAGCCAAAGCCAGAAGGGGTTAAGAACACTCTTTAAAGTAGGGTTGGGAAGATCAGTGATAGAGAAGAATTAAAAAAAATTAAAAAACCTGAAATATTTTGAAGGTGTTGAAGTTTGCTTATTACGTCTTTTTCTCCAAGGTAACTGCTTTATATATGGTTGAAATTCTGAAATTATGCCAATTGAAATGTAAAATAATCAGAATTTCCTGCCCCATTCTTATTTGAATAAACCTTATTACACATTGCTTTTACCCGTGAGTAGGTTATTTCAGCATTGAGTCAATATCGTTCACATGATTTAGATTAAATTACAGCAGTGTGGGGCTCTTTTCTTTCTTTTCTCTCTCTGCTGAATATAAACTCACTATGATTTTCCTTTGGCTGGCATTTGCTCCTTTGACTTTCCCCCATATTCAAGAGATGGTGTATGCTCCAAACACATAACATTATCAACTTTAAGGGCTGCAATTGATTGAATATTTTGACAAATATACCTCTCTAATTCCTGAAGCCATATGGACGTGCAGGATGCCATATGGAATAAAGTACTCTAGCTCACGAAATGATCCAAAAGCATTTTTTTTTATTAGCGGTTATTTCCTTGAACTGAAAACTGATTAGATTTTGAATATTCCATCACTGGGGATAGTAATCTAGCCAACTATATATTCTTAGCAGCATATTTAGTGATGGAAGGATGTTGCTGAAGCAGAAGTCCTTCATAGGGGTCACCACACTTAAAGAATATCAGAGAAAAAGGCCACTTCTCTATTCTTTGTATATCCATTAGGGCTTTCTGCGGAATGACAGAAAACTCCCAGTTAGCTGTTTTCAACAGTGGAGGAAATGGTATTATCTTGTGTAATGGGAAGCCTCGGGCATCACAGTGAAAGGGCTAGTCCAGCAGGGGCTTGGTAATGTCACCGAGAGCCAGCATCCCTTCTGTCTTTGCTCTCCAGCCTCACTGGCATTTCAGTTCCATTCTCCAGCTGGCTGCCCTCACAGTAAAAAAATGACTATATCGGTGCGTGTGACATCCACGCATGCCAGGGTCCAAGGGAAGCAGATAAATATTTTCCTCGTGATCGTTTTTATAAGAAGAAATCCACTCTCAAAAATAATTCAGCAGATCCTCCCTCACACCACATTCCAAGTTGTGCTGCCTGCCTGTCCCAAAACGAAGCCTGTATAGAGACACGTGACTTCTGTTCCTGGCCTGGGGAGGCCTGTGGCTAAAGGAGAAAGAAAGACAGAGACCCCGAGTCAAATTGATGCTTTCTCAGAAAGGAAGAAAAAGGCAAGAGCTCCATGGAGAGCCTTGCAACCAATGAGATTTGCTACACTCTTATATTTCTTTATATTTAGAAAATTGACTTGGCCAGACCACCTCCAGGAAAACCTGCTGGGTAAATTCTTTAACATGGAGTAAATAAATGGAATTACCTCCAAACACCACCAGAAAAATATTTAATTGAAATGTGAGGCAGTTCAGCAGTTCAGCCTGGATATTTGTTGGAATTGACCTTTCCAGGACTATGGTGTCTATTTTTTCAAGAATATCTTACTGCAAATAAAAGATATATAGGATTGGTTTTCTCTTTTATTGCTCAGTGGCTGCAGGAATATTTTCAAATCGCTAATCTCTAATCTGCAATTCTTTCTCTGTTGAGAGAATGAGATGCTTTTTGAATGTCTTCTGAGAAATGGTAAAGATGGAAAAGTAAGATGAAGGGCATCCATAAGGTTGAACAGGGGCTTCCTTGGGCAAATCAGGCACAAGGCTGCACACCTACCCCAAGACACAAGCTTTCTGATCTACCTGGACAACTGAGTCAGCATGGTGGCCCCTTGAACAGAGTTCTGAACTAACTTACTTTCTTTCTTTCTTTTTTTTTTTTAACATTTGCAGTTAGTTCAGGCTAACCTATCTCACTAAAGGACAATGAAAGCACTGGGCTTTCTCATCCCTAGTATCTATACAAGCTCCTTCTCCAACTCACTGTGTAAACCAGAACTATGCTGTCAGTTACTCTTGAGTTCTTAATCTAAGGGAGAGCTGAGGGGAGTAGTACTCAGTGATTTCTAAACTTGAATTTAGGTCTATTATTCTGTGGTTTTCATTTGAATGAAAACAAATTGGATCTCTCAAAAGGTCCGATGGAAGCAAATCATGGTGACCAACCAAAGCTCGAATCCATAGACAATCACTGATATTAATATTTTGATGATAGCTTTTAAGGAAATATGAAAATAGAAGTCAACGTTTCAGTAAGTTACACTCTGCAATTGATAGATTCCTCCCCTCAATGGATTTCTCCCACTCTTCTTCTCAAATGTTCAAGAGTCCCTTGTTTGTTTTGTATTTGATTTGTACGCAAAATCTGCCCTTATTTTTGTCTATGAAGTATTCTCTTATAAGAAGTCCAGCTTTAAAAGTAAATATACAAAAAAAAAAAAAATTGAAAGCCATTAGAGTTTATCTTTCCTTGTCGAAGACTTCATTAAATTTCAATCTCTGAAATCTAAAGTGACAAAGAGAACATTTTATATCGGTGTATACGTATGAGAAAAGAGACCATAATGTTTACAACCTATTTGTATGTCATCTGCTATCATTTTTGTTCATGATTCATTTTGCTTCATCTTTATATTACATATTGAAATTCTTTTATCCCATTAACACCCTCTCTTTCAGAAATCTGTAAATTAACATAATTAAGAAACATATTTTTTAAGCACTAGCTTGTGAAATATTCATTATTAACCTGCTGGCTACACTTGTCCCTTTTTATATTTATATAATTAATTAAGTATCTCCCTTCTAATACATACACTTTCAAATAATTTATTGATACTATTCAGGTTTTGACTTGTCTATTTTTTCTCTCATTTAAAGGAAATGGGTCTGGTCATCAGAATTTCTCTCACCTTTTAATTTTCCAGTGGAGTTGAAGCACTTGACAGTGAATATTGGACCATTCTCTCATTTTGCTAAGAAGAGAACATGATGATACATTTGGAAGAACTGGAGGAGGAGACTGTCTCTAAACAGAAATGTTTCATGATAGAAACATGTAAGAGGCATGGTCAGGAAGTTAGTTCTAGGGTATTCATGGAGGCAGGTTAGAGCCAGATCCAAATAATCTAAAATTGCAGCTTTTACATAGCATTTGAATTCTAGTGATGGTACATAAGACCCACCCTCTAGTTTTTCACAGATGATTTAATATAAATAATTCTTGTACAATTCCCAACTTCTAATTTTCTATATTAGAAAAAAACGGGCCAGTAATGAAGCCACGTCTGGCTGGGAGGGTGAGCCAGCATCATTCAGTGAGCTGTGACAATTTATTATCTGGATGCTCAACACTGATAAACCATCTTATGCTGTCTAGAGTTACCAAGGAAGAACCGCAATTATATTATAATTGTTGTAATTGTTTTTAGTAACAAATTAATTGCCTTCGGTATTTTTGCCCAACTAAAATCAGTGTTACAAAAGGAAAAGAGGAAGTCTAGAACTTGGCACCACTTCATAAAGTGTTCCCAGACCTGAGTCTTCCTTAAATGACTAAATTACTATGGAAAATTCATTTCATGCTTGTTTACTCTACAAAATCCCTTAACTGGATGGATAGGAAAAATTAAAATTGGGTATGATCCTGGTGATGCCAAAAGCTGCAGCTGATTTTCCTGAATAGGACTTCCCAGATATATGAAAGTCAGTGAAATTTTACAGAGATTTGCTGATTCTAGGGAACTATGCTGTTAGGTTGGGCCGAGCAACTGTCAGAGAGCTGTCTATAGGCATGCCCTGCAAGTTAGCTAGATATCTTATTTAAAATACCAACTAGGATATCCATGCTGAGGAAGAAGCCTGATATGGTGTATTTATTGTACAGAAATACTTTCAATTAAGAATATATATTTCCAAAACGCTCAGATAGAATGTATACTCTCATCCCTTGTTTCTAGCCATCACTTTAACAAACATTCATCCAATACACCCTGTGTCAGACCATTGTCCCAGCTGGGGAAGACAAATGAGCAAAAAATAAAGAAGACAATGTCCCATATTGAGAAGTGTCGAAAGGAAAGCAACTTGACGTGATATAAAGTATAAATGTTTATTTGTTTTTCTGATGAAGGTCTACCAGCTATGACTGTGTGGCTGATCTTTAGACAAGGAAACAGAGAAGATAAGCTTGAAGGTCAGTCTTGAAGGACAAAAATAAATAAGCCCATGGAATATCTCGATAAAGGTTTTTCCAAGAAAAGATAGCTGGTTCAAAGGCCCAAAGACTGGGGGTAATATATGTTGGTATGTTCAAAGGCAGCAAGAACACTGTGTGGAGGGAAGGTTGTACTTGGATTGTACTAGATGTAGGAGACAAGAAGAATGAGTCAGAATCCAGGTCAGTGGAACCTGTAAGCTCTGCTCAAGAATAGGGTTATAATTAGAAGTATGATGGTGAGATGCAGGAGGTATTAGGTAGGAGAAGGAGTCATGAGTGTAAAAATCCTTCTGACTTTACTGGGGGAAATGAATTATAGAGGAGCAAAAAAAGGGGAGAAAGGAGTCAGTTACAAGGTTATTGCCTATTACTGAGGCAGGAAATAACAGCGTCTTGGACATATGTGTTAGAAATGGGGTTGATGAGACACCATTTCAGGTTGTATTCTGAAGAGATTTTCCAAAAGATTTCTAAGAGTTAAATGGGGAGAAGTGTGGGCAAGGGAAGGACCATGATGATCTGGGGGATCCAGCTTGAGAATTTGCCTATGAGGGTACACTTAATTGCTAAGGGGGAGGCTAAGAGAGGGATGGGCTGGGGAGTAAGGTGGCAGCATCTTTCTTTGTACATATAAAGTTGAAATGCAAATATCAGAGTAGATATTTCAAGCAGGTAGTTGGATATGTAACTCTGGACAGTTAAGAAAGAATTTAGGAATTTGAAGCTTGGAAGTTATCGGTATTTAGAAGAAATCTACATTACAGAATCGGTCTCCCCGCTTTGGCTACATAGCCCTTCAGAGATGTCACTGCTCATGAAAGAAACACTCAGGAGACTGAGGGCTGTTGAGTAAACGATGGGACTTTGAAGCCAAGCTTTTGGAAGCTCAGAACTACATACAAGATACATTTACTCCTCAAGACAATTGGTCAACAAAGCAAGATTTTCTGGATTCATTCATTCACTTGTTCACTCTCTATATAGCTATTCATTCATTCACTCATTCAATAAATATATTGTAAGCCCCTAGTATGTGCCATTTATTCTGCTAAGTAACAGTAAGTAGAACAGACATGATTCCTATCCTCTTTAATATACATCATTACGTTGGAGATGGGTAGACCATGTCTTATGGTGTATATACATACATACACTCACATCCCCTTGCACTCACACACATGCTAAAATGGCATTATTTTGGGTAAAAATTCTGTAACAGCCAATGTGTTCTAAAATTTGCATTGCCTTAAATTCATAGAGCCAGGGTGATTTTCATAGAGCTTCAGTCCCCAAATTACTGTAGGAATTACTGGGTTTCTCCATGAAGACCAGAGACATTGCCAAATTCTAGAAAAGAAGAAAGTAAACGGGCACCTGAGTGGCTCAGTGGGTTAAGCCTCTGCCTTTGGCTCAGGTCATGATCTCAGGGTCCTGGGATCAAGCCCTGTGTCAGACTCTCTGCTCAGCAGGGAGCCTGCTTCCCCCTCTCTCTGTCTGCTTCTCTGCCTATTTGTGATCTCTGTCAAATAAATAAACAAAACCTTAAAAAAAAAAAAAAAAAGCAAACATGAATTGTACTTGTTGCACTAAATCTTTGGGATTCACTGGTAAATTTAGTTCAGGGATGGGTATTAGAAAAACAAAACAAAACAAAAGCAAAAACAAAACTTCATTTCCTAGGCTGAAGGTCTGTCTATGAGATTCATATATTTGACTTACAATGACCATTTATTTGTTCACTACTTTTCCAACAAATTCTCTTTGAAAACAGAAGAAGAGCAGTTCTTCTCTCCCCCCATAAAAGTGTAGGTGTGGCATACTCAGATGTTCCCACAGGATTCCAGCTGAAGCTGGATGATACACTTTTGTTCTAGCTGTTGGTTTGTCCTTTCTTGTATCCACCAAAGAGAATACAAACCACTAAGTGGTCCCAAAGACATACCCACTTCATTCCAGCTGATGCAAGACCAGAACATTTGCAAATGGATGGTTTGATACTTTTGCAAATAAACAAAGGCCTGGGGGAATAAAAGGAGAGTGCTACTATGTTGCTATATCATGTTCATTATAGACATATATCCAGATACAAAATAGAAACATTTTTAAACCTGAAATATATACATATGTAAATTATTGGTAACATTAGTTCTTGCCTTGGGTGATGGATCCATGTATACCCATAAGTCATGTGTGTTTCTTATGGTATATGAAAAAGTATAATTTAAATAAAAGGGGGCAGTGCAAGTTGATGGGGGTAATTAAAAAATGCAATAAACCCAATTCTATACACTAGAGTTTCAAAAACTTGGGTTTTTAAAAGCTGGAGTCAGTGATGATAATAGACAATATTTTTTTTAAATGTCTCCCTAAGTATAACATGTCATTCTATACCATCTAAAATACACGACACACTCAGAATGCAATTCAACATTACTGATATTGGGTCTAAATCCATATTTTAAATATTATTGATCATTTACTATTTCCTTTTGTTTAGCTTCTTGTCACTTAATTATGTTAAATGTCACAATGTGACTGAGGAAGAACTGTGCCAAAAATGGCATTTACCAGCTCTTCCACTGACTGGCTAACATGGGCTCATGCACCAGCCACATCTTAAATGAGTAGTTTCTATACAGAATAATTGACATCATTTGTCCATTTTGTGCCGGATAGTCTGCTTGAAACTACAGAAGCCAGTTCCTACACCTGCTTAGCCAGGTACCCAAACACTGCACTGTGTACTAATGTGTTGGGCACTTGTGTGAGTCAAACTGGCCTGTCTGTGGCTCCATGTGGAAGAGCTTTCTCTGCCTCAGTTTCCCGTGGACATGATAGGAGGCCCATGTGGGACTGATATACGGGTGAAATGGTTGTTACAATACAGAACCGAATCATTTTCATTCCAGATGTAAACAGTCAATGTCCTGAGCCTCCCCAAATACCTAGTAATCTGACCCTCCCCTTAGACTGTCTATCTCCCCAAGATGCAGTATCTAAGCGCTAACATCTTCAGCTCTGTGGCTGGTGCTTAGCCCAACTGGTTAGACTAGTCAGTGCACATTTGGGGGACACATCCCCAAGCCTGGATGGCACTGTTTATATATTTTCATATATTAAACACAACACTAATTAAGCTCAAATTCTTTTTTTTTTGAAATTTTTAAAATTTATCTAAAATAAATTTAAATACTTTAAATTTATCCAAGTAAATATAGGCAGGAATGAATTATTGAATTCTCTCCCCCAATGTCTACTTTAAAACCTTTGTACTAAACAATAGCTAAGGGTGTTTTGTTTTGTCTTGTTTGAGATTACAACAAAGAAATCTCTGGTGATCTTATACTCCACAAATAGAGCACTTCAAATTTGTGTACAGGGTTTCATATATAAAATTCCATTTTATGGGGGTGCCCGGGTGGCTCAGTGGGTTAAGCGTCTGCCTTCGGCTCAGGTCATGATCCCAGGGTCCTGGGATCGAGTCCCATGTTGAGCAACTTGATCAGTGGGGGGTCTGCTTCTTCCCCTCCTCTTGCCCCTGCTCCTGCTCTCTGTCTCTCTCACTCTTTCTCATGTGCCTATGCCTTCTCTCTAACAAATAAATAAAATATTTTTAAAAATTCCATTTTTCTGACAAATTTTTCAGAAATACAGCTATTTTAAGCATATTTACTGATACTTTATTGTACTGGTACTTTTATACACAAAAATGTTCTTGATATGAAGAGAAATACTGGAACTAAAACACAACACATACATTTAAATCCAGTTCTTATTGCCTGGTCTAATCAGCTTGGTAAGAGGAGACTCAAGGTCGTGAAATTAGGAGTGATTTGAAACATGTGAATTTTTCAGCAGTTGATCATATTTACACATTTGGACTTTCTCTTAGGCTGAATACTCTGTGGGCAATTTTTCTACTTCTGCTGAATTAATTTAATAATGTCACTGCTTGAAATAGCCCAGGATATAGAAAAATGTCAATGATCTTCAAAAATGTCACCTTTCCTATGTAGAGAATGGCATTTTGTTTTCTTAAAAAAAAAAAAATAATAATGCATTCGTATTAAAATATTCTCTCTGAAGGCACCTAGGAATCTGTGTGTTACCCCACTGATAGAAACTAATTGATCTTCAGATGAGTTCATTGGCCTTACCCAAATGAGCAGGAATGTGTTCGGACCATCAAAACCTTTCGGACAGTTGTTTTTGACTTGGTACAGCACGATGAATAAAACTCTCCCAGAAGGAACTCATTATATTTAGAATGTTCTTTTTCTAGCTAAAGGACAAAAACTAGAGTTTATTGAAGGCCATTGAATCTTCCAGTTTTTAAAGCGACTAAGAGAATAAGCTAATTCTGAACTCAAAACAGACCATTTTGGTGTATTCCATGAATTCTGTTGTTTTGAGAGAGGATTAGTAAAGAGCATAAATGTTGCTCTCTGTGCAAACACATTGGAGATTCAGGAAAGTGAAAGCCCCAGATCAAATACAAACCCCCATCAAATGAGCCCATAAAAGCACTAAGGACATCAAAAGCAATGTGTAGTCCACACATCAAAACAAAACAAAAATCAAATAAAATCCTCAATACCGAGCAAGGTTCTGTTTTAATGAAATGAATCATATACAGCACTGTGGATTACACAAATTCTGGGGTAAGTTTGCACTGTTACTGCTGTTTTGATATCCATAGGCTAATGCATAAGATGAAAGGAAGGAGTGATATCAAGCATGCACCTGCTAAAGAGAGACTGGAGGGGGGATAAAACGTCAAACCATAATAATAGTGTATGTGCCAGGTAGTTTTTTTGCAGTATTGCATTCGGTCCTTTCTGCTACTGTAAGTGTTAGGTGTTACTATGGTCTCATTTTATTATCATGGAGACCAAATATATTGTCAGGGGCCAAAAAGGACTGGAGGAGGGACTGAAATCCGGGTCTATCGAGCCAGAGTTTGTGCATGTAATCAGGAGGCTTACTATGAAAGACAAGAAATTCATACGTACACTTGTACTAGGCACTTCCAGACAGTATCTTACTGGATCTCAACAACGTGAATTCTTATCCACGTGGTTGAAAGTTTTAAAAGTATGTTTTGAAAGAATAAATGCAGTCCTAGAAAAGTAACTGCATTTTATGCCTTGGGTCAGCCCTACTGGGCAGAGAAGGAAACAGCCGCAAAAAGACCAAAGGCCATGCGGATAAATGTAACATCACCAACCACAGTCAGGGAGAACACTATTTCTACAACATATGGGATAAGTGTTAGAGCATTCCTTAATTCTTAAAGGACAGCATTACTCTAGTAGGCATGAAGACTTGGGGAATATCCAGACATCTGGGTTCAAACAAATGAGTTAATAGAAGTTGATGAAAGTTTGACAAAGGCCCTTCTGTCCCTCAAAGGCATTGCAATAATTGTGGTTCTGTTTTCTCTGACATATCAACCATTTTCTACTAATAAATCTAATTGGGATTAACTCAGGAAGTATCACCCCAGATTTCAAAATAACACATTTTTTTTTATTAGAGAAGAGAAATTGTACAAAAATAGTATCTTTTAAAATAGTCACTTTACTGGAAAAACAGTTATAATATCATTGCAGGAGTTAATGTTGGACACTGGTGCACTGGTTGGTCTCATTTCTGAAAAGCATGATCTCCTACTAATTATATCAGTCAGGCCATATTTGGCTGCAAGGAACAAGAGACTGGAGTAGAGCGACTGAAAAAGCCAGGAGCTTATCTCTCCACAACAAGAAGCCCAGTGGAAGGCAGATGCAGGCACGGGTTTCTTGGCTTCGTGATGCACTCAGGGGTCAAAAGCGTAGGGGTGGTTGCATCCCCAATGTCACATTTATTTTTAAATCAAAAGGAGGAGTCAGACAGGAGGGTTTTATCTCAAGAGATTTTGTCTTTTTATTCAGGAAAGAAACCTCCTCCCCTCCCATCCATCTCCTGCTCCACTCCCCTATCTCCGGCCCCCTCCCCCAAGTAAATTTCTGCCTTAGGTCTCTTTGATTGCCCTGAGTATAGGTGCACGCATGCTCACTCTTCAACCAGTCACTGCCAGTAGGAAGGAGATGAGGGTAACTGACATCCATCAGGACTCATCTCTGGGCTGGCCTGGAAGGTCTGCTGACCTTGACTTCAAGTAGTCTCAACCAGATGCCTGACAATGCAAAGTTCCATTTGTAGGATGCCTGGGGTTGGGTAAGTGAGGCTGGCTGCTGAGTAACCACTAAGTATCTGCATATTGATCTCAGAATTTTTGTTTTAATTTTTTTAACATATATATGATTTTTTAAAGATTTATTTATTTGAGAGAGAGAGAAGAAGAGCACATGGACAAGCAGGGGAAGAGGTAGTGGGAATTCTCGAGCAGACTCCCCGATAAGTGTGGAGCCTAACTTGGGGCTCAATCCCATGACCCTGAGATCATGACCTACGCTGAAACCAAGAATTAGACGCTTAACCGACTAAGCCACGCAATCACAGAATTTTTATTTCACAAGGTGTAAGTAGTCTGATTGAAAAATTAGTGGAAGTTTCTTTATGCAAAGAGAATGGAAAAATAAGAAATTATTTTACAACATCTGTATTTACCTTTATAAATAAAACAAAGACCAGGAACACACATATTGAACACAGCCGATATGAAAACGTACTTTAGGACTTGTAGTTCTATTTTTTAAATTAAATTATGCATCTTTCAGACCAACACATTCTAATCTGCGGTTTTGAAATATGCAAAGTACTTCTTAGACTAAGAAAATGGAACGATTAATGCAACTACTATACACACTGCTTTCTGTTTCTAGTAAAACATCAGTTCCCTTCCAATGCATCTGTGTTGTGCCATTATCTCCAAAGACCAGGACCTATAACTATATATTTTTGAAAATAAACTCCTAGGTGTCAGTGACAACATGTAAATGTATTCACTTATATATAATGAAATGTAAAAATCTTAAAAGGCAGCTCTAATTAATAAGGAGGAGGGAGAAACTCTATTGTCAGATTGTAGTTATTTGTTATTTACTTCAACAAGACACCATGACTTATTTATGTTTTAAAGATTCGATTAATGTTTTATTATCCTCATTGTAAACAACAGAAGTGGTAATATTAGAGGATACATGGGAAGAAAATGGGAGACTCTTTCAAATAGCCTCAGTTAAAAAAAATGCTGTTTACAACTTAATCATTTTGATTCTGTGACATTAATAATTTATCAGAAGCTGCAGCCTGGGGGGCCCTTCACGATGTGTAATTTATCTTGTGGAATCACTGCTGATGGTCAGTTAACCTAATATGTCCTGAGCGGCTCAGTTTGTTAGAAGAGAATTTACTAACTATCCAGCAGTCGGTTCCCTTAGAAATCCCATCCTCCGCCCTCCTACCACATAGAGTTCCATGAGAGTCACAGTAGAAATGGTGGTGGCTTCGATTAGATACTAGATTGTGCTCAGGTAGCTCTTACATAAATCCGCAGTGGCAATGCCAGATGTTTCCTGAGAGCAGCATACAAAGAATGCACAATTACAGGGCTCTATTAAGGTAATATGTTTTTATTCTCAAATCACACAAAAACATCTTATTCTTCCAAGACCAAAGCTTTCTCGTTTTTATAACTTGAGAGCCCTCAGCTTCACAGAATTTCATGTGGTATTTATTGTGGGCATCAATCAGAAAGTGTCTCTTTTGATTTAGAAAGTGTATGTATATCAGAACCAGAATTTTCTTACAATGCCAAATAAAAAGTGGGGGGGTGGTGATCTACAAGTTTCTCTAGGAGCCTTTGAGGGACGACAGAGCATCAGTATTAGTGAGAGACATAAGCAGGAGGGAGACACCAAAAAATAAACAAACGAAACAAAATAAAACTAAAGAATTTGAGATCCTTAAGAAATGTCCATTTGTGAGATACTCGTTTTCTACCCTGGTAATGAATTAACCATGGAGCGATTTTACTACTGGGCTAATTTGGAAGCGTTACTTTCGTTCCACAGCACAGGAAATTGTAGGGAGCGATTATCAGAAAAGACATCTTTCCCAGACTAAGAGAGTGATCCGGCTAATCTGCTATCAGAAATCATAGTTCATTATTACTTCTCAGTCTTAACGCCAGCTGCAAATAGAGCACCAGACCAAGCAGTGTGTTATTTGGGTTGGGTTTTACTTAATAGTCTAGACAAAGCACTAAATCTCTCCCTGCAGTCCTGCACTGGGAGGCTGCTGAGTTCTTTCAATCCAGCAGGGATGTAGGGTCAGAGGCAATGTTGTTGGTCCCTCCATCCTTTCCTGCACCACACTGGTAAAGGGGGTTTCCTGCCTAGCTGGATTGATTGGTTGGGAGCTTAAACTAACTGGGAAGATCCTGGATGGATGATTTCTTTCTCTCTATCCTTGGGCTAGACCATTCACATGTTAAGTGTTTTTCATTACAGAAAACTACTTAGCTTTGTTCTTAGAAGCAAGGGTGTTACTGAAACCATGAAGAGTTACTAAGTCATGAAACCTATCATTCCCTTGAATGCATTCAACGTTTCTCATCCCACTACAGACCTGTCCTGCTTTTAAAGTAGAAGAATTGGCCTGCAAGTTTGTTGAGGCCTGAGAAAAAAGGTGAACTCACAAATTATGTCTCTCTTGATTCAATTGCTCATAATTGGGAAACCATGCATATAACAACCTTTTTATTATTATGGGGCAAGTTTTAGATGCATTGCAATATTTATAACTGATATTATGTTTATGATTTAGAAAATGTCTTGGAATCATTTCTTAGGTTTCAAAGAGAAACCTTATGCCATTTTTTGATTTGTTAGGGAGGAAGGAAGGAAAGAAAGAAGGGAGGGAGGAAGGAAGAGGGGAGGGAGGGAGGAAGTAAAGGGAGAGAGAGAGGGAAGAAGGAAGGGAGGAGGGAGGGAGGAAGGGAGGAGAAGGAAGGAAGGAAGGAAGGAAGAGAAGGAGGGGAGAAGGATCTAAGAAGGTAAGGGGTTCCACAGGAGAAAGGAGATGAAGGAACAGGGGAGAAATGTGTGACAAACACACAAAAAGAGAAGTGACTCAGTGTAGAATAAATCGAATTAAAGCCAGCAACGAGAGCAGCGGAGCAGAGCAGGCAGTCCTCCACATGTAAGAATCTTGCCAGTGAACTTTGCAAGTCTCCAAAGTAAGACAGAGCTACAAATGCCCACTAGGAAACAGACACAAGGAAAACACTTTTTTTTTTTTTTAATCCAGAAAAAGAAAGAAATGATATGTTTTACATGCACCGACTGTCTATATAGTGCCAACTGCGTTCAAAAGCTCATCTCTCAAATCAAAACCATGCTTGCTTGGACTCTGCAGAGCAAACAAAGCTGTTGGAAGATAATTATGCTCTAATCCATCTGTAGTCTCCTTGTAGGTGTTTGGAAAAGTGAACTCTAGTCAGCAGGAGAATCTTTCCTAATATTGCGGGTCGGTAGGATTGCCGACTGGAGACCCCAATTTAAAAACAGCGGAGTGGAGGATGCGCTTGCTGGTCTCAGGATTTTTAGGCTATCAGACAGAGTCTTCCCTTCGTGTGTACCTTCTCCTCAAAGCTGAGATCAGAAAGAGATTTTGTCTTTCGTCCGTAACTCTACTTCCGCTGTGGACCCTTCGCACCGAAACATCCAAGTCTTATTTGTAATCAACAAGGTTATGATTTTCCTTTCTCGCTTTCTTCTTTTCTTTTTTGCCATATTTGCCGAGAGAGGATTGGCAAGACGTTCTCCTTTTCAGCACACTTCCTCCTCAAGGACTTGATTAGCGCATTTTTGCCAATAAAACAGTCAGTAATTAGTTTTTAATAACCAGTATATTTTTGCTCTATCAGCCTGCAGTTTCCTAGCCTGCGATATTTAAAAACAGAATTCAATAGCGGAGGATAGCACATATTAACTTGGGGGCAAATATAGCTTTTAGAATAATGTTTTGAAAAGCAGCCCCCTGTAAATATAAGGTGGTATGGCACCATATGGAGACTGGGTTTCTGACATATGGCTTGAATTAACAAGTTTAAAACTGTTAGGATCAGTTTTTCTTTCACTGAAGGCAAAACCACAAGATTCAGAAGTGAAATATGCTCCAGTCACTGATACAAAGGCTCACCAAACGCTGGGCTAGATTTTTTTGTTGGCAGTAAGTGCAAGTTATCAATAGTAAGACAAGTTGTAACATGACGAGGAATCACAAGACTGCCAAAGCTTAAAATTTCACTTCAAATAGCGCTTATGTGGGCCTCCATCACCCTTGCTACAGAGGACATGCCTCTTTGAAAGTGGCTTTTGAATTATGATTATTACATCCTCAAAATAAATTGTTGTTCCTGGATTGATATAAAAGATATTTGAAAAGACAAACTTGAGTGACAGATGGAAATGGCTCAGGGCGCAGTCTTCTGATCTCTGCTGATTGAACCTTTGTAGGATGAATTGAACAGGAAAAGTTCAAAGATCCAGGGTCTGTATTACACAAATATTGTTTCATTTAATCAAAACTGTCTTTGAAGTGTGGCACTTGTGGGCCACCTGTAGCTTTGAAATCTAAAATCATATAAAAGCTTTAGTGATGCTGGAGAAGACAGTGTGCAGCCCCAATATGCTTCTGGACCAAAAGGAGAAAAAAAAAAAATCAAGATGGGAACGAAGGCAGTTTTCATATTCATGTTTCCTTTTATCGCCCTTTTATTTATGTATTTATTTTTTTTCAGTGAGCCGAGCGCTCCAAAGTTGTAAAGAAAAGAATTACTACATCCAGACATCCACAGGGCTTATTTTCATCATTGGAAATATGTTTATTTGTGGTTTAGCATCTAAACTAATTACTCCAGGCACGGAAACACCCCTTCAGTGTTAAGCTGAGCCCGGCGAATCTGATCTCCTTTCCCTGTCTCTCCAGTTCCCTGTGTTGCTGTTATGTAACCATAACAAAACGTCTCTCTCATAGAAAACTGGCCATACGCTTGCCTTTTAGAACTTGATCTAAGTGGCATCAAATATATTTGGAGCCGGAAAGGGGAACCCCTATGAAGAAAAATTATTCTGCTAATGAGGGGGAAATGTCATGGTAATAATGCTTCATAATTACACAGTTTGTGAAGCACTAGTGTATATTTTATCACCATTTAATCCATACAGTGGCTCTAGGAGACAATGAGTCTTCTCATTTTATGGATGAAAAAGGTGGGGGAAAGCATAAAAGAAAACACCCAAGCCTCAAAAGACTTAACTGATTTGCTTAATATGTCACAGCTCGTCAGCAGCAGAAAGGGAACTTGAATTTGTGACTTCAAGTCCTGGGTCCCGGCTCTGTCCACCATATCCCTTCCCGCAGGCTTGTCTCTCCACGGTGGGACAGCCACCTTCCTTGCTGTGTGGCACTCAACCGGAGCCGGGGGAGATGTCTTTCAGACCCTAGGATGCCGGTCGATGGTAAAAAAGACATGTTCCGTTCCCACTATGGTCTCCTCTGATTATCGGGCCAAGGCAGGAAGGGGAACAAGAGCCACAGGGCAATTTGGCCACAAGGAAACTTTGGAGCATCCTGGGATCCTGCTTTATTCATCACTAGGGCACTAATTATGTCAGAATTTTTTTCCCCCCAAGGGAATTCATTTCCCTGCTATAAACACACACACAGGCCTTTCTTCTGTAAAAACATTCTAGGTAACACTTCCACAAATCAATGCCCCCATTTGCTCTCTAATATAGGGCACATAGTAGTTGCATCCGATTTGTCTTGGTTTCCAAGACCCTGTTCTTTTATAACTACTGCTCGATGTCAACAGGCCTGTAGTGAATCTGGTAATAATTATTATTTTTTTTCTAAATAGTATTTCTAAATATTATTTGTTTCTGCCCCTATAGAAGTTTTTTGGCTTGGTTAGAGAAATTCTACTTAGTCCTCGAGCTTAAAAAATCAGGAGGGAATCCCAGAACAGAGAGCAATCGTTCTTGGGGCGCATCTGGTTCGATCCAGCTACATCATAAATGAGAAAACGGAAGTTCAGAAATGTTAAGTGACTTGCAAAAAAATCACAGAACGATAGGGACAGGCACCCAGGCCTCCTGTCTCCCCTCCTCCAGGACCTTTTCAGGCAAGCCATATTGCCTTCTGTGTTATCTACTCGCACCCCCAGTGAGAAGAAGGTACAATAATTCAGATGTTCCAATCCATCACTCCATCTACCCCCACCATGTTTTGTTCATCTTCACAACACAATCACCACCTGACTTGACCACATACTCATCCTTTATGCCTCGTATCCCCTCTGGCCTCCAGGAGAGGATAGATAGTGGTGTGCTGAAAATACTTTACACCCTGAATGGAGGGAAGAAAAGCTGACTCCCAGCGCTTGCTGGCTTGGGGGGTGGAAACCCACCCACCATGGCTGGTTTCAAACTCCCAGTGGGACAGGACATGGGCTTGCAAAGACAGGGAAGCAGGTGCAAGTCAGTCCCCAGCACACTCCTGGGACCATGGGCTCCATCCATGTTACAAATGCTCTGGCTGTTTCCCCAGTGTCTAGAATGGAGCCTAACACCTAAGGCTGCTCAATAAATATCTATGGAACTGCCTGGCAGGGGTCACGAGGACTAGTTTCCTGAAAAGGGCTGGAATCCTGCTGCCTCTGTTTTCCTCTTAACATACAAGGCAGCAGCGCCTCTTTCTTGGGGAGAAGGCTCATTCTCCCAGGCTGCCTCCTTCAGGTTGATGGACATTGGCCAGATTCTGTTTTAACTTCAACTTTAAGTGGAAGAAAGCATAAAGGGTTTTTCAGGTGAAATTTTAAATGCAGATGGAGAAAAACTTCATTATCATAATGAGACTCTGGTGTTTGGGAACATTGCGATAATAATGTGATTCTTCTTTGCTTTGTCCCTTTCTTTCTCTTGCGTTCATTCTTCCCTTTTTTCTTTCTTTCTTCCTTTCTTTTTGTAAACACTTGGAATGACATCATTCATTCCCTCATCTTGGGAGGCAGGTTAAGCCCTCCGGCCACCTCTCCCTCCCTGCACCCTTGCCGGCCCAGGAGCCACTTGCAAGAGCCTAATAAGCTCTGACCAAGGCATTAAGCATTGGAGAATAGTCAGTGTCTTTGTGGCAGGATAATGTAGCCCATTGTGGTTGGAGCTGTATGCTTTAATAATGAGAAAATGAAATCCCAGTTCTGCCTCAGTAATTAGCATAACTGGAACTTAAGTCAAAACTAAATACAGGGAGGGCTTTGCTCAAACATATATTTTTGACATGTTCATCCGCAAAATACTTTGTAGGAAACGTGACCATCAGGAAAAGCATGTCCAATAATTTCTATGGACTAAAAGTCAAAATATCTCGGATCGCATGAAGGAGGAAAAGAGGCGTACAATGAAAAAAACAGTACTACAGCTTCTGTGTTAGAGGAGAAACATCTTCAAATTGAGTGGCTTTTTCAAGGGGTAGTATTTTTTTTTTAATATTTTATTTATTTATTTGACAGAGAGAGATCACAAGTAGGCAGAGAGGCAGACAGAGAGAGAGAGAGGAGAAAGCAGGCTCCCTGCCAAGCAGAGAGCCCGACGCGGGACTCGATCCCAGGACCCCGAGATCACGACCTGAGCCGAAGGCAGAGGCTTATTAACCCACTGAGCCACCCAGGCGCCCCAGTATTTTTTTTTAAGCATAAATTAAGATGGGGACACCCAGATGGTGCAGTTTGTTAAACCTCCGACTCTTGGTTTTCAGCTCAGGTTGTGAGCTCAGTGCCAGGAGATTGAGCCCCCAGTGGGGAGTCTGCTTGAGATTCTCTCCCCCTTTCCTTCTGCCCCTACCACCCGTGCTGTCTGTGTGTGTGTGTGTGTGTGTGTGTGTGTGTGTGTGTGTCTAAAATAAATAAATAAATCTTTTAAAAAAACATAAATTATGGTGTTTTCTGTAGAGAATACTAATAAATGTACAATGAGACCTAACAGAAACGTAAGTCTGTCTCACACACAAATACAGGTGCCCTTGAACAACACAGGTTTGAACTGCTTGGGTCCACTTGTACACATAACTTTTTTGATAAATACGGAACAGCGCTGTGAACTTATTTTCTTTTCCTTATGTTTTCTGAATACCATTCTCTCCTCTAGCTTATTTTATACTAAAAATTCAGTGTATAATACATATGACATAAAATCATGTGTTAATTGCCTAGTTGGTAAGACTTCCCATCGATACTCAGCTATTAGTTAGGTTTGGCTGCATGGGGGCCGGCATCCCTAACTCCCAGCTCCTCCCCGTGTTGTTCGGGGGTCAACTGTATATAAAGTTTGCATGAGTGTTTTATAGGAATGATGAGAGCCTTCTGGACCTTTCTCATGGTAGTGTATAGTGTAATTCATATTACATTTCACAGGGATAGTGAAAATCCATTAGCCCAAGGCATTTCAATACTAGAAGAGTCAAATAGTCTCCTAGAAATTTATACTTTCAAGAATTTCAGGAATTTATCCCTTTCAGAAATTCATAAATTTGGAAACTCCATTCCAGGTGATACATTAAAATTTCAAGGGAAGGATTTGAGGGTAAACTAACCAGGGAAAAGTCTTAAGAAATATAAACTCCTGTATGGATCATTCTCCGACCATTCTCCAGGAGGTCATGCTCAACCCTGAATGCTCGCCCCGCCCTTGAAGGCAGTACTCAGACGCGGACATCTTTCTCTGCCCACTGAAGCCCCTGCACTGAGAGCTCAATATATGTCCGCTGATTAGAATGCGGGACATGATTTCCATGGACTCAAACAGCTAGCCGAAAACGTATCCTTGTGATTCATAACTGTAATGACAAGGGACGGCTTCATTTTGGATTGATTATTTAGAGGAAACGTCTATTTTTCCTCATGAACTCTCCGACTTCATCTGCATTACTCAGAGCAATGTTGACTTAAAACAAAAAAGAAAATTAGGGGTAGTTGTGGTTCTTCAAAGCCAGCCCAATTAAGTTGCCTAATTTTGGTTCCAGTGGAAAATATAATATTCGTATTTTCCTTTCCCCTCTAATGAATATCTTGGGCAAAATATAGACCTTGTTGGACCATTAAATGAGAGAAGTGATGGAAATACTGCTACAAGAGAAGAGCTTTTTTTTCCCCCCCCTATTTACATGAAACTGGCTAATAGCCAACAGTCTGGTGTTTCACTTAAAACACAGAGTCATTTACTACACGGAGCATAAGTCAGCTGCCTTACCTGAGAGAGCCTGTTCCCTTCCAGAGCTGTTCTTTTAAGGAAGTTTATTTCAAGCTTATTCATAATCAGCCATCATAGGGTCATTAATAGAGTTATGTAAGGCAATGAACAGCTCAGTGATTACTTACTAGTCCATCAGAACACAATTAGAAATTCCCACCTAAAGAGAGCAGTGGCTTATTTAATGTGCTGAATGAAAAATGATAAAGCAGTAAAACTGCTTCACAAGTGATTTTTAAAGTATGGATTATTGTGACACCAGAGTCTGAGTCTATGTGTTTAGAGACTGAGGCAAGACAAAGTAATAAATAGATGGATAGATGATAGAGATAGATAGATAGATGATTGATAGATAGGGAGATGGATGATAAGAAAAAAACACTCAAGGTTTTCTTATGGAAAAGCAACACAACTAAACTCCCCATCAAGAATTACGCTGCCTTTCTTTCAAGTGTGTGGGTCGAGGGAGCTTGAAGAAATTTCATTTAAAAATAACGATGACATGAATGGGGGAAATATTTGACATTTCAGTACCTTCTGCAACCTAAGGAACTGTTTTGTAGGGTAAATAAGGATTGTAGGGTAAACCAGGGCCACAGCTTTCTGACTTGACTTCCCTCACTCTCCCTGACTGATCAATTTAAAAACTGGGGGCAGCTCTAATTTAAGAAGTTTCAAAGCAAAAAAAGTGAAGGTTAGTCATTAAAAGGTCATATTTAGCCTAAAATTAAATGAGCTTTTCATAGCTCAGGTGAAGGTCCCTCTCTCTCTCCCTCCCCCCCTCCTCTCTACTCCACGCCCTTCTCCCCTCCCCACCCCTCCCTTCTGTCTGTCTCAGGCAAACAGCTATATTAATAGTCAGCTCATAACCACATCATTTTGCTAACAGTCACAGAGCTATATTTAAATTCATGGTGCTGTTGCCATGAATTCTATAGTATCTCTATAATCTTTTTTATAAAAAACTTGCTTTTGCATACCCTCTTTGCTCCCCAGTGACCAGGGAGATCTTGATGCCCAACCCAGTCCTTCTTCCTCACCTCCAGGACAGGCTGCAGGCGGAGGTGGCCACAGGCTGACCCCTGGCCTTGAGAGAACAGGAGAGCATATCTGAGGGCCTGGGCCCAAACTTCCCTCTTTAGCTCCCAGGTGAGCTGACTTGGAGGAGTTCTACTTTTCTTTTTAACCTGACATTTAAAATGCACAGGAGTTTGTGCAAAAGGGTACCAGGTGCTGCTTGTGGGTGGAGGGCAGTGGGGGTGTGGGGGTTCAACTCCTTCCTGGTTTCCAGTGTCCACAGGCGACCGCCGCCCTGACGCCAGTCACACATCCATTCACTGCAGGATAATTATGCAAATATATACTAACTAGGCTTAGTTCCCTACTTAGACTTCCTTCCCACTCCCTGCATCCTAGCATGGGTGCTGACAGTGTTTTGGAATAGTAACTAAATAGCTGGAAGGCTTTCTGAATATATCTATCCTGGCCTGTCAAAGCTAGAACAGCGACGGTCCATCTGGGCCTGGAAGACAATTTCCATGGTGTAAAATACTCTCTCAATTCTTTCCTACCAGAGACAACCAGCTGGTGCTACAGTGAGACAGCCAAATCCACTGTGTGTAGACCTCCGCTCCAAGCTAAAGAGTGGCCTGGGATGACCCTGAAGCCTCATCGTCAGAGCAGTGAGCAAAAAACTCTCGCCGGGAGACAAGGCAGTTTATGGACAAGTGTCACCACCTCAGGCTGAGGCTGTGGGTGGCCACTACAGGAAACTACCCAGAGCTCTCAGACAACTGATTAAAAAAAAAAAAAAAAACAAAAAAAAAACAAAACTGTATTTTTTTTTTTTTTTCTTTCGACTCTCTGGATATTAAGCATAGGAAAGGATTTGGGGGAAAAGAGCCTGAAGTTTTTCAAACAAATGCTTCACTTTTCGGGTGTCTATTTTAGCCAGAAGCCCTTTCTGGCTCTTTTCTGTTGTGTGATTTTATATACCATTATAAAATCATAAACAACATTTGAATTTGGAGATGTGGGAACAGTGGAGAGAGTTGTTTCTTTCCTTGGAAGTCCTGGGATTCTACTCACCCCTTACTTCTTTTAAGAACATGGTTTGCCAATGTGCTTCCGTGCCGATCTATGTAGAGAGCTAATAAGCCACGTGACCCTGAAAATGACTCAGCCCTCGGTAAGGGTCTCTGGACATCTGCCTTTGTCCATGTTTTACCTTCTTGGAAGGCTGAGAGGCATGATTCTTTACTGAGTCACCAAGGAAGAGCTCAATATATGTGAAGGAGTACCAAATTTTCCAGCAGTGGGAGTCACGGAGGCTCAACATCTCCTTGTCGGTGGGACTCAAAGATGAGGAACTAGGGAAAGCAGGCATGGCTCAGAAATAACAAGGGACATTGTTAGTTGGTCAAGTGAGTCAGAAAGGGCAAAAACAAATAGAAGAGTAAATCAGTCTGCTCAGGGAAAGTAAGAGTCAAAAAGGAGGGGAAAATTCCCCTCCAAAGACCAGGGATTGTCATCACAGCCCCTCAGGGGTGAAAAACCTTCAAAAACCTTGAATGAGTGGGTTTGACAGCCAATGTCCGTACAACTTCTTTCTAAATCCTAAGTCTCTATTTTTATTGGGCTCTTGGGATAGATGACAGGCAAGGCCCTCTCTCCACAATTCTCGACATCCAGGAGGAGGGGTCTATGGAGGCCCAAAGTGGCCCAGAGACTTCTGAGAGGTAAAAATTCTGGGGGTGGGGGACACCCAGCTTTTCTGAGTTTTATCTCTAGGAATTCTATAAGATCCTCATGGTGAGTATCAGAGAGAAATCCCCTCATGCTTCCTGCAGGGGGAGGAGAAAAGGAACCTGGCTTGACTTCAGGAGAAACTTTATGCACTGGGATTTTATCAGTGCATAAAACCTTTCCTGAGGAAAGGAAAATACCCAATGTTAGTTGTTGGTAACTGTCCACATGAGGGAAGGGAAATACCAAACTCCAGCCTCCTCTAGCCATCCTGTCCTACCTAATGGAGTTTGGGATAGAGGGAAAGGAGAAGCTCCTGTGTCAATCACAGCCCAGTGGTACATACTCATTTAAAGACTGAGACCCACCTGAAGGACTATGTGCCCTCACCCCCCACTTACCACCACATGAATAGGCCTATTCCCTAAAGTTCCTTTTACCTAGTACAGCATGTCCACATTTCAACCAAAAATCATACGGTGTACCAAAAGGCAAGAAATACATTTTAAAGAGATGGAACAAACATCAAAACCAGATTCAGATATGATAGGAATCTTGGAATTACCAAACAAAAATTTTTTAAACTATAATTAATACATAAAGGGCTTTAATAAAAAATTTAAAAAAAAAACTAGAAACCACATAAGAACAGGTAGATAATGTAAGCAAGATGGAAATTCTAAGAAGGAATGAAAAGGAAAAACTAGAGATAAAAAGCACTGGGACAGAATAAAGACTACTTTGGGGTAGGCTTATGAGTAGAGTGGACATACCTAAACAAAATTCTTCACCTGAGGATATGGCAATAGAAAAGGAGACAAAAAAGAAATGAAATTTAAAAGAAGAAGAAGAGGAGGAGGAAGAAGGAGAGGAAGAAGGAGAAGAAGAAGAATAGAATATCCAAGAATACCAGGACAACTACAAAGGGTATAACATATGCATAATAGGAATACCAGGAAGGGAAGAAAGAAAGGAATTCAGTGGACCCCAGAACAACATGGGTTTGAACTGTGTGGACCCACCTCCAGGCAATTTTTTTCTTTTGATAAGTACAGTACTATAATTGTATTTTCTCTTCCTTATTATTTTTTTTCTAGATAACTTTATTGTAAGAATACAGTATGCAATGTAACAGTATACAATGTAACATACAAATATGTGTTAACTGATGGTTTATGTTATCAGTAAGGCCTCCAGTCAATGGGAGGCTATTGGGAGTTAAGTTTTTGGGAAGTCAAAAATTATACATAGATTTTCAAATGCATGGAATGGGGAGTCAGTGCCCCTAGCTCCAACATTGTTGAAGAATCAATTATAGAAACAATACTTAAAGAAATGATGACTGATAATTTCCCCAAATTAATGTCAGACACAAAACCATAGATCTAGGATGTTCAGAGAACACCAAGCAGGATATATATTTTTTTAAATTACACCTATCTATACCATATTGAGACTTCAAAAAATTAAAGATGAAGAAAAAATCTGGGCTGAAGTCAGTGGAATAAAACACTTTACCTATAGAGGAACAAAAATAAGAATTAAACCTGGTTTCTTCTCAGAAATCATTCAACTAAATAGAGAGTAGCTTGAAATAAAGTATTAAGAAGAAAATTACCAACCCAGAATCCTGTGCCCTGAGAAATCATTCTTCAAAGTGTAGGAGAAATAAAGACTTCCTCAACAATCAAAAATTGAAAAAAAAAAATTGTTGCCAGTAGACCTGTCTTGCAAAGTAAGGTACAAAAAATTCTTCAGAGAATAGAAAAATAATTAAGGAAAGAACATGGATCTACATGAAGAAAGAATGGACATCAGATGATGAGTAAGTCAAGGTAAAATACAAACTTTTACTTTTCTTAACTGATATAAAAATAACAATTTGTTCAAAATAATAATATCAGGGCACCTGGGTGGCTTAGTCAGTTAAGCGTCCAACTCTTGATTTAAGCTCAGGTCATGATCTCAGGATTGTGAGATCGGGCCCCCATCAGGCTCCATGCTCAGCAGGGAGTCTGCTGGAGATTCTTTCTCTCCTTCTCCCTCTGCAACCTCTCCCCACTCCTGCTCACTCTCTCTTTCTTTCTCTAAAATAAATGAATACAGCTTTAAAAAATAATAATAGCAATAATGCATTCAATTATCTTTCATATATATTTATATATACACATATACAAAAGTATACATATATTCTTATGTATGATTATGTATAAGTGAAAGAATGACAGCAATGACACAAAGGAAAGGAAAGAAGAATTTGGAATATTTTGTTATTATAAGGCATTTGCACTACCATGAAACAGTATACAGTTATTTGAAAAGTGGACTTGGATTGGTCATAAATGTATATTGCAAACTCTAGGGCAACCACTAAAAATACTAAAAAAAAAAGTACAATCAATATTCTAAGCAAAGAAAATGGAATCATACATAATGTTTAATTAAAACCACAAAGAGCAAGAAAAGTGTGGAAGACAAAAATAGGAATAAGAACAGGGTAACTAGTAGAAAACAGTAATCATTGTGGTTGATATTATTCTAATTATATCAATATTCACTTTAAGTAAATACACTAATTGAAAGACAAAGATGGTCCAAGTGGATCAAAAAATAATATCCAACCATATATTATCAACACGAGACCCACTTTAAATATAAAGAGGCATATGGATTAAAAGTAGAGGCACAGAGAAAGATATACCATGCTAACACTAATCAACAGAAAGCAAGAGTGGCTATTAATTTCAGACAGAGCAGTTTTCAGAACAAGAAAAGTTATCATATATATATATATATATATATATATATACACACACACATACACATACACACACACACACACACACACACACACATAGAGAGAGAGAGATGTATGTGTGTGTATATATACATATATATATTTACATATTCCAAGAAGATATAATGTTCTTTAATGTATATATTAACAACAGAACATTGAAATACATGAGGCAAAAACTGAAAAGAAAAATTGAAAAACTAAAGAGAATTCCAAGTAGCAATAGATAAATTCGGTATTATACTTGGACAACATCTATCTATGAGAAATTGACAGATCCAGCAGGCAGAAAATCAGTAAGAATGTTGTTGAACTCAAAAGCATCATCAATAAATTAGATATAATTGATATCTATAGATTATGTCATCCAACAAGAGCAGAATATGCATTTTAAGCTTATATGAATCATTCACCATCCACATTCTAGACCATAAAACACATCTTCAAAGACTAGAAATCATAAAACATCAGATCTCAGACCACGATAGAATTAAACTAAAAATCAATAATAGAAAGGTAGCTGTAAAACCCTCAAATATTTGGAGATTAAATGATACAGTTCTATGTAACATATGGGTCAAAAATTAAATCTCAAGAGATATTTCAAATTTTTTGAACTAAGTGAAAATGAAAATACAAGTTATCAAAATGTGTGGAATGCAACAAATGTAGTGTGTAGAGGAAAATGAATAGCACTGAGTGCATATACTAGAAAAGAAGATATAAAATCAATAATCTAAGTTTCCATCTTAGGAAACTAGAAAAAGACAAATTAAATCCAAAGTAGCAGGGGTTGCCTGGGTGGCCCAGTGGGTTAAGCATCTGCTTTAGGCTCAGGTCTTGATCCCAGAGTCTTGGGATTGAGCCTCATCTCAGGTGCCCTGCTCAGCAGGGAGTCTGCTTCTCTCTCTCCTCCTTGTTCCTGCTCTGTCTTGCTATCTCTGTCCTTCTTTCGCCAATAAATAAATAAAATCTTTAGAATAAATATATATATATGTTATAAATATATGTATATATATTATATATGTCTTATATATTATATATAACTTCTTAAGTCATTCTATGAGACCAGCACCACAAAAAAGACAACAACAGAAAAGGAAACTACAGACCAATTTCTCTCATAAACATAGTTGTCAAATTCCTCAACAAATATTAGCAAATCAAATCCAACAATGAATAAAAAGAATCATACACCATGACCAAGTGGGATTTAGCTCAGTTATGCAGAGCTGGCTCAACATCTAAAAATCAGTGACTATAGTCCATCACATCAAGAGGCTAAGGGAGAAAGATCACATGATGGTATCCAAAGATGCATAAAAAGTATTTTAAAAAACCCAACATCCATTCGTGATAAAAACTCTCAGCAAACTAGGAACAGAGGGAATTTTCTTCACACAAAACACTACAGCTAATGTCAAACTTAATGGTAAGAAACTAGAAGCTTTTCCACTGAGATCAAGGACAACTCAAGGATGTCCCCTCTTACCCCTACTTTTCAACATTGTACTGGAAGTCTTAGCTAATGCAATAAAACATGGAAAGGAAATATAATGTCTATTGATTGGGCAGGAAGAAATAAAACTCTTTGATCCCAGGCAACATGGTAACCCATATAGAAAATCTGAAAGATTTGAAAAAAAACCTCCTGGAACTAATAATATGTGACTATAGCAATGTGCAGAGTACAAGATTAATATACAAAGTCAATTGCTTTCCTATATGCTAAGCAATGAATAAAAGGAATTTGAAATAAATGCATATTACCATTTGCATTAGCACTAAAAAACCCAAAATATTTAATTTTGGGTATAATTTTGGGTATAAATCTAATAAAATGTATAAGATATATGTGAAAAAACTACAATATTCTGATGAAAGATGTCAAAAAGGAAATAAATAAATGGAAAATATTTCATACTCCTGGATGAGAAGATTTAATATTGCCAAGATATTGGTTCTTCCTAACTTTATAGATTCATTGCAAAACTAATCAAAATCCTAGCAGGCTGGGATGCCTGGGTAACTCGAGCATTTGGGCATCCAACTCTTGATTTCAGGCCAGGTCATGATCTTGGGGTAGTAGGATGGGCTCTGCACTCAACGTGAAGTCTGCTTGAGATTCTCTCTTTACCTGTCTCTCTGCCCCCTCCCCCTCACACTCTAATTAAATAAATAAATAAAATATATTTTTTAAAAATCCCAGCAAGTTATGGTGCATACTGACAAACTGATTCTAAAGTTTATATGGAGAGGCAAAATACCCAGAAGAGTAAGAACACTATTGAAGGAGAAAAACAAAGTTGGAGGACTGACCATACCTGATTTCAAGACTTAGCTATAATCAAGATTTACTATAATCAAGGTAGTGTGGTATTAGAGAAATAATAGACAGTAATAGATTAATAAAACAGAATAAAGTGCCCAGAAATTGACCCACATAAATATAATGAATTGGTATTAGACAAAGTAGCAAAAGCAATACAATGGAGCAAACATAGTATTTTCAACAAATAATACTGGAACAACTGGAGGTACATATGCAAGAAATGAATCAAGACACTAAATTTACATCTTTCACAAAAATTAACCAAAAATGGATCATATACCTTTGTGTAATATGCAAAACTATAAAATTCCTAGAAGATTATATGGGAGAAAATTTAAGTGACCTTGGGTGTGATGATGATTTTTAAATTCAATACCACAAGTGCAAACCAAACAAGTAAAAAAAAAAAAAAAAAAAAGTGATAAGCTAGAACTCATTAAAATTAAAAACTGCTGTTCTGTAAAAGCCAATGTCAAGAGAATAAGAAGACAAACCACAGACTGGGAGAAAATATTTGCAAAGGACTCATCCAAAATATACTTCGAACTCTTAAAACTCAACAATAAGAAAATGAACAACTCAATTAAAAATGGGCAAAAGACCTGAACAGACACTTCATCAAAGAAGATATACAGATGGCAAGTAAGCATATGAAAAGACATTCAACATCATATGTCATCATTGAATTGCAAATTGAAACAACAATGAGATACCACTACACACCTATTAGTATGGCCCAAATCCAAAACTCTGACAACACCAAATGCTAGAGAGGATGTGGAGCAACAGGAACTCTCATTCATTGCTGGTGGGAATGCAAACTTGTACAGCCACTTTGGAAGACAGTTTGGCAGTTCCTTACAAAACTAAACATACTCTTAGCATATGATCGAGCAATCACAGTCCTTGGTATTTACCCAAAGGAATTGAGAACTTATGTCCATGCAAAAACCTGCACACAATGTTTATAGCAGCTTTATTCATAATTGCCAAAAGTTGGAAGCAACCAAGATGTCCTTCAGTGAGTGAATGAATAATCTGTAGTACATACAGACAATGGAATATTATTCAGTGCTAAAAAGAAATGAGCTATCAAGTCATGTAAAGATATGGAGAAAAATTAAATGCATATTACTAAGTGAAAGAAGCCAATTCGAAAAGGCTACATACAGTGTGATTTTAATTATCTGACATTCTGGAAAAGGCAAAACTATGGAGACCATAAAATACCTCAACTTGCCAGAGGTTGGAAAGAGGGAGGGGAGAACAGGCAAGGCACAGAAGATTTTTAGGGCAGTGAAACTACTCTCTGTGATACTGTAACGGTGGATACACGTTGCTACACATTTGTTTGCATCCATAGAATGTACAAGCACCAAAAATGAACTCTAATGCAAATTCTGGACTTTGGGTGATAGTGATATCCATTGTTACAAATATATCTCTTTGGGGCAGGATATCGATAGATGTGTGAGTGTGTGTGAACAGGGTTCTACAAAATACCTGTACTTTCCACTCACTTTTTCTGTGAACCTAAAACTGCTCTAAAAATAAGCCTTGTTAATTTAAATTTAAAAAGCAAAGGCAGTTCTGGGAAAACTGGGATGAGTTTTCATCCAGATGAGTGCAATAGTATGATGAATCTCATAAGCATATTGTTGACTGAGAGAAGTGAGATACAGAACAGAACATTTTGTATGATCCATTAATATAATGTTCTTAAAGCAAGGAAAGTTAAATTACTGTGGTTAGAGATACGTACAAACTATAAAGAAAAACAAGGAAGATTACCTAGAAAGGATTAGTCACCCTTTCCTTGGGTGGGCCTGAGGTTGGGATTGGAGTTTGGAAACGTTCTCCTTTAAGCTTGGGATGGTATTTTCACAGTATTAGCAGCTTAATCATTCATGAAGATGTACTTGTGATTATTTCTTTTTTTTTTTTCTGTATTTGGGTTGTATTTCCCAATTTTGAAAGATCAAAACAAAAAAGAGAGGGAAGAAAGTAGCATTATACCTTAGAGAACAAAGCTCAGCCCCTTTTCCTTATCTATTCTAGAAGGCCATCTATTAGAGCAGAAACTACAAAGATTTTTGAGTTGGAATACCTGGATCAAATTCTGGTTTTGCCATTTTCGTTTTCATTTTTGTTTTTTTTCTTTGTAACCTTGGAAAAAAATGTTTAGTGGATCAGAGACTGTTTATTCCTTTAAAAGATGGAGAATAACAATATTGACTCCATTTTATTGAAAATATAACTACACTGTGTGCTTGCTGCTTTACTTAAATCCTGGGGTCATCTAACATGGAGACAATAATATCTGTTTCTCAAAGCTGTTGGGAGGGTTGAAATAGATAGCAAGCATGAAGTGTCTGGCAGAGCAACCTACACCTGTGAGATATTCAGTTAAGTTTCCAGTCCCTTCTCTCTTTCCGCGCCCGTACAATTTTAGGACTGTGCACTATGAATGGAGTCCTCCCTTGCTGGCAGGAAAACTTATGTTCTACATTTGATTTCAGAACAGTGTGTTCTGCAGACATCAGAATATACATGTGAAAGCAAGACACAGCAGTATCATTGAAAGGAAGGATCAATGTCTGGTCTACCTTGAAGTTCCTACCAGCCAGCCTTCATCCATGACTTACAAGTCTGGAAAAGGGCAGCAAAAGCTAAACTTCATCTCACTAAGAGAGGAGAACCTCATATATCTAACTAGAATAGGCAAGAGATGAATATAAAGCTAGAATGGAAAACACCAAATTCCTACCATGTATCACACTGTTTTGGAGCATGACTGCTCCGTGACACAGCTCCAAGAAGACCATGAGAATCCTGTACTGGGATTTTTTTTTTTAAGATTTATTTATTTCATTTAGAGAGAGAGCATGAGTGAAAGGGCAGAAGGAGAGGGAGAGAGAACCTTAAGCAGAATCTGCTTTGGCTGTTAAGAACACAGCCAAATACAGGGCTTGATCTCACCACTTTGAGATCATGACCTGAGCAAAGCGAAGAGTCAGACACTTAACCAATGGCACTACAAAGGTGGCCCCTTGCACTAGGATTTAACAGCAACTGAAATATAATATCTGCCTCAAAGGAGCTTGAGATATACTGGGCTCATGTATGCGAAGAACAAGTTCAGGTGTAAATATGAGTATGTCTGAGCCTTTACCGAGGCATGCAGGTGGGTTGACCTTGCACTTGATGACATGGTATAAATTCAGCCACTGTTATGAAAACTCTGAAGGGGGTAGAACCAAGTCTAAGTACTCATGAAGCATTCATACCATGGCAGCATCCATACCATCCATACCATGGTCCAACTTTGCTGGACTGTAGTTGAATTAATTCACTTGGTCCTTCCTATTGCCCCTATTTTAGAAACAACCACCCTGAGGCTCAGCAAGATGGTCAGGGATACTAATTAAATGAAATATGGAGTTACTTATACAGCCAGGAGATAAGCCATTTACTTTCCATCATAACTGGAGAGCTATTCATTAAGCCATCCCCATAGGATGACCTAGGTCAACTCTTCCACAATATACCAGTGCCCCACAAAATGATAACATAAAGGATATCATTTGGTCAAAAAACACCTAAATAATTTTTCCTCTGGTAGGATTTCCCACCAGAAACATTCCTGAGACCAACTGTGGCCTTCACATGGAAGAATATATGCTTCATTTTTCACATTTAATTTGCCCCTCAAACCTTTTCCTACCACTCTTAGGACGTGAGTGCTCCATAGAGTATGATTTGAGAAATGCTCCTAAACTTTCACCTCCCTGATTCTCTGGATATTCCCCCCCCCACATGGAAAATAACAAGTATGGCACCATGTCTCCATAAGACCTATAAAAGAGAGCTTCAGGGCGCCTGGGTGGCTTGGTAGGTTAAAGCCTCTGCCTCTGGCTCAGGTCATCTCAGGGTCCTGGGATGGAGCCCCACATTGGGCTCTCTGCTTGGAGGGGAGCCTGCTTCCCCCTCTCTCTCTGCCTGCTTCTCTGTCTACTTGTGATCTCTGTCAAATAGATAAATAAAATCTTTTAAAAAGGGGGGGGGCTTCTGTATCCTCCTTGTTGAAAAACCCAACTGTGTGCCTCATAACAAGGCTGGGGAAAACTCGTGTTTCTCAGCAAACAACACCACACTTGGTTTTTTCTTAGTTGCTTTCTTAGACAAATTCAGAACCTAAGATTACACCCCAAGGGGAATAGACTGAGAAATGAACCGATTCTTAACCTATAAATAGAAAATGATATCTCAGTGGCTTAATTTGTAAACAGGTTCTTAAAACTGGATGCCCACCAGAATGACCTGTGGAGTCTTTTAAGCTTATGGACCCTTGAGGAACTCCCCCTCTGGTTGTTCCAACACAGCAGGTCAGTGCAGTTTCAGTTTGTGTTTATGTTCCATGGGCCTAGGCCACAGAGCTATGGCTCTCCAATGGAGTACTACTTCACTGATAACAAAGACAGAAAATTAAATGTTTCCAAGCACTGCCTTTGTGTTCTTGATTTAAAGTGTAATTTTGTAAGGAAATTGGAAATACTCTAATGCATAAGAATGGGCAATTTTTTTAAATAAAAATAAGGCACATCTTAGGATGAATAGCATGTAGCTCATTCAAACTCATATTGTGGAAGGAATTCAGAGACCCAGCGGGTCTACATGACAGTCCTCAACTCCAGGACATTTCTACTCCCCTCTGATACCCTTGGAACCCACTTGCCCAGGCAAGGTCACAGGTAAATATTCCCTGCTCCCCTGGGTGATCTGGGGAACTCTGCACCTTCTCATAGTCCCAGGAGACCTGTAGAAGTTGAAAAAGGGAGATTAGGACAGGCCTACCTGGGCCTCTTGGTCCTGTACCTCTTCCTCCATCCCCCCAGTTCCAGAAAAGCCAGTGGAAGGTCTTCCCTCATCCCATTCCGACATCCCTCAGTCCCTGACATATGGTAAAACTAAGATGGAGTCCACCCAGTTCTCCCTCTTTGTGTGGATTTTCGTCATAGATTTGAGCCTCCAGATGAGCAACAGTCAACAGTCTAGGCTGCTCCCTTGAGCTTCAGAGATCAGCTTGAGCACTAGACAGCCATAAGGAAACATAAGATGAAGGAAGAATTAGAAGACAATCATTCTATGACCAGATACTGGATTTATTAAAATTATAAAAAAAATCTTTGGGGGGCCTGTTTGGCTCAGCGGGTTAAAGCCTCTGCCTTCGGCTCAGGTTATGATCCCAGGGTCCTGGGATCGAGCCCTGCGTCAGGCTCTCTGCTCGGTGGGGAGCCTGCTTCCTCCTCTCTCTCTCTGCCTGCCTCTCTGCCTACTTGTGATCTCCCTCTGTCAAATAAATAAATAAAATCTTTAAAAAAAAAATTTTTTTTTAAATCTTTGAATGGTAACTGGACCATCTGCCTACCTGCTCCCTTTCTCACACTCTTAGAAACTGCCTTCTATTCTTCACCATCGCTTGGGCTGCCCCAGTATGGGGGGAGAGATGCCCTGCAGGGACCAGTGGTTGAGGGGAATGACCTGCTCAGAAGGGCTAGGGAGCTGGCCTCACTCTGCAATTCAGGCCACAGGAGGGGACTGGCCAAATATGGCACAGCACAGGGGACAACGGGTCACCCAGTTCCTGTGGGCAGAAACAGAATCCCAGCTCATGCAGAACCCCACCTCTAGGCACACAGAACGAATGCCTGAGGCAAAGACCATTATTCATCCTACTCAACACCTGCTTCTAAGTCCAAATATTTTTTGCCCTCAACTACTGATCTTCCTTTCCATCCCCAGACAAATTCATTGTTTTCCTCTTCTTTGTCCCTTCCATCTGTCCACCAGCTCTAATACATATACATGGCTTCACTATCATAGAACACTCAGAATATACCTGAACACTTTAGGCAATAAAATCATCACACATCACACCTGGGATATACTCAAGGAGACAGCAAGACCCTACTCCTTTGTTTCGTCAGTGATGGCCAGAGAGGTCGTCTGACTTCTCAGGGTTACCCAACAGTATGGAAACTAGAAATCAGCTCTAATGTTATGGCTCTTCAGTCATCCTGGATTGTATCCACAAGAAGACAAATTCATTTTAACATTAAGCAACTCACCGAATGCCAAATCTGTACACACACACACACACACACACACACACACACACACTGCTTTGTAGAACCATACATGCATGCTTGTGATTATCTGCCTTTCAAAAAAAATGTACTTTCCCTTGCTTACCCTCCGCAACTGCGTTAGCTCAGATAACTAAAAGTTGACTCTGTATCTGCATTTTTTCAAAGCGCTCCTTTTTAGAAGCAATGCCCATTTTGAAACAAGCCTACACATATGTGAAAAATGTCATGCTTTATATCATGTGGTGCCTCTGGGCATTTTGTCAAATTATTTCCATTTTTCTACTTCGGGTCCTAATGATCCTAGACACTCACTATGCAAGGCAGGGAAATATGTTCCCTGCATCCCTCCCTTTAACTATTCACCATGGAAAGTAGGAAAGGGCTCTGCTCAGACGCACCACAATCATCCTTGTCCTCTATTCATATTTGTAACTATGTTCTTGCCATTACCCATGTCTCTCTAAGTGCCCTAATAATCTGCAGCCTGTCTTCTCTCCTTTGGAATAATCTCTGTGCTTTATAACCACACTGCCAACTTCGTGCTTTTGTTTTGCTGTTCCCACTGCTACTTTGTTATCTATGTATTTGTATCCCTGGTTGGGAGCAACTAGCTGTAAATAGAATCCATCCCTTAGGCACTTTGCCCCATGGAAACAATAGCAGGACCCCCTACCCCCAGTCTCATGCAAGGCCTCCATTTAAAAAGGCATAGCCATGATTCCAAAGGGACAGGTACATATGTACGCATACCAGGACCAATCTGGCCACGAGAGGGATGCAGATGTTATTTTTCTTTTTTCTTTTTTTTTTTTTTTTAAGATTTTATTTATTTATTTGACAGATAGAGATCACAAGCAGGCAGAGAGAGAGGAGGGGAAGCAGGCTCCCCGCGGAGCAGAGAGCTGGGCGCGGGGTCGGATCCCAGGACCCCAGGATCACAACCCGAGCTGAAAGCAGAGGCCCCAACCCACTGAGCCATCCAGGCGCCCCTATTTTTCTTTTTAATTCTACCGTTCTCTAACTCTGTTGGCGTATTCTACAGATCTTTGAGCAAGGATAAAGATCACTTCAAACCTTTCCCAGACTGCAGTGAGCCTCACAAGAACTGGGGAAACCAGCAGGACCTGGTTTACAAATCTTCATTTTCCAGGCATATGCTCAGAGCTTCTGCTAATCGCCAGCCCTGGGTCTTGGGTTAGCGCTAAAACCACTTCCGGTTCACTGAGCTGGCTGCCCCCACAAACGGAGGGGTCTTTCTTTAGGATTGATTAGAGTGTCCACAAAAGAGTTCCCTTAATGCAAAAAATATTTTTTATTTTCTCAGGGAAATGAAAGCATCAAAAAAAAAAAAAAAAAAAAACAACAACAACAAAAACACCAAACCCAGATGGAATATTTTAGCAATGGGACAGTCCAAAAACCTTCTTTATTTCCAAAATCCTAGAAGATGACTTATTAGGTAACTAATAAAATACATCAGTGTACTGAGATTGGAGAATATGTTGTAGGTGAAACAGGATAATGCAAATTCCTGAGAAAAAAATAATGAGTTTGCTAACCTGGAGGCAGCAACATTCTATGATGCTTGCTTATGCTCTCAGATCCTGCACAAGGATCTAAGACAGCTGCTCACAGATACGATTTCAGGATCCTGGAGGTCCCTACGGCTGGCGAGTGAAGAATGGAGGAATTTTCTCCCAGCATTGATAGACGTCTGAGATGTTACTCTTAGAGATTAACTTTTTTAAATTTGAAGATTTATGCTCTTATTACATGCCAATGCCCCCAAGGGGAAGTAATATACTGAGCCACTCTTGCTCATTTATACCTCAGAGTGAAGGATATGTCAAAGCCTTTCTTATGAGTAAATTCTGAGAGAGTGGGGGAGGTGCTGGAAGAATTTAGACCATGTTGGTTTAGGCAGGTAGGAAGGTGCCTGCAATCATGGAAGGCAGGAGGCCACATAGGAAGAGAAAAACTAGCTCTTCAATTCTGACTTGGGACAGTCCTGTTTGCTACATCCAGAATTGCGAGCTTCCCTGTCAGTGGCAGTGTCCTAGAAGAGGCTGAACAAGTACTTAACTGGCAGGAATGCTGCAGGTAGGACTTCAATATCACGTGTGAGGCTGGACTCTATCCATGGAATGAATCATTAATTTAGCAAGCATTTATTGTATACCTTCTGCCAGATGCTGTGATATGATGAGTATGGCATTGTCATGTCTTCAGATAGCTGTCTGTGGCAACAGGTGAATCCCACTGCTCTGTTTGCCCGCCTAATACCTCTTCTTCACGAAGATTACAAAGTGTAATACCACTTTTACTTGAGCAACAATGTTAAGTGAAGGCATTGCCCAAAGTATTCAAGAGAAGCCCATTAAGTGGCCCATGATGTGTCTAACCCAAAAGAGCAGCTCATCGTTTCTTCAGAGAATGGCCTGAGCACAGAGTCTGTAGGGTCCTGTGTAATGCGATCTGATTAGCAACATGCAACATACAGCTAATCACAGAATTTTTGTACCTTAGATGATCAGAGCACCCTCCTAAACAGAATTCCATGTCTGAAAGACTATTTAAATAAAAATTGGCTGAACAAGAAAACCAAATAGTCACTAGAAGTAAGCGGCTTTTTAAAAAGTAACAGATTCAAGAGAAAAATCAAAGTCAAATCCAACTTCTTTCATTTTTTGTTTACAACACCACTGAGGGGTTTCTAAATCGCCAGTGTTTTTCTCTGTCTCTCAGAGCCCACCCATGGTGGAGTAGGAGATGTGAGAGCAACTCAAGCCAAAGACAGGTTTGGTCTGAGTGGAACCAATGAATTGCACTTGTCTTTCTATTTATTTATTTTTTAAACAATTTTTCCTTTTCCCATCCTAGTGTTTGAAGTCAGAAGTTTCTAGAAGTTATATTTTCTTCCTCTGTGGGATCTGAATCTGGCCATATGAGTAAGACAGCCTCAATCTCCTTCTCAACTGACAGGCCACCAATGGTGAACAGCATTGAACCAATAATACAACTGCAAAAATGTACCCAAATGTCAGAAGCAAAACCATTAGTTCAAATTTAAATATTACCCGGTTATGATATAAGGATGTTGGTAATAGAATCATAATAAGGGCATACCAGAAATTCATCTTGACACTATTATTTGTAAAATATAGTATGCTTAATAATAATAAATCGTGATTTCCAAAGCATTTTCACACAAGTTTTTAAACTAAATTCTCAAGAAAAAAAGATTAGAGAGATGCATTATCTCTATTTTAAATATGAGCAAACGGAGAGTCAGAATGTTTGAATTTCTGTAACAAATGAGTAGATGGAAAACCTAAGACTTGAACCAAAGTCCTAGGATTCTAATGTTAGCATTCCTTCAGCTGAAACATACACATTCTCTAAAATACTGACTTTTGACAATATCCAAGACTTTTCTTTATTCTGCAATTAAATCAATCCATTCATTAACAGAGATTTTGCAATGGGCTCACCAGCAGAGGATTCAGAGAAAGCTCAGAGAGAGTCTATACCTGCAAAGGAGATGAGTTACACATGAAGGAAAATATATTCCATAATTAAGTGAAATACTAAGAGGCAAAAGAACAGTGATGACTACAATAATCCAGAAAGGCTGGAGAAATAGGTTGGACTTGATTCAGAATTTGCCAAAAAGCTTCAAAGGAAGGATGAAGTAAATGCTACCTGAAGTGAAGTGTACTCTTAGAATTTTATGTAGTTCTGATTTCCAAAACTGGTTTCAAAAAACTACATCAAAGTCCAAATCAGGATAGTGGGGATGGAGTAAGTAAGTAGCAGAGATACACAAACTGGAGTTTGAGACAAGCCTACAGTTAAGGCAAGTATCCCAGGGGCTTAAACAAGGAAAGCAAAGTGATGGCCTGCTGGGGTTAAGGGAAGACACTGACCTTGCCGACACCTAGAATAATCCAAGCTCGGAGGCCCTATCTACCGTACTACATTCGATCTATATGCTACCACTAGCTGCTGGCTCTGAACCTCCCAAAAGAGTGTGTTTGCCCAAGCTGGGCTCAAAAATACAGGTCATGTGGGTGTCCCTCCGCACCAATGGCTTAGGAGAGTGAGAAGGGCAGGCTGTGGCTGCCGGCTGGATAACTGAGAAAATTAGGCTCAACAAATAAAGTCAGTGATGGTGGAAAATAGAGCGTTTACATATAACTCCGCCGAGAGGGACGGGGGAGCTACCATATGACACTAGTAATTTAGAAAGGAGAATTTACAATCTCTATGTCACAAGCCGATCTCTATCTTGTAAGGGAGCCAAAGAAAAGAGCTATAATGGATCAGAATCAATCATTACAGTTATGATTGCAATATCAATATCAATTGTAGCATTTGCAATGCATCATCATATTTATGGGGTGTTGACTATGCATGCACTAAGCTCAGCGCAGTACACACCATGTTTCAGCTAAGCGGCAGTAGCCCTGAATCCAGCCACATCCTACCCACGGGCAAATAGGCTCTTAAGCTTCCCCAGATGCTTCACTAAGGAATGTCAGAATCCGTGTTTTTGCCCCACTCGGTCTAATGCAGACATCAACTTCTTAACCATTCTACAACAAATGCAACCTTTTCATGGCAGATAACTTACGAATGCCAAGGGATACAGAAAGAAGAGTTCCACTGTGCATTTACAAAATAAGCAAACACCATTTGTGATCCAAGGGTGGACACCAGGTTAGAAAACCCCAGAAAGCAAATGAGAATTTGTCTAATGGCCTATTGCTAATGGTTTGCATTTCTCAAGGTTATGGAGGGAGACCTCCTCAAAACTCTGTCTCGTGCCCCAATGCCAACAAGTCTGCCAAGCTACCTTGGGAGTGTGGTGGAACTGATGGATGGAGTCTTATCTCCTCTCCCTTATAGCTGAATAAGCTGAGGTAGAGGACAGCGTCCTGTTCTCTACCTTGTTTAAGAAGCAGACTCATGCTCCCCACCCCCAACCCCAGGACCTTATCCCAACCACAAGTCCATGGGATTTTCATTAAGAACATGAAAGCCCAAACTCTTATGCAGAATTCCTTTTTAAAAAAATTTCCCCTCAACCTGGCATTTGTGGTATAGAAATGAAACAATTCATTTTGACAAGTTGCACTAAACTGAGGCCTGAACCATACTGTGAGAGCCTCTCTGTGGATCCCATAAACTACTCAGGAAATATGCACTTGACATCTGGTTTGCCGATTCCTGCTGAGAAATGGAGGCTTTGGTGTGAGGCTGTCGGTCCGGACTGGCAGATTGGCTGTGCATATAACTGTGCATGAATCCACACAAAGGGGTTATGTTCAGGCATTAATTGGGCTTGTTCCAACAGAATCTTAAGAAGGCTCATGAGCAGAGACTGAACACTTGGAGTCTCATGCAGAAAAAGCAGTGCTAACTTAGGGATGTGAATGTCGGGCATGCACCTCTAAGAAATACAGAACATGAGGTGTATATTACAGGATGCAATTCAAATGCCAAGATGCTTTAACGTATATATACTTAAGAAAAGGAAGAGAAGGAAATGATCAGGTAACAGCTAACAAGATTATAAAATTCCATCTCTCAGGGCTTTCCGGGCAGGATGAATAGCTAGCTAGATCACAATAAAGTATTTTAAAATTTTATTGTGGGCCTCCATGGATAGCCACAAAATAGAAATGGATTATTATGAAGACTAACTTACCATAACAATATTTAAAAGGTCCATTAGTGGGGGCGCCTAGGTGACTCAGTGGGTTGAATCCTCTGCCTTCTGCTCGGCTCATGATCCTGGGGTCCTGGGATGGAGCCCTGCATCGGGCTCTCTGCTCAGCGGGGAGCCTGCTTCCCCCTCTCTCTGCCTGCCTCTCTGCCTACTTCTGATCTCTGTCTGTCAAATAAATAAATAAAATCTTAAAAAAAAAAAAAAAGTCCATTAGTAAATAGATTGTTAAATAACGAATCTAGTTAAATTTTTATAAGTTTTCTAATGTATATATTAGTGTCCTATTGAGCAGCAAAGCTCAGTGATAAAGCACATATGCTTCAGAGTTGGACTGGCAGAGTTCAAAGTTGAAATCTTCTACTTCCTAATCCTAGTCTTAGGCAAGTTACTTAAAGTCCTTGTCCTTTGTTGTTCTCAATGGAAATGAAGGATCATAATATAGTCTTCATAGTGTTGTTGTGAGCTTTAAAGGAGATAACGAGGCCTTGGAGCCTTTCCACACAGACTCCTCCCCAGGAGGTTTGGGCTTCCTGATAGTATGGCGGTGAAGTTCCAAAAGCCAGTCCTCCAAGAGATAAGAAGAAGAAGCTGCCATTCTCTTAAGGCCCTAGACTGGAAAATGACACACCTTTAGTACACCACATTCGTGTTGGCAAAGCGGTCACAGATTTAAGGAAAAGGGATCTAAACCCACCTCTCAATGGGAGATGTGTCCAAGAATTTGTGGCAATCTTTAACTCACCATCATATGGGGCCACTGAATCCTTCACAAATTTACTGAAATCTATGAGCACTTTTTCTAGAAATAAACATGTACAAATATACCACACTAGATAGTAGCTCAATATTTTATTAAACACTAAAAATAACAGTGGTTCAACACAATAGAAGGTTTATGTATCTTACATAGGAGTCTGGGATGACAGGGGTACAGCTTTAGCCACATAGGGTCTTTCAGGAACCCAGGTTCCTTCTGATTTAATGTTCTGTCAACTCCTGGCATATTGCCCTTCTTGGCCAAAACTGGTTCAACATCATCACATTTACATTCCATCCTGAGAAAAAGAGAGGGAAGAGTGGAAGACAGGCACAGGTGGCAAGAAGTTGCCTCTCTCACTTTTGCTCACACTCCTTTAGTCCTTTTGTCACACAGAACCTAGTGACTTTGTTCAGTTAAAAGGGAGACCGGGAAATATACTCATCCACGAGGCCATGTGACCAAATACAATTTTGTATATGGTATTAATGGAAGATAATACATTTTAGTTATCAATGAGTAATCCCTTTAGTTATACAACAAGTATCAACAACAGAACCTTGAATGCAGTTTCACATGGTTTATGGAAGCTTAAACATTCTAGCAAGGATCCAAGGCTAAGAACCACCTTCTTTAGAATTTTAGAAGATAGCATTTTAGATTATAATATTTTGGAACTGGAAGTATCTTTTAAAATCTGCTCATTCTATTCTCTAATGCTAAAGATAAGACAACAGAAACCCAGAGAAGGGACTCCTTGCCCAAGGTCATATGCCTAATTACCGGGACTAGCCTAGTTCTCTTCAAAGTTAATCAGTGCTCTTTCCACTAAATTACACAATGACTCACTAACTTTCTCTTTACCAACTAGATAACTGATATACAAGGGTAGTAGGTAGCTATGAGGAAGGGTTTAATATCTTGGGAAATGTTAAGCTATTCATTCCTCCTAGTATTTGTTCAATAAACACAATAAACACAGCACTGTGTCAGGTATTAAGAATACTGGATAAATCCTAACAAGAAGCACCAAAAAACAAACAAACAAACAAACAAAAACAACTTGCTTTTAGGGAGCTTACAATATAGCTTTGTAGGAAGTAAATAGGTATTTATAATACAAAATGATACAAGTGCTCCACTGCAGGAAATATTGCGTAAACACAGAGAAGGGACCTGAGTCAGTCAGGACACGCATGACAAAGAAGGTAACACCTGAGCAGGAATATGATCAGGAGGTGAGGAGGAAGGTGGTGGCAGCAGACAAGAGAGGGCCAAAGGGGAAAGAGAACATGGAAAGCTCATGGTATGGTTGACATTAACATGCCCAGAGGAGAGGTATATGCTCATTCTCACTCAGTGAGCAACTCACTCAAAGGAAGTCAATGGCAGAGGTGGGAGAGAATATGCATTCAGGAAAACTAAGGAACTAAAGGTCATAAGTCTTATGGTTCTGGGGTATGAGGAAGAGCTGGAATCCAGGATTTCTCCTTTATTTCTACATCAGACAGCTGAGCAAGTGTCTGTATCACTTAGCAAAGGAAGGACTAGAAGAGGAATTCCATGTTTGTGTGGGAAGACACTGAATTATGCTCGAGTGTGTTGTGTTGAGGTAACTGTTTGCCTAGGTGAAAATGTAGAATAAGCAGTCAAAGCTATTGTCTTAATATTAGTAGAGCCATCTAGCCTAGAATACAAACGTGAAAGTCGTTTCTGTTTAAGTGACCGACAGAAGGTGAAACGGCCAACCAAGAGCCTGCATGAAAAGAAATTTAAGGGAAATACTGGTGACACCCTGTATTTAGTGACAGTAGGTAGATTGTAGACAATGGAGGAAATGAGAAGTACCAGTGAGGAAAGAGGCAAACCTTAGTGTCTTAGAAGCAAAAAAAAGCAGTGAAACTCAAGAAGAAAATAACTAATGACGCCAAATGTTGCTAAGCAATCAGGCAAGCATGAGGACTTGAAAGTGTCCATTGGATTCTGCATCTGGAAATTATTATTGACATTATAAAGGGCAGTCCCATAGGAGCACAGGGGCAAGAGGCAGATTTCAGTGAATTAAAGAATGACAGTAGCAACTGCTAGTGTAGGTTACCCACTTAGGAGGTCTGGCTGTGGAGTGATGGAGAGGGATAGGGAATCAATGGCTGCAAAAGATACAAGGTGAATATTTTTAATGATGGGAGATGCCTGAGCATCTTTGCATACTGAAGGAAATTAAGCAGAAGAGAGGAAGTTAAAAGTCTTTTAAAAAGAGAAGCTAACTGGTAGAGAGAGGTTTGAAAGGACACAAGGAAAGGTAGGCTCTTGAGAGGAAATGGAGGTAGACTTGTAGAGTCTAAGAAGCATTTTCCCTCTGTCACTTTGGAGAAACAAAATGTATGAAGAGAAAGGGAAAGTGGGATGGAGAAGGAGGAGGGAGAGAAAGGTCAAGGAGAGAAGGGTCAGGGCTGGCCTTGCCTGAAAATATGGTGGTAGGTATGGGGATGGAGGTGGGAAAAACCCAAGCCTGAGAGTTCTCTGTGCAGTCAGGTGCAAGGTCAGCATCTGCTGAGAATGAGAGGGAGATGAGGAAGAGGAAACATGAAGGCTTGGAATGGGACAGAAAGTTGACCAGGAACACATAGGGCAACAAATGGTGTGTGTTTTGGTCAAAGTTATTCTTTAGCCCTGGAATAATCTGGTCTGGGGAGGGGGCAGAGACAGTGCCTTCTGTTGGAAAGGGAGAAGAGCGAGGACATTAAAGCCAAGGATGCAGCTGGAGTCAACCATGGGGACCAGGCTGGATGGAGAAATAGAAAAGTGAAGAGGAGAAATCTGATGAACTAGGGTCAAAAGGAAACAGCCTAGGAGCCAGGTACCCGGAAAAAATGGGGCACAGGTGGAAAAGATAAAGGCATGATAGGGGAATAATGACATAATAAAAGGTTAAGATGAGGAATGCTTAAGTAGAGCAGAAATAAACCCTACTGAATGTGGCCCGAAAGACCAATCACACAAATCATAGCGGCTGGAGCTACAGTGGAGAGGAAGTTAGCAGCAGACAGTGTCATCATCACCTGTCACTAGAGGGCGACTTCCCAATGTGTGCACCGGGCAGTTGTATGTGTCACTGGGTGGTGCAAGGACCTGGACCTTTCACGATAGTTGTTTGCAATGTGATCATGTTATACAATTCAGAGATTACTCACACCCCATCTATTGCCTTGCTGTTCAAGATACCAGCAGCTGTTGACGAGCTGAAAATGTAGACTGGGTGCAAGGTTCACATGACTAACTACGGAATGACCATTGGGCAAATGCCAATCTCTTCTCTGAGAGTATCTGCTCACAAAGGGCATGGTTTTCATGTTTAGTTTCCCCCCAGAGAGACCAGCCTGCAGCTGTAGGAAAGTATGTGCAAGACTATAGAATGCCCTGCTCTATTACTGAGCCCCTGAAGTCCCATGTTCATGGATAAGCAACGTTCTCTATATCTGCCTGGGAACTGATGACAGTACCTTAGCATCTGCACCAAAGATGAATCTGTGTGACATTATTTTAACAACAGGGCTATGTCCTGTTAATGATTTTGGTACAGTCTCCAGGATGGCACAATTTCCCATTAGGTCTGTGGCCACAATGAGGAAGCACGGGGGAAGAGAAAGAAGGAAGGAGGCAGGGATGTCAGGGGGAAACATCTAAGCAACAAGGTAACAGAATTTATGAAGTAACTGAGCTGTGTTAAATAAATTTGAAAATGCGTTGCCACAAAAATGGGCTATTCATTATATTTCTTTGCTCTTTTTTGAGCCATAGACACATACCTAACCCTATTTGCCTACCAATTCCACACCTTTTCCAGACTCTTCCACAAACCCACATGACAAAAGATGCCTGTGAGGTGTGAAGGTTAAAGGTTAAATACATCCAAACCTCCAAACCCATTCATATGGCAAAAAAAAAAAAAAAAGAAAGAAAAAAACAAAAACAAAAACTATTCACCACCTGCCCCATCCACTCACCCAAGACATTCCTGTAACAGACTTCTCTATGGCTTTCAGATTTGCAAATTGTCTCCCATTCAATTCCCTTGAGCAGATGTTTATTGAAAACGTCCTAGGTGCTCAGCATAAAAAAGCATGGGCTCTAGAGCCAAGATATGTGAGTTCAAATTTAGACTTTGCCAGTTTGACAAGTTAACTTTAAAAATCCCTTCTAACATTTCCCTGTGAGAAAAATGTAGAGAACAGTAATACTTTACATCATGAGATTGTTGTGAATATAAGAAGAACCATGGAAAGACCTTAAGATGTCACCTGGCGCATAATGAATGCTCAGGCCATGCTTGCTATTACTAATGCTATCATGCTTTTTTAATTGTTTTAATTTATTTTTAAAGATCTGATTTACTTGAGACAGAGATAAAGAGCATGAGTGGGAGGAGGGGAACAGAGGGAGAAGCAGGCTTCCCACTGAGCAGGGAGCCCGATGTAGGACTCAATCCAGGGACCCTGAGATCATGACCTGAGCCGAAGGCAAACGCTTAACCGGCTGAGCCACCCAGGTGTCCCCTAATGCTGTCAAGTTTTTTTAAAGTGCAGTATATGATGTAATTCTTGCTCTCACTTCTGTTTGGGGTGGCACAAGAATGATACAAGATGAGTGAAACGGAACAGGTATAATATATCCTGAAATATGTATATATTGTGAATGAGAAATAATCAATGTTAGAGATTTCATATAAAACGGCTATGTGTTATGAACTAACAAGAAGTGGAAGGGCTCAGCTAAATAAAAATGAGAAAAGGGGACATTTCAGAAAAGGATTTTTTTTTTTTAAAAAAATAGACCAAGAAGGCATAAAGATAGGAAGGATTGTATAAGGCAGAGGGAAAGAAGGAGAACCATATGCCCTCTAAGCAACATGCTGAAATTCAGGGAAATTGGATGGAAAGATTGGCATTCCAAAGCAATATTGCAAGAATACCAAAATGTGATAACTGTGTCTTGGTGAGTGCAAGACACACACTCTGGCATGTTGGGAAAGAGAAGTCTGGTGCTGTGATTCTGTCTATGAACTTCCTCCAGTTTTCTCACCACATCACAAACTCCTGAAACAGCCCGTACCTTACTCTTCTTCAAAACCACAGCTCCTCGCTGTGACTGACACAGAGGAAGCCTTCAATAAATCGTAGAATTAAAAGAAATGGAGGGAAGAGGGGAGGAAGAAAGGAAGGGAAGGAGGGAAGGAAGGAAGGAAGGGGGGAGGGGGGGAGGGAGGGAGGGGCAAGACAACTTTTGCTGTCAGAGCAGGTGGATTTAATGTCATTCCAGGAGTGGAGGGTATGTGTCTGACTGGACAGCCCACGCTCTTAATGCTATCTGTTGAGTTTTCACTAGGAGTAGATGCTTTCAATTCATTGTTCTTGCTGCTGATTGAGTTTGGGTTACAAATTAGACAGTTTGTTCCTCTTTCATTTTTGATGACGATCCCAGGGCATTCCATTCAGGAGCAGCCCCAACCCTATGGAAGCAGGTCTGCGCACCAGGCAGAATATTAAGTATGCTATTTTTAATGTCATTAAACAGTTATGTGCCAAAAGACGAGCTAAAATAAGAGTGTAACTGAGCAATGAGATGGAAGCTGAGTAACTTCATGATAGAAAACAAATGTAGCAGAACAGACTTCCCTCTTTTTTTTCCTTTTTCTGTAAATATAAAATTTACTAACACTTCAGCATTCCTCGGATAGCTGCATAAGGCTTGAAATATATATTATATATATATATATATATATATATATATATATATATATATATAGTTGCTATGAGCTCATCAAGAATTGAAGACACTAGGTGGTAAACAGTAGGGGCTAATCACAGTCCCATCAGTAAGGATCATAGGCAGTAGTGATTGGTTTCCTTGAGGGGAAAGGATGCTTCTCTGAAAGAGAAAAATTTCCAACGGGTCATCCCAAGATCAATGTGGAGAGTGAGCGAGGAAAGAGAAAAATCACTTCCCAGCGGAAACCTTTCTGCCTGATGTTTAGCAATGATCGAGTGGTACCTTTTCTCTTGTGAAAATAAAGGCTAGAGACACGTTCGCTGCACTTGTGATTACCTGAGCTTTTGCATGTTTCTGATTTCAGAAGATTTTCAGTTCTTTTAGAAACTCCACACACGAGCCACCACGGCTCCTAACAACAAAGCAGAGAAATTTGAAGGAGTCCTACCAAGGGGGAGGGGGTGGGCAAAACCAAAGCTTGAGCCTCATCTGTTTCTTTTTTGTTGTTGTTTTTTAAATAAAGCTGCAATTGGCCTGGTGCGATCTGATAAGTGTCTTATTATAAACTTGAACATCAACGGAAGAGATAAAAAAAGATGATGAAACTTGCCACTGAAAAACAGAAAGAAAGAAAGAAAGAAAGGGGTCTAAATGACTGGCAGTTCCCATTTCTTTACAAGTGTTACATTTCAGTCCCCTGCCACTACCACATGTTTCCTGTTCACAGATAATTTGTACAACATATTTTATCATTCAGTTTTAGACACAGTTGAAAGGCTTTTGCCTAAGGCTTGGAACACTTTGAAAATTGTATACCATTTGCAAGGCTTTCTTCTGCTTCACTGTGCAATTAGGTGACTGTCTTTCTACAGACGTCGAATTTATCATTTATGGGATTGTGGGTGTGTGTGTCTGTGTGTGCGCGTGCGCACGCAAGTGTGTGCTTAAAACCAAGGTGAACTAGAAAATGAATGGGAGTAGTTTTCAGTAACCTACAGATGAGGGATTGAAGAAGCAAAACCAGGATTTCAGCTCATTGAAGACCTAGAGTTTGCAAACAGCAAGCGAGTTTTCTCCCCTAAAGAAGTTGGGTTCTGGAAGGTGTTCGTTCCAAACGGTGTTTACATATTTACTAGGTTCCGCATTCTCTACTAGTAGTTACATGGTGGTGTAATGATCCTAAAGAAACCCAGTCTCATTAATCTCTGGGAAAGCGACTGCAGAACATTTTGTTAAGCTTCCCCTGCCGGCTTCTTTGCCCTGTCTCGCCTCAGTCTCGGAGTTTCCCTGTGAAGCACTAACGTGCTCAGAGCTTCCCCTGGTGGAAGTTGCTGGCAAAAGGTGTTCTAGCCAAGAAGGGAGAGTCTGGGACGTACTCCCAGGAATGGGCTCCACGGAGTATTCCGTTGCCCAAGAACAGAGAGTACATAATGTGACTTGAGGTTCTGATTGAATTTCCTATGAGTTTCTATGTTTTACATAACCTGAATTTTAAAGTCAGATTTGATAAAAGATAACTTATTCCCATCATTATGCCACTTTGTATTTTTCCACTGAATAATGCAAACGAAAAGAGAGAGCGAAGGAGCCTAATTCCACCCTGCCAAGAAGAGGCTGACTTCCCTCTGAGGTTGAACTCCGCGTCTATCATTAAGCGGCATTGTGCTTCTCCTGTATTTTAAAAACACTGGAAAAAAAAAAAATGGTGGTAGAAGAGTCTGAACAGCATTTACTCTTTTGAAGAGACGATCTCCAGGCCTGCACATGCACTTTCAAGGGTTTTTCTCTTTTCTTATTCAAAAAGCAAACTTCCCGTACTAATTTCACGTGGAATGTGTTTCTCTAATTTCTGTTAGCCTATACATCCTAACTGTACCCGAGTATATGTTTTAGGTGATGAAGATTTCCAAGGCAGTTTCTTGAGGAAGGCTTAGAGAACTGACAACAGTCAATTAATAAATGTGACCACTGTTGATAATTATGCAAAGGGTGACAGATTTGTAATTCATGTCTGTGGAGGGAAAGAAGCAACGGAATTTGAAATCTGTTTAGAAAACCTTCACCAGCCTACAACAAAACTTAGCCTTAAACAACGAGGGAAGGGAAGGGAAACAGGCTCTGTCCGGTACTGTTATTTGTTTCAGGAGACATTATCGGCCCAATAACATTGACTTTTTTGCAACAACTAATCATTAGATTTAAATAATTTTATAGTTTGGATCGCTCTGAATGCTAAGCAGGCTAGAAATGCCAGAAACGTGTTCTGATGTAAATCTATTTAAATAATTGCCTGAGTAATACACTTTCCACGATTATATACTTATTACAAGTACACACACACACACACACACACACAATTATAGTCAAAGATTAAGTCTGCCTAACCATAATAACCCTGTCGATTCAGAAACAGAAGCTCGTCCACGGAGAGCTCCTAGGTCCCTGATTCCTACAGACTGTTTGACTCCCTTACTTCTTTCAAAAAAAAAAAAAAGAAAAGAAAAGAAAAAAAGATTAAGCATAATGTAAAATAAAGCCACTTAGAAACACCATCCTCTGTAAGTAAGAAGAAAGGATGATGAAAGCTGTACAGACGTTTTTTAGATTTATACATGTGCACAGAGCCAAGACCAAGGGGTTTGGGTCAGTCAGAATGTCATTGTGATAATAATTTATGGAAAGGCAGCCACCGACGGAAGTAGCAAAGACACCAACGCTGAAAGAGCCATCCTGAATAAAGTGTCCTTTTGAAATCCACTGAGGACACTTTGCAACGACACAGACTTTTGGACCCAAGAAAAAAGGACAGTTTAATCATTTTACCAAAAGCCTGCTGTCCCGAGGGGGGCCTGCCTGCTGGACATATGGGGCTCAACACCGCTGCTTCTCAGCAGGGCTCACTCACTGCTCCTTCCAGTTTCTGGAAGACAGTGACACAATCCCTGAAGATGTGCTTTAACTTTCCTAACCAGATCAGCCTGTGGGGCTTGCAGGAGGAACTCTCTTCTAGCCTGAAGAGGCCATAAGGGACTTCACCATTCTCTCCTGGCTGTGTAGGAAGGGGGTTCTCTTTTTAAACTGTTGCTTCCTTAACCTATGGCCCAAGTAAGAACAAATCCTCAGAGATGAGAAAAGAGCCTATTTCAAAGATCTGATCATCTTATCAATATGGAGTTTGGAGAAAATTCGGGGTGGATTCAAAAATACCCTCCACCTAATAGGCAACTTCCCAGATGCTGAGTTCACAGGCTTGCAGGCCACGAGGACCGGCCTTCCCAGGAGCAAAAGCACCGAGTTCACATGCAGGAATTGTTCTGGAAATTGAGCCACCCTGGGCTGTGTTTAAAGAAGTAGGACTTTCAGGATTCTGAGTTGAACCTATTCTTGCCACTGACTTTCTCTATGACCTTGGGCAAGGCATTTAACCTGCAGGTGCCTCTGCTACAAGAGCACTGTGATTCTCAGCCTGAGATGCAATTTCAAAACAGAAACTCCATCTTAATTTTTCTTGCCTTTCCACCGATTGATCTCATCATTGCAATGTGGTGGGCTGCTCTCCTGACCTGCCCCACGGCGTTATTAGGAGCCCCCGCTCCTCCCCCAGGGCTAACACAATGCACGCCTAGCTGGAAAGGGGCTCCCCTGACGTTGGGACACAGCCAGCTCTCTGTGCCACATGCGACGTGTGCCCTGAGCTCCTCCATGGACTAGCCCACGCACCCCTCACCAGATCACCAAGCAACCAAACCGAAGGGCTTGGAGCCAGCTTACTTTGTGCCTCAGCTCTGCCTTCACTGTTGGCACACACAGACCCATATCATCATACCTCCCGAGTGCATGACAGCAGTAAAGCACGCTGCTTAAAACCTCCTCTTGGGGGTGGGGCGGGGGGGTTGCCTGGGTGGGTCAGTTGCTAAAAGTCTGCCTTCAGCTCAGGCCATGATCCCAGGGTCCTGGGATCAAACCCCACATCAGGATCCCTGCTCAACGGGAAGCCTGCTTCCCCTTCTCCCACCCCACCCCCTGCTTGTGTTCCTTCTGTCGCTGTCTCTCTCTGTCAAATAAATAAATAAATCTTTAAAAATAAAATTGAAAACCTCCTCTTGGGTGGGAACAGCTCTGAGTTCAAATCCTGCTGCTGCCCTTTACCAGGTGTGAGACCTTCAAGGACCCCTGGAAACTCCCACGGTGTCTACTCTAGTTGGGGGAGAGGAATAGCCCCAACCTCTTGCGTCCTGAGAATTAAAGGACACACATGTGAAGTGTCTGGCATGCACAGGGTACTCAGTGGCTTCTGACTGTAAGTTTCCATTTCCCCAGGGCCTTTTCAGATCTCAACCCTGCAAGGTCACTGAGACCAGGACTCTCCATCTTCCCCTCTACAGATATGAAAATGCAGCAGTAACGCTGGAGAGAGAGAGCATGAGCCCTGGTCTCACGAGTCTCTGTTCAGTGCTCTTTCTCCCAAATGATATGCTACTGGCCCTGCCCTGCTTCAGGACTGGTGGGTGACATTTGGTATGTTCTTCACTCTCTACCCATCCCCTAGGTGGCATGTTTACCTGGGAGCCCAAGCTTCCATTTTATTTTTGCATTTAAGGTCCACGAGTCAATAAGCGTTTCTATTTGGTTTGTTTCATTTGAGTTCAGTTGAACACACTAGGAGCAGTGACCCTGGCACCTGCACCAGACTGGGAGGTAAAAGATGAGAAAATGCTGTGCCCAGTGCCAACAACTGGCCTAGGAGCCCACAGCTACTGAACAATGCAGGGAATCGAACCTAGGCCTGTCTAAATGAAGCACGGTCACCAGTGTTTGTGTGAGTGGGAAGACAGATAATATCCTCAGACTCTAGATATTGACAGCCAAGTAGGGAAGAGTTATTCTCAAGGCCAGAGAAGGACCCTCAGCCCTACCTGGTTTTACAGGGATGGTTTATGAGCTGAGACTGATGGGTGCATGAGAGAGATCTAGGTGACCAGGAGAAGATGAGTGATCCAGGAATGGTGTTATGAACAAGTTGAAGAAGGCACCAAATAGCATGGGAGTGAAGAGTGGACAGAACTACCCACAAGACAGTATTACTTGGTCAGATGTTCTCAGACTTCGGCATGCATCAAAATCACTTGGAAGACTTACTAGGACACAGAAGCAGCTGGCTCTAGGGTTTCCTGCTCAAATGGTCTGGAGTGAGCCCAAGAATTTGCAACTCTAAAGTTTCTAGGTGATGCTGATTCCACTGGTCCAGGGACGCACTCTGAGAGCCTCTGGCCTAGGGCATAAAGATGACAGGAATGTACATATGTGTTCCCCAGGTAGAGAAATGAGAAAAGTCCCCGTCCCTACCTTTCTCTTAACATCCCCTATTCTAGAAAAAGCCAGATGCCTCAGGTTTCCTTCTCTGACCTGAGAGTGAGGTGGGAAATTTCCAGCAGGACTGCTGCTCCAGAAGGAAGTCTTGGCATGACCTCCTTGGGTATGGCCTGAGGATACACCAGGCATTTCTCAGCTCTTGGGGGCACCACAGAACCCAAGCTCCCATCTTTAAATTATAATAAGGAATCCCTGCACTAACGGAACACACTTGCCTCAGCCTGTAATTCAGCAAGTGCAGAAGTATCCTGAGTTACTGCAGGAAGTAGTACCTTGATGCCACGTTGGTGCTCTGGGTGATAGACCACACCCTGCCAGAGACACAACCTGACTCCTAAGTCTCCAGGTTTTGGTGTATTTAACTCGGAGACTTTTAAAACATTTGAAAATCCTTCTAAGAATGGTCCATAGCAATCAGATCTATTGATCTTACTGTCTTCCATTTCTGGTGCCTCGTTAAACCCACACACATATTTTCCCTGCGTATTCTGCAACCATTGATTGGTTTAATAGTACTCAATTTGTGTGTCATTTTTGGAATGATTTTATACATCTGCTACTTGGTTATATTAAATTCTACTTTTTCCCCCCTAAATCCAGATTCTCCCAGCTGAGAAAACTTAGAGGAGCTATGAAAATTAACAGGTCTTTTCAAAGAAAGTCTTGATCTAATATCACCCTATCTGTCAATTCTCATTGGCTGTGTGACAAAAATAATCCAATTTTTCCTTTCCTTGAGGATTTCTTTGATTACTACTCTTGGGCTTTATAAAAAATGATTAATACGCTGACTGTTTCCTCATAGGAAATGCAATAACTCACACTGCATTATATAGAAAACAAAATAAAAAAAATGGAAACATAAAAAACTACGCAATGCTTTAATAAAAGTAGACCCCAGTGGCCCTTATGTTCCTCTGAATACTTCCAAAATCTCCAAAGTTCATTAGAGGTCATGTCCAATGGATTGCATTATTTTTTGTGCTATACCCTACATATCTTTAAATTCAGACTTGACACATTCAATGTATTTTAGGCTGAGAGGAAATTCAAGGTCCATGTTTCCTCACACATTTTCTCAATATAATCACTGTAAGTGTGAGTTCATAGTGGGTACTATTTACTTTTGTTGAGAGGTCAACATTAATTGAATAATCATAAATACAAGCTTCCTGAGAATGCCTTTAAAATACCAAATCCAGAAGGGTGGTGGCATGGTTCAAAATTTCAAGTACCAACCTAAGTTATGAATTTCAGACACAAATCTTGTATTTCTTGTCTGAATTCTATGTTTTGTCCTAGAAATTTCCCCCATGTCTGGGGAAATATCGACACAATTCTAGGCAATAATGAGATAAAGACAAAGCATGAGATTTTGTGGGTAGAGAAAGCACTAAGCATCAGATCTGCTCTGAGCTTGAAAACACCTTTCCCAGCTATGCCCAGGACAAGCCCTTCCAACTCTGAGCCACTGTCCTCACCTCCAAAACGGAAATCACATGAAAACAAATCTCATAGGGTTGTGATGTTGTTAAATAAACAAGGAAGTGTATGCAAAGGGCTTTTAAGAAGAAAAACAATTTGGGGATCCCTGGCTGGTTCAGTCAGTAGAGCATGCAACTCTTAATCTTGAGGTTGTAAGTTTGAGCCCCACATTGGGTACAGAGATTATTTAAATATGCCTGGATAGCTCGGCCAGTTAAGCGTCTGTCTTCAGCTCAAGTCATGGTCCCAGGGTCCTGCTCAAAGAGGAGTCTGCTTATCCCTCTCCCTCTGTCTCCCCACCAGCCACTCATGCTCTCTTGTGTTCTCTGTCTCTTTCAAATAAGTAAATAAAATCTTTAAAAAGTAAAATAAGTAAAATAAAATAAAATCTTTTTTTTTTAACAAAATGTAAAGCAATTTATAAACATAACAGATTATCAGACTTGCCCACAATGCTGAAAATCCAGTGTTCTTTAGAAATGCAACACACAAACTAATAGATACTACTTTGGTGGTTGGCCCAGGACAAAAATTCTAAGTATGAATTCCCACTTTTCCCTAGACCCTTTCCTCCTGCTAAATGGAGATCATCCCATCTTTGTGTCAAATGCAGCATGTGTGCAAATACCTCACGATCATCTTTCACAGGAATTCTTTCCAAGTGAGAAAGCAAGTAATGGGGTCATGGGCTTTCTGAAGTAATACAACCCAGGCTGCCAGTGTGATTTTGATTAGCAAATTCTGTCCCCAGTTTTATTGTATGTGGGTAAGCTGCAGTGTATGATTTCATGCATTTTTTTTTTGAAGGAAAAAAGAAAGAAACTTAGCTATAGGTATTTTATACCTGTCCGTAAGAAAAGACCCTGAAATTCACAAGGAGTCTTTTTAAGACAGCCTATTGCTAATCCATGCTAGGTAATTAATCATAATGCAAATGACAAGCCATGAATTAACAGATAATGCAGCATGATCACTGTGGTCACAGGTTGTCATCATCCCTATCACTCTGGCCATCTTCCTCCTCATCTCCACCATCCATGGCCAAAGTAATAAAATGTGGGGGCATTCGTCTCTTCTGTTTCCATTCTTAAAAAAAATCCAAGTCGGATGAGTATCAGCCCCAGCCAAGCTGGATTTCAATCTATATTGAGAAAGGTTTCTATAGCTCTCTCTATCCTCTTCTACATTTTTTAAGTCCTGCACTCAGTTATTAAGTCCAATAGCCTCACACAAAGAGAAAACATACGAAGGTTATCTACTCTGTCTTTGAACTTCAGTGTTCTTGGTCTGCACATAGTACCTCACATTAATCCAGATGTTGCTTGTTTACTATAGAGCCTTAGTAATTCATGTTGGCATTAACAACACTCAGAAGTATAGGAATAAAAAACCTATTTTTTTTTCAAGTAACATTGATTCAATCTTTAACAAACTCAGGTTGCTAACAACTTTAGCTACCCTAAAATTAGATCTCATCTGTAAATCATTAGGGTAGATTTTGGAGCAAAACCAGAAATTTTTGCAATACATTCTTCTTTGGCAGGAATCACTCTGCCTATAAGTTAATTCGGGTGGTATTGCCATCTAGTTATTTGTGGCTGGATTGTACATAGCAACAAGGGGAAAAATTCATATTAGCTTGGTGAATAAGAAATGTTCCATAGCACTGCTAGAATAACAAACTGACTGATAAGCAAGCTGGTCTGAATTCCGAGTGTCCACAAAGGTCCAGGCATCAGCACACAGCTCCCTCTTTGTCTCATGTCTCCATGACTTCTAAAAGCTCGCTCACAGGACGAATTTGGGAATGGAATTCAGTGGATCCAGTTACGAAAAAGTACATCTCTGGCACATAAACTATTTTCGAGTACTAATTCCAACATGAGTGTTTTGGACACATACAGAGAAGTTCGAAAGAGCAAAGGATGCCATGAATCTCTCCATAGCAAGACGCTATTTGAACAGAATCTATCATACCCACACACGCATGGATGCACATACGTATGTGTACACAGATGTGCACATTCACATTCTAACACATTGGCACAGGCTGAAATCTTGGTCTCTAACCCCCGTGGGTGAATTATAACTTGCTAATGCCTCCAAAACCAGGAGTGGGAGGAAGTGCTTTCTTGAGGTAGCCACTATGTGGAATGACAAAAGGCCCAAGCTTTGTGTTCTGAGAGGCCTGGCTTAGACATGAACTGTATATGGTCAAGTCCCCCAATATCTCTGATCCTCAATTCCTTCCTCTGTAAACTAGGGTTAAAACACATGCTTCATAATGTTGGTATGAAGACTGCATGAGATTATGTCCAAGGAGCACCCCCAGCCCAGTGGTGCATATCATTAAGGGAAAGCCAGCAATGCCTACAAAATGGCACACGTGAGAGTCGAGCCAATTTCCCAAGGAAGAAAGAAGTTGAGAGAAGGAATAAAAGAATCCAACTCCATGTCATGTGAAAAACTCAACTGACAAGGCAAGGAGGCCCATCATAGCCCAGAGGTCTGAGTCTTCACCTTATTTCAAAACAACTGCCTACTTCTATTTGCCAGAGAGCACATTTGCTATTCTACCAAACTGAGTCACATGCTACAGAAAGCAAAGAGATTTATTTATTTCTTCCATAGCATTCTTCTATAGACAGGGTGAATAGAACAACTTACCATCTTTAAGCTAAAAAATGGAGTTATTCTACAAAATTCTTCCATCTCCAGAAGTCCGAGTTAACAGAGAAGCCCCATCCTTATCTCTCCATCCTTTACCCTCTGGTTCCCCATTACGTAGACAGAATTTTGGATCTACCAAAGAATTGGTAGAATCCAGCATGGTGAGCTTCCAACCTTCTTGCCACAGTCCTGTATGCCTCTTGTCTTCCAGACTGCTACTGTATTTTATTTCATTTGTAATAGAAGTGCTTTGGATCTATCTTAGAATTCCAGTCCTTTTTAATTCTTTATGCCATTGCTGGCCTTGTACTTACTGTTCTTCTTCTCATCTTTCAGTTTTTAAAATATTTAGTGGACATTGCAATTTCTCTATATACTTGCCGTAGTCCACCATAAAACAAGCAGCGTACCATGGCAGTGACGTTGCCTGCTCTGATTCACTTCAAGAGACTGTTAGATGCCCATTATCACATTTTTAGGACATTGTGCAATTTAATCATGTTCAGAAAATTTCATTTTCTACATGGAATGTATGTCTACCTGGTTTATCCATATTCTGTCATTTCATATGAAATTTGAGGGGGAGGTGGAGGAGGAAATTTTGAAGGAAAAAAATAGGAAGTTTTGTTACCTGGATTCCAACTTACTGGATTTGGAAAAAGATCGGCTTCCTGAAATTGATCAAGATTAATTAAGACTACATATGTTCAAGCACAAATTTAATTTCTAACCATCCTCTTTTTAAACATTTGAGGTGTAGTATGTTCAAAAAGTGGGTCTGAGTGCAGAGTTCACATTGCTTCGATGTGGAGTCTAGTGTGACTTTTCCGATCTACATCTGTCCATGGCTTTAATAATTCAGATCATTCTGAGTTTGGGGCACCCGTGTTTGTGAAGGTTCTCTTTTGTTCAAAGGGATTTTCTGTGACCCGAGTCACTGGTTCTTCTTTTAACTGTGTCCTTCCAGCTCCACAAAGGAGATACCATATTTTTATTTATAAGGACCGCCTTGCCACTTTTTTTGGGATAGTGGAGATAAATCATTTTATCTTAAAAATTATATTTTCCCAATGTTTTACCATGATTGGGCCTGATGTCCTCAGAAGCATTTCTCTAAAAAGGGCATATATTTCACTGAAAATCATCTAAAATCCAATTGTACTGGGCTATTAATCCTATTTAGGTAAAGGCATATTTAATTATCCATTTACTTTATTTCTCACCAAAGGACTTCAGGACCCTGATTTATCTCACAGAATCACTATCCCAGGTCACTGCTGCCCTGGTACTATTTAAAAGAATCCCATGAGATTAACTCTAAGACTTCTAAAAAAAAGAAAAGAAAAGAAAGAAAGAAAGAAAAGAAGGAAGGAAGAGAGAGAAGCAATGATTTACTTAGGAATTATGTTGATTGGCTAAATCTCCATGAAAGAATGTAAGAATGAAATATACATGAAAGAAAATGGTTCTTCCCCAGCCCTCTAACTTTCATGAAGGGTGTGGTCCCTAAACCCTCCCTGGCCTTTGCCCCACCCACAGCCTGGAGGAGAATGAGTTACCTGGAGGGTAACTTCTCTTGGAGGGGAGCGAGTTACCTGGCTCAAGACTGTAGATGGGCCATTGGTGTGGCTGGTCCTTTTCCTTTCTCGAGCCAAGTCCCCTCTGGAAGCAATCATTCTCCCTGGCTCTTCCCTGTCATTTGTTTTACAGGAGGAAAACCCCAGCAGCAATACAAGCAGCCTGTGTCTGCTGGAGTTCTATAGTGGAAAACCCACTTTGCTATACACCCAAGGCATGTTCTCCAGAATCAGCTTTATGACAAGAAAGGGAATCTAATTATAGACTCCATGAGACCCCTTTCCTTCATAATATGCTGCCCAGACCCAAAGCATGCACATATAATTCATGACCTGCTGGCACCTTCCTCCTCTCCATTCCCTATTGCTCAGCCAACCATCACACCCCAAGTTCGGACATGAAACACTTACCTGTAGTCACTTGGGGGTTATAAATGGTCCCAGATTTTATAATACTTCCCAACATCTAACCTATATTTCTCCCTTTACTGATAGAGTATTGAATGAAGGTAAGGTAAGTAAAAAGCACAGAGTTCTCAGCATAAAAAACATTTGACAAATTCACAATGATGAAACAATGATGATAATGTACATTAACACTTGAGTTACCTGGGACTGTCAATGGATGAGCTGATCCAGATGGCTAAATAATTCTGGAAGCTGTTAAAAAAATAAATAAATAAATTCAGCTGAGGAAATTTAAAGATCTAACTGGCTTTATTGGACAATTCATGAATCAGGGAGCATCCCATCTAGAATGTAAAAGGAACTCTGCCAAGCTGTAGAAAAGGAAAGGATTGTAAAGGTGGAAAGGGGCCAGAGAAAGAAAATTATTGGCAAAGGATTCATTGTTTCAGGAAAGATGGCTTTCCCAAGAGGAACCAAGGGGTCTACAAGATAGGTTACCTCACTAGCGCTGACTAGGTAATTCCATGTTGACTGGTTAGAGTTTACATTTCTGGGGGTGGGGTCAGGGTTGAAACTGCAGTTAGTTGAGATATTAAGTCTTGGTTTACTGACATGGGGTTTAGCATAAGTGACTCCTTTTTGGCCTGCTGTCAGTCTCCTTTTTAATAAAGTCAGTAGAAAACCTAACAGCAGAAAGCCAGAGTTCAGATCCTGGCTCATTTTTTTCACCTGAGGGATTTTATAGAAACTATGCCTCTCTTTAAGACATTCAATTAATATTCAAATGGGGAAAACAGCTAGCCTATTTTAAAGATCTGCTGAACTAATAAAGATGAAAGGATGTGTTACTATGAGTAGTATTCTAAATACTTGAGAATTAATACCTCAAATGATAAGTAGTATTCTAAATACTTGAGAATTAATTCCTCAAATTAATAAAATTTTATTTCATTATAATTTCAATTCTATTAAAAATAAATTGATGAATTTTTAATTTTTCTCATTATAAAACAAGTACATACTTAGAGGAAATTTAGCAAGAGAGAAAAAATTAAAATCTCTCATAAATTCCACTATTCAGAAATATACTCTTAACATGGCAGCATCATTTTATCTGATTGTTTTAAATGTATGGGGCATCATATACAGTTTTTATCTGGCCTTATGTTTAGCTAACCCAGTGGTTCTCAACTGGAAATGCTTTTTGCCTTCCCATCCTCCCAGTGACATTTAGCAATATCTAAAGTTATTTTCTTTGTTCTGTGTATGTGGGATAGGGACTCATTACTGATATAGAGTGTCTAAACACAAGAGATGTTGCTAAACATCCTATAATGCACAGAACAGTCCCTTGAAATGAAGCATTGCCAAGCCCAAAATGTCAACAGTGCCAAGTTTGAGAAACCCTGGCCTAGCCTCATAACCCAAAGCATCAGGGAAGCTTTCCCTCACCAAAACAGCCACTATTATTTGCTGCTGCACAAAACCACCACAGAATGTATAATATTTAGAAAACTGAATGACAAAGCTGCCTGTGAGTCCCCAGCGGCCATTTGATGTCCATTGTTCAACCCCAAATCCATAACATCAATACAACATCATACAAGCATCAGTGCAAAAGAAATACCAAAACCATCATCCACCAGACTGCACATCTGTTTAACTACTTTGTGTAAGTAGTTCTTCATCATAATCCTCCAAATATCTAATTCTATAAGATTTTTATCTTGACATTTTCGTCTTGTTATATGAAATTTCTAAGAATAGATTTGACATTATTTTCTCTGACAACTTATTCAAACTAAACAAATAACCAATCTCCACTTCTATCTCTCAGATCCTTTGGTCCATCTTTCCCTCCCCAAGTCCTGAGCCACCATCCACTTCGGCACCCTATTTTCATATCCTGCTTTTCCATTAAACTGGAAATCCTGATTGAGGGGCATCAACCTTTATTTCAAACCATGTGAAGACTAGGAATTAGAAGACCTGAATCCAGTTTTCTTTCTTACTTAATCTCACATCTCATTTGCTTGGATATAAAATGATTGAATTCCAAGAATCACCCTGATGCCCTCAAAGCACTGCTACAAAGTTCAAATGAAAAAAATGTGCCTTGAGTTCTTGGATAATTTTGAGCCAGCAGATGCAAAATAATCAAATGTGAAAACAGTAGATTTGCAATAGTCAGCACCTAAAATGGCCCTGATGGTCTGCATTCCCAAGTCCTCGTGTTCTCATGTGATTCCCTCCCTTGGAGTGTGGGGCTAAATATATGAAATCAAGTATATGATCAGAATATGGCAGGACATGGGACATCACTTTTAAGATGTCATTATAAAAACGCAGTGGCTTTGGTCTTGGATGCTTTCTTGGGTGCCTCACTCTGGGGGAAGACAGTTGCTGTGTGAAGTAGCCTTAGGAGAACATTCCCATGAGTGAGTCAGGGCGCTCCAGCAGCTGTGTGGGTGAGCTTGAAAGCAGAGCCTCCACCACTGGAGCCTGGAGACCAGTGTAGCCCTCGCCAACACCTTTGATTACCACCTAGATAGAGACCCTAAGCCAGAACAATGGAGCTAATCCATTCCTGGATTCCTGACCCACTAGGATATAATAAATGTAAGTTGTTCCCAAATGCTAAGTTTTTGTGTTGTTTATTCAAGTGCCAGGTTAAGGTCTCATAGCATTCCTCAGCATACTGATGACTTCTGATGGTTTTGACTGATCTCTGCCGGAGGCTTAGTTGCCTCCTGCTTTCAGCTCTTGCGACAATGCCCTTACTCCAGCCCATAATCTTCTCTTTTCACCCTGGAGTCACAGAGAGAAGTACGGTCACTGACTCTGTGGAGGCAGCAAACCTTTAGGGAAGATATACCTCCATAGTGAATTTGGTGGGAACTTCGAGTTTCAGATGAATTCAGAATTCATATTCGTTTGTTGCTCTCTTAGAGTTCCCCATTCCAGATTATAAAAAGTGAAAAAGAGAAAGCTGGGGGGAAAAAAAAAAGTGAAGACTTAAATAAACCTTCCTATTCAAATACCAAATTTTTTTTCTTAAAAAATTGCTGTATAATCCAATGAATACTATTATTTTTAGGAAAGTTATACATAGAACCGATGAGTATCTTTGGCATATCTTCTTTTTCACGATGTTTGGCGACAACATGGTTTAACAATGTAGTTAACTAAGCACCTTCATTTCTGTGGATTATATTTCAAAGTATTTGACTTTTCTTTGTCTGCATTAAGCAGATCCACGCAATAAGGTGTAACCGTGCATGCCTTTATGTGGACATTACTCATAATACATAGAGTCAATTTAGTCCAGTACATGTTTTTTGTCTCTGTTCCTCAGTTGCTAAGTCACCCCATGGATTAGTCTTTATTTTACACAATTTTAAAGCCTTGTGTCTTTGGAAACGCCATGAATTCTCAATTATCTGTGGACTATTTAAACTATTTAGTGGACTGTATGAAGAATTTAAAATTTCTTGGAGTTTCTGCATCTCTTCAGCCTGTTCTCAATCAGCTCCCTTCCTCCACCTGGTAATTTTGTTACCTGTGAGTAAACACATCTTCATTTTTATATGAGTCATTATAAAATAACAGAAGTAGTGCTTATTATCTGTGCTTATTTAGTATATTCCCTGTGGGGGGGAAATATACGAATACATCTTCAATGTTGGCTCTATGGGTAGACCCCGTTATTAATTCAGCTAATCAAGTTATTTATTTTTTATTACTATGTTCAATTAGCCAACATATAGTACATCATTAGGTTTTTGTTTTTTTTTTATCAAGTTTTAAATGCATTTCTTTTCTTTCCCACACCTGTGCCAAGGTTCATGGAAAAAGAAATGAAGAAGTTATTTATGGAGTTTGTGTTGATAGCACTTTTACCCTCAATTTACAATTGTGGCAGAGAGATGGTTGTGATATGAATTTGAACATGAGTGAAAATAAGACAGACCTAAGGACTCAGGAGCAGAGATACAGAGCGGTGATTTTTTTTTTTTTTTTCCCATGTCCTATACCAAATTCACTGACTTATGTCACTGGAGATCTGATCACTGTATCGTAATATTGAACAGGAGAAAAAGGTAAGTCATTTGGTACTCCTGAACAGAACAGTAGGCAGCTCATTTCCTACCGGCATGGAACTTCTGAAAATTTCAACAATAATGTATATTTGATGAAAGAGATGGGTTTTCGGCCTTTATGCAACTCTGTATTAACATAGCACGCTTGGTACCGTGCCTGTATACTTCAATGATAAATGGCATCCATTCAGTTTTTCCAAATGCAGAAGGAAGGATAATTAAAACCAACCATCTTATCTCAGAGATGTGTGAAGATTAATAAAATGATTTCTGTAAAGGTCCCTGAGCTTTTGGAAAGAAGAATACACCATACAACGTATTACTATGCAGTTTAATTTGTAGTTATGTGAGGTAGTTTATAAGCACTTTACATCAAATGAAAAACATAATTAGTGCTACATTAATGCTTCAAAGGTCATTTTATATACAAGGCAATAAATGTAAAATTTGAGGATTTAATCATGAATTAATTTATTGCACAGCATATGTTGTGTATATTAAGAGATAGGTTTTAGAATTTAATTAATAATAAAAAAATGATAAAATAAGAACCCTGCAGGTAAGCCAGTTGGTTTTCTTCAATTCACAACTAGGTGAAAACACTTTGAAGAATCCTTTACTGCTCTCTAGGTCTGTGTGAATTCCAAATTAAGGACAGGCTTCAGCAGACAATAGAGTCAAATTTGGGAGAGAACTTGCTTCAACTTTTAATCTAGTTGCAGTGGACCAGTTGGATTGAATTGGATTGGATTGGAGAGAAGGTGGAAGTGAATAGATCAGATTGGTCTGATGCAGTGGTTCACACAAGTAATAGGGCCTGGAGTTGGAGGATGATGGTGAAATGGAAAGCAGGGACAAGAAGAAGAAATATTATTAAAGAATAGCCAGCCAGGTCTTGCAACTGATAGCACAGAAGAAGAAGCTGTCCTTTTGTGGTAGAGACACTGCCAGTATGGAGGTCTGGGTCTGGAACAAGGCTGTCTTAGTACATTGGGGCTGCTATAACAAAACACCACAGATGATTGCCTTATAAACAGCAAACATGTCTTTCTCACAGCTGGGGAGACTAAGAAGTCCAAAATGGTGGAGCTGACAGATTTGGTATTTAGCAAGGGCTTCCTCGCTCATGAATGGGGCCTTCCTGCTGTGACCTCAACATGGCGGAAGGGCCTAGGGAGATCTGCAGGGCCTTTTTATAATAGTACTAACAGTATCCACAGGTCTCCACCCACATGCCTCCCTAAAAACCCCACCTCCTAATACTATCATACTGGACATTGGGCTTCAATATATGCATTTTGGGGATGGGACATTCAACCACAGTAATTCAACCCCTGGCCCCCACAAATTCATATTCTTCCATGTCATTAGCTCAAAAACCTAAATCCAAAGTCTCATCAAAATAAGACATAGGTGAGACTCCACTTGTGAACCTATGGAATCCAACATGTTATGCGCTTCCAAAATACGATGGTGGGGCAGGCATAAGAGAGATATTCCCATTCTAAAGGAAAGAAACAGAAAAGAAAAATGAATAACCTGGTCCAAGGTAAGTCCAAAACCTACAGGCCAAACATTAAACCCAAGTCTCAAGAACAGTCCTCTTTGGTTCAATGCCCACCCTATTGACCCACTAGTGTTGGAGTTGGGTCCCCAAGGGTCAAGGAAGTTCTGCCCCTGTAACTCTGCTGAAAGCAGCCCACCCAGCCACACTCGAGAAGTATAGTGCCTACATCTCTCCCAGGCAAGAAGCACATGCCTTGACTCTACAGGTCTAGGTGGGATTAGCCCTGTCCTCCAGTTAGCTAGGCTTTGCTTTAGTGGAGGCTCTCTGTAGTAGCCCTACACCCACAGCAGCCCACTCAGCCTAGCTGGCATACTGCCAGTTGGGGCAGACTTGGGTGGTTCCAGCTTGCTCCATCCTTTATCCTTATGCTTGGTTGGACTCAATGCATGCCACCCTGGGGGCCTGCTGGAGTCACACCTGGGGCAAATGAGGAACATGTCTCTGGAACCCAGGAAGCAGAGTCCACAATGTGAGGAGCCCCCCCAGAGAGGCAGTTTCCCCTTTGAAATTGTTCTGACCCCCAGGCCCTTGGACTCTAGCCTGAGATGGGTGAGGCAGCTCCTGATCTCTGAAATTGCCTTGAGGGTCATTCTTCCTTTGTCTTGGACCACAGTGGTTGGTCTTGGTTTGTTTAGATGGCTGACTAATCTCCATATTGTTTTATCTAGCTTCTATTGAGATGGCCAGGCCATACTCAGATCCTTATTAAATTTGGCCACACCCTTTCTGTACTTTCCCAAGCAAGCTTTTTGTCCTGCCTTTCAATATGGTTCAGTTGAGAATTTTCAAACTTACATTCTGCTTCCTTTTTAATGAACAATTCCATCTTTAAATCATTTCTCTCTTGTCACATTTTACTATAGGCATTCAAAAGAATCCAAGTTGTACTTTCAACAATTTGCTCAAATATTTTCTCAGCTAAATTCCCAATTTTATTGCTCACAAGTTCTGCTTTTCACAAAACACTAGGATATGAACATAATTCAGCCAAGTTCCTTACCACTTTTTAATAAGGATCACCTTTTCTTCAACTTTCAGTAACATTTTCCTCATTTCTGTCTACATCCTCATCAGAATGGCATGTGCAATCCATATTCCCCAACATTTCTTTCAAGACCATATAGGTCTTCTCCAAGAACATTGCAGCTTTTTCTAGCATGTGCCTCCAAACTCTCCTAACTTCTAGGCATTACCCAATTGTAAATTCCAACTGCTTCTACATTTTTAGGTATGTTTGATAGCAGTACCCTTACATCTCAATACCAGTTTTCTATATTAGTCAGAGTTCTCCAGAAAAACAAAAGCAATGATAGATGATAGATAGATGCATAGATAGATAGATAGATACATACGATGATAAAGACATACATACATACATACAAAGTTTCAAGGAAATTTATTATAAGAAATTGGCTCACATGGTTAGAGGCTGAGATATCCTACAATCATCAGTCTGCAAGTTGGAGAACCAGGGAAACCAGTAGTATAATTCAGTCCAAGGCCAAAGGTGTGAGGATTGAGTTGCTGATGATATAAGCTAGGGTCTGAGTTTGAAGGACTGAGAGTTGGTGTCTGAGGGCTGGGGAAGATAGATGCTTCAATTCCAACAGAAAGTGAATATACTAGTCCTGCCTTTGCCTTTTCACTCCATCCAGGCCCTCAAGAGATTGCATGATACTCACCCATATTGGGGAGGCCCACCTGCTTTACTTAGTTTTCCAATACCAATGCTAATTCCTTCATGAAATAGCCTGAAATACACACCCAGCAATGATGCTTTACCAGCCATCTTAGTATCTCTTACCTAGTCAAGGTGACACGAGTGCTATTTAAAAGAACTTTCTGTAATGATGAGAATGTTCTATATTTGCACTCCAATATGGTAGCCACCAGGCACATGTGGCTATCGAATCCTTGAAATGTACTATTGTACCTAAGGGGGGCTGAACTTTAATATTTCATTTTAATTGATCTAAGCTTAAAATTAAAAAGTTCCTGTGGCTAATGGTGATCATATTAGTCAGTGAAAATTGGGAATACATTAATAGCATCAGAAGTGCCATTAGTTGTAATAGAAAATCCAGGGCCAAAAGTCTGCTTAGAAACTGGTAGGGAGCACAGATAGCTCATGAGTATATCACAGAAGGAAAAAAAAGTATTGTAATATCACATGGTGGAAAAGTAGGATAAGAGCTACAAATAAGTCTTTAAAAAAATATGTAGGGAGGAGTCAAGATGACAGAGGAGTAGCAGACTGAGATGATATCAGGCCACAGGAGTTCAGCTAGATCATTATCAAACCATTCCGAACACCTACAAACACAACAGGAGATCAAAGAGAAGAACAGCAATTCTAGAAACAGAAAATCGACCACTTTCTGGAATGTAGGACATGCCAAGAAGTGAATCCGAAGAGACAGGAAGATAGACCACAGGGGGAGGGGCAGCTCCCAGCAAGTGGTGGAGTAGCAGACTTTTAAAAGTCTGTTCCACTGAGGGACATGGCTCCAGAGGCTATGCAGGGATCTAGCCCTCGCGGGGACAGTGTGGTCTCAGGACCTGCTGGGTCACAGAAGGATCAGGGGTGTTGAAGTGTAGCAGAGCTCACAGGTATCAGGGCGGGGAAGCTGGCTGCAGAGACGGAGCTGAGGAGTGAGCTCTCAGCTCGGGGTTACCTTAAACTGTGATCTGCAGCACAGTTGGACCACTGCTCTTTGAGCAGGGACCCCACAAGTGGCAGATCCAGGGAAACCCACCTCCATCCACCAAAAGAGCAGAGCAGCAGGATCTGCCAGGTTTGGAGACTCCAAATGGGGCTGTGTGCCAGAGACAGAAATGCTTGGTCACAGACCAGGTGAGCTCAGAGCACACCCAGAGACCAAGGAGCAGTGATTGACTGCTTTTCTCCGAGGGCACACTGAGGAGTGGGGTCCTGAGCTGTTGGCTCCTCCCAGCTGGAGATGGGGAAGCCACCATTTTCATTTCTGTCCTCCAGAGCTCTATGGAAAGCATTCAGGGAAAAAAAGCTACTGAGAGTGAACCTGAGCAGATTACTAAGCCCAGCCCCTGGCAAGGGTGGCACAATTCCACCTCGGGCAAAGACACTTGAGAATCATGGCAATAGGCCCCTCCCCCAGAAGATCAGCAAGAACATACCCAGCCAAGACCAAGCTCACTGATCAAGGACAACAGAGGAAATCCAGAGGAGGGGAAAGCAAAGCATGGAATTCATGGCTTTCTCCCCATGATTCTTTGGTCTTGCAAAGTTAATTAAATTTTTTTAATTTTATTTTTTCTTATTCTAATTTTTTTAACTTTTCATCTTTTCTCTTTTAACGTTTTTTTAACTAGTTTACCTTAACAGTACCTTTCTTTAAAAAAAAAAAAAAACCTTTTTAAACCTTCATTATTATAGTCATATTTTATCCTTCATTGTTTCTAACTTTATTTTTTGTATACATATAGGGTTTTTTCTTCTAAAAAATTTTGGGATATAACTTCTTCTAATAGATCAAAATATACTCTAAATCTAGCACAGAGCTTTGTTCTAGTCTCCAGCCTGAGCAAATTCTCTCCACTTTCTTTTTCTAACCAACTTACCTTATCAATTCCTTTTTTAGAATTTTTTTTAAATTTTCATCTTTAGAGTCATAGTCCATCCCTTCATCATGTTTACCCCTATTTTTGTATATATACAAGCTTTTCTTTCTTTAAAATTTTGGGAGGTAGTTTCTTCTAAGAGACCAAAATACACCCAAAATCAAGTGGGTGGCTCT
>NW_019154128.1:6373632-6374461 GCF_002288905.1 Enhydra lutris kenyoni
ACATTTAATGCAATCCCTATCAAAATCCCATCCTTTTTTTTTTCAAAGATATGGAACAAATAATTCTAAAATTTATATGGAACCAGAAAAGACCCTGAATAGCCAGAGGAATGTTGAAAAAGAAAGCCAAAGTTGGTGACATCACAATTCCAGACTTCAAGCTCTATTACAAAGCTACCATCACCAAGACAGTATGGTACTGGCACAAAAACAGACACATAGATCAATGGAACAGAAGAGAGAGCCCAGAAATTGACCCTCAACTCTATGGTCAACTGATCTTTGACAAAGCAGGAAAGAATGTCCAATGGAAAAAGACAGCCTCTTCAACAAATGGTGTTGGGAAAATTGGACAGCCACATGCAGAAAAATGAAACTGGACCATTTCCTTATACCACATACAAAACTAGACTCCAAATGGATGAAAATCCTTGAGGAGATCACAGGCAGCGACACCTTCGACCTCAGCCTCAGCAACTTATTCCTAGAAACATTGCCAAAGGCAAGGGAAACAAGGGCAAAAATGAACTATTGGGACTTTATCAAGATCGAAACTTTTGCACGGCAAAGGAAACAGACAACAAAACCAAAAGACAACGGACAGAATGGGAGAAGATATTTGCAAACAACATATCAGATAAAGGGCTAGTATCCAAAATCTATAAAGAACTTATCAAACTCAACACTCAAAGAACAAATAATCCAATCAAGATATGGGCAGAGGACATGAACAGACATTTCTGCAAGGAAGACATCCAGATGGCCAACAGACACATGAAAAAGTGCTCCACATCACTCGGCATCAGGGAAATACAAATCAAAACCACAT
>NW_019154128.1:6374561-6375495 GCF_002288905.1 Enhydra lutris kenyoni
AATCCAATCAAGATATGGGCAGAGGACATGAACAGACATTTCTGCAAGGAAGACATCCAGATGGCCAACAGACACATGAAAAAGTGCTCCACATCACTCGGCATCAGGGAAATACAAATCAAAACCACAATGAGAGACTATGGACTCTGAAAAACAATCTGAAGGGTTTGAAAAGTCGGAAGGTGGGAGGTTGGGGGAACCGGGTGGTGGATATTGGAGAGGGCACGGATTGCATGGAGCACTGGGTGTGGTACAAAAACAGTGAATACTGTTACGCTGAAAATAAATTTTAAAAAATGATTAAAAAAAAACACAATGAGATACCACCTCACACCAGTCAAAATGGCTAAAATTAACAAGTCAGGAAATGACAGTGTTGGCAAGGATGTGGAGAAAGGGGAACCCTCCTACACTGTTGGTAGGAATGCAAGCTGGTGCAACCACTCTGGAAAACAGCATGGAGGTTCCTCAGAAAGTTGAAAATAGAGCTACCCTATGACCCAGCATCACACTACTGGGTATTTACCCTAAAGAAACAAATGTAGTGATCCAAAGGGGCACGTGCACCCGAATGTTTATAGCAGCAATGTCCACAATAGCCAAACTGTGGAAAGAACCTAGATGTCCATCAACAGATGAATGGATAAAGAAGAGATGGGATATATATACAATGGAATACCAGGCAGCCATCAAAAGAAATGAAATCTTGCCATTTGCAATGACGTGGATGGAACTAGAGTGTATTATGCTGAGCCAAATAAGTCAATCAGAGAAAGACAATTATCATATGATCTCCCTGATATGAGGAATTTGAGAAGCAAAGTGGGAGGTTTGGGGGGTAGGAAAGAGTAAAATGAAACAAGATGGGATTGGGAGGGAGACAAACCATAAGAGACTCTTAATCTCACAAAACAAACTGAGGGTTGCCGGGGGT
>NW_019154128.1:6375595-6432978 GCF_002288905.1 Enhydra lutris kenyoni
ATGAAATCTTGCCATTTGCAATGACGTGGATGGAACTAGAGTGTATTATGCTGAGCCAAATAAGTCAATCAGAGAAAGACAATTATCATATGATCTCCCTGATATGAGGAATTTGAGAAGCAAAGTGGGAGGTTTGGGGGGTAGGAAAGAGTAAAATGAAACAAGATGGGATTGGGAGGGAGACAAACCATAAGAGACTCTTAATCTCACAAAACAAACTGAGGGTTGCCGGGGGGAGGGGGGAGGGAGAGGGTGGTTGTGTTATGAACATTAGGGAAGGTATGTGCTATGGAGAGTGCTGTGAAGTGTATAAGCCTGATGATTCACAGTCCTGTACCCCTGGGGCTAATAACACATTATATGTTAATAAAAAAAATATGTGAAATCCCCATTCTTCTTAGTGTCCTGCAGGATTCACTGTTTGCAGTCTCTTTTTCTTTGTATGTGCCATTCCTCTGGCAGATCTTCCATTCAGACCACCTATCAACAGCCAAACATATTATCCCGGAGGTCATGTGAGGGAGGAAGAAATTTAGATATTTTCAATGCAAGCAGATACTAAAACATCAGGCGCAGGATTTCTTAAAGTGAGTCTATTTCACTTCCTTTAGGTCCTCATACCAATATTTATTAAAGGCACATGACTTTGCTATGCAAGCCCCAAGGATACCATGATACAGTCAGAGCAGATATATGGAATAAAATTCAGAGAACAGTAATAAAGGTTTTTCACAATTGCAATAATAACTCATAAAGGGACGGACTTACTTGGTGCAAGAAATGTCTTAAGTTACAGATGCTAACCTTAACAGAATTGAAGTATAACTTTCTTCTCTTCCCCTGCTTCCAAGTTTTCAATATTCCCTAGAGGTAATTAAACAGTTTACTATCTACTAGATGTTTGCTTTTTTTTTTTTTTAAACTTCAGCTGCTTTTCTAGGAATAAATAAAATGTGTCCTGGATTGTTCAAAAATTGCAAGTTCTATAAGCATGATAAAAATGAATGTGCATAATGGAAAATTTCAAGGTTATTTTTTTAATCTCCATGGATTTTAGGGGCAGCTGGGTGGCTCAGTCTGTTAAGCATCTGCCTTTGGCTCAGGTCATGATCCCAGAGTTCTGGGATCGAGTCCAGAGCCGGGCTCTCCACTCAGCAACAGGCTCCCTGTTCAGTGGGGAGTCTGCTTCTCCCTCTGTTCCCCCACCTCATACTCTCAACCATGCTCTCTGACTCTCAAAAATGAATAAATAAAATCTTTAAAAAAAATGTCCATGGATTTTATAAAGGTACAAAATATTACATCTGCATACATGGTAGCAATTTATTTATACCATGAGTATGTTTGTACAAAATGTGATTACCTCTGTATATATTGCTTCTGGTTGGCAAACAACTTCCAAAGCCGGCATACCTTGTCAGCATGCTGTTATATGTAACCACAATAATGAAACAGTTTACCAAGTGCATCCCACAGGTAAGAGCTTTCATCTTACACGTGAGCAAGACTTTATCATGATGCGATATGATGGTATAAGGCCCTTTGCAGCTTCAGTGTTCTAGGAGTCTATAATGTTCAGTGAAGGAGAATGCCACACATTGCTTATTAGATTGTTTTTCAGGTCACAGTTACGAAAACAAAAATGTCTGTTAGATTTGTTTCTACACCTTTCCTGGTGATGATGTAAAAGTATGATGGGTTCAATTCACCCTGTGTTCCTATAGTGATCCATCCCACTAATGAAACAGTTTCCATACTATAGTTTTATCCAGGCTGCAGGGGTTAGGGGGACACACTTCAGGCAGATCTCGAAGCTTCCCTGCTTTTGCCTCAACCCAACCAGTTTGGTTTGTATGTTTCATCTACTGTGACATTCCTTGTAAGACTCTGTTATCAAAGTGCTTCTATTATTAAAGTCAAAGAACAAAAAGAAACCCTATATTGCAAATACACACATACACACACACACACACTACACATGTACATACATGCACTATTAAATACACACATATGTGCATAGTCAACACCTGGGCTGATTTTTCTCTCCCGTTCTTCCTCTCCTTTCCCATCTCTACCCTATCCTGTCTCCAAGAGGCTAGTTTTTAGAGACAAGTCATGAGTTTCCCTGTGTGTTGCTCTAGCATCCACATAGGTTCAAGCCAGGGAAGGACATGCAGGAAGCTTCAGAGCAAGAGAGGTGGAAATCAGGTTTTTCTTTCTCTTTCTCCCTCCCTGCAGAGTTCTAGGGGATGGCTGTGTCCTCTCCAAGAGAGGAGAACTGTCCCCTCCAAGTCACTGAGTGCCCTCTTTCCTTGTCCCATCAGGTCTTGTGTCAGGATAGTGGACTACACTGTGCAATCCCCTACACCCTGACCACAATTCTTGTAAAGAATAATTCATTAAACTCCTCTCAAGTGACCTAGGTTGAGAGTGTCATTTGTTTCTTAAAGGGACCTTAAATAATAAACACATACTTGTGTACATAGCACACACATACATACACACAGAAAACCCACTCCTCCAAGCAAACTGCCACACTAGTAAAAAAATTGTGTGCCATTAAGAGAAGATACTCATCAGTCCTATGCTTAATTTCTCTAAATGCATAATTTTTCCTGGAATTACATAGAAATTTCACTTTTACAGAGATGCACTATTTTTAATTCTAAACATGAGAATATGAGTTTATTTAATGTTTCAATTTTTTTCTCAATTACTCTTACAATTTGGATCAGACATTTCCTTCAAATTATTAGTGACACTTCTATTAAAATATTTTTGGAAGACGCTCAAGTGCACAAAAATATATATTTAAGGGTGTATGTAACAGAGGAAACAGGCATACAGTATAAAATAAGAAAAATTGGGAAAAATTTTAATGGCAATCATTAGGGAAACACATCTTTTTTAAAACAATGTAAAAAAATAAATAAAAAAATAAAACTATGTAATAATACAGAAAGAATACAAAAAGTAAGAATATAATCTGAAATAAAAAGAGATTGAGGGGTGCCTGGATGGCTCAGCTGGTTAAACGTCTGCCTTTGGCTCATGATCCTGGAGTCCCAGGATCAGGTTCTGCATCGGGCTCCCAGCTCCATGGGGAGTCTGCTTCTCCCTCTGAACTTCTCCCCTCTCATGCTCTCTCTCTCTCACTCTCTCTCTCTCTCAAATAAATAAATAAAATCTTAAAAAAAAAAAGGTTGAAACTAAGTTGAATTAATAGTAATGCATATGGTATTATTCCCCTTTGTTAAAAAAATCCCAAGTCTCTGGATGTATTATAAATAAAAGGGGGCAGGGCCTTCTGCAGGGTGGTTTTTTTTTCTTTTTAAAAAATTTTATCTTATTTTTTCAGTGTTCCAAGATACACGGTTTATGTACCACACGCAGTGCTCCATGTAATACGTGCCCTCCTTAATACCCACTACCAGGCTCACCCAACCCTCCCCACAAAACCCTCAGTTTGTTTCTCAGAGTCTACAGTCTCTCATGCTTCTTCTCCCCCTCTGATTTCCCCCAATTCTCTTTTCCTTTCCTTCTCCTAATGTCCTCCATGTTATTCCATATGCTCCACAAGTAAGTGAAACCATATGATAATTGACTCTCTCTGCTTGACTTATTTCACTCAGCATAATCTCTTCCAGTCCATGTTGCTACAAAAGTTGGGTATTCATCCTTTCTGATGGAGGCATAATACTCCATTGTATATATGGACCACATCTTCCTTATCCATTCGTCCGTTGAAGGGCATCTTGGCTTTTTCCACAGTTTGGTGACTGTGGCCATTGCTGCTATGATCATTGGGGTACACATGGCCCTTCTTTTCACTACATCTGTATCTTTGGGGTAAATACCCAGGAGCTGCAGGGTGTTTTGAGTGGATGTGTCTGCACAGTGGAGGGAGAACCAAAAGGCTGGTGGTGAATGAACACTGAGCACAGTTATCAAAGGGTGAGGAGACATGAAATTACTGGAAAATAAATCCAATAGATGAATCTGAACCTTATATTTCTAAACAGTACTTTTTCACCTCTTAGTGTAATGAATGTGAATTGAACAAGTATGGACAACTTTACCTATCCGTGTCTGTTGTTAGAATTGCATAAATGGGCACTTTTCCCTGTCTTCTCTTAATTTTTGCAGTCCTATGTCTTGGTAACTCTTGTTACCCAAAGCTCCTCATAGGTGCATTTACTAACCTTTGGATGGGAAGGTAAATTTCCTATGTTATCTTACTAATTTTACTAAATTTATAATTTAAACTTCATATTTTTATCTGGTTACAACTATTTTCTCTTTCTAAACAATTATTAGCCAAATTTAGGGACTATCATTCGATTGCAGGTTTATTGAGAAAAGTAAAAATTCATGGTAATAACTTAATGTGAAATCATCCTGATAAGTTTTTCTCTCTTCTTTGTTTAATTTCCCAATGTTTTAAAATTTTCCAAAATATTTTTTTCAATTTAAGGGCAAAGAGAAAAGAATAGCTCATCTTTCATTGGGTTTGTACCTTTGTATATTCCTTATGTAAAGTGATCTATGAATGCTACTGAATTATATTATAAGGTGAAAATATGCTTTGCTATGAAGAAATGAAAATATCAAGGTAACATAATTTAGAAAGAAAAAAAAGTAAACACTCCTTAATCTTACAAGGAAAGTTACCAAAATAATATAACTGTAGTTATCAAAATGTAAACTAGTTTAAAATAATTATTTTAGGATTATTTACTTTTTGATATTTTACATTAAGTTAGTATAATTATAAATTTGTAGTATATAGCTTTATTTACAATGCATAGTAGAGTATAAAGTTAATATAGTTAAATTTCTGTAATAGATAAGCACTGGCATGGTTATTTCAATATGAGTTAAAGAAATTTTTGCAGAAGCATGAAAACAAACAGAAATAAATGTAAGTGGAAAACTGGCATACATTCACAGGAAACACAAAAATGTTGATGAAAAGTCAGGTAAAAAACCTAAAAATTTTGAAAAACTTTCCCATGCTTCTTGAAAATAGCCCATACGTAAAATTTAAAAATTGATTGCAAAATATTCCTTTTATATTTATTTATTAGTTTTCTGGTAAGTCATCTACTTTGAATCTCTGAGTGATTATGCAGGACTCAAGACAGATAAGAAGAGAAAACTAGAAAGGACCCACATGATGATATAGACCTTGTATATTTATCATCCTAAGCCATTTGCTATGGGGAGGGTTATTGTAGGTTTTTGTAAGTAAATGCTTTAGGTTATCTGATGTGCATTTTGGAATGATTCTTTTAGCACTGAGTGGAAGAAAGGTGAGAGCACAATCAACATAATACAAGTTAACTTAGTTAGAAAACTATGAAGATAATCCAGCAGAAGGAAAAAAAAATGGACAAAGCTGAATAAGAAAGAATCATTAAGAATTGAATACTGGGGGCACCTGGGTGGCTCAGAGGGTTAAAACCTCTGCCTTCGGCTCAGGTCATGATCCCAGGGTCCTGGGATCGAGCCCCGCATCGGGCTCTCTCCTTGGTGGGGAGCCTGCTTCCTCCTCTCTCTCTCTCTGTCTGCCTCTCTGCCTACTTGTGATCTCTCTCTGTCGAATGAATAAATAAAATCTTAAAAAAAAAAAAAAAGAATTGAATACTGGATATATAGGAAAATGAGCCAATATAACTCCCAATCTTAAGAAACTTATGGGTAGCAAAAGAACCTCCTTTGTCCTTTAGGAGGTCACTTTTCACTATTCTTTGTATATCAGTATCTCCTGACAGCGATGGGAGTTAAGGTAAGACCAAGAATGTATGGTGACGCCAGTTATCAAGGTGAAGGTCACCTTAATACAGGCAGGCTTTGACTCCTGGTCCTTTGGCTGGAGGAGAGAATTCTGATTTTTTGTCTCACCCTGACCACTTGCCCAAACCCATTCAGAGACAGTGATTGCCAGGAAATGACTGCAAGGGAGAGGCGTGACTGGTGGGGTAGACATACAGACCCACATCTTAGCTCTGGAAGCATGGTTCCTGAAAGTCAAGCAAGGTAGGCAGGTGCAGAAAGCACAGAATCTCCAGAACTCGTTCATGCTATTCCAGAATTCGTTCACGACTGTCAGGGGACCTCCTCCACTGGAGAGAGTCGTGGAGAGCTGCGTCAGAGGAACACCCGCTGAAACGCGAGATTGGAGTAAAGCATCATGCAACCCGCAGCCTCCCCCTGCACGCTTGAGGAGAGCTGGTCATCCCACGGAGCGTGGACAGGGCAGCCAAGAAAAGCCAACCTTGGAAATAAACAGGGCTGTGTGGATTATCCCACCTTTCAGCATGATTAAGTTTTTTAAAAACTGAGAAATAACATTAGTGAGACAGAAAAACGAAATGAAACAAAACAAATGAAAATGCCCAACTTAACTTGAACAAGGGAAGCAGAGAAGCATCCAGAGGAAGTTCACTAAAAATGACACAGGACATCCACTAGAAGAAAATTTGAAGAGAAGGCAAGAAGACAGACCTTTATTAATCAGGAGCACTGGACAGTGAGGAGGGAGTAGCTTAAGATAAATAAGTAACAAGAATCGATAAAACAAAAAAACATGAAGAAGGAAAAAGGGATCATAAGAAGAAGACTCACAAGGAAAATAAAACTACACACTAAACTAAAATCCAGATTGAATACAATAAGGGACACAACCCATAACGGAGGGATCTAATCCGTGATGGGACAAATTTGAGAAGCTTTTCCAAAGCACAAGAGAAATTTAAAGACAGCCTGATTAGTACAGAGATCATTTCTGTTCTTGAAGAGGAGATGAAAGCAAATAGATCAGAAGCAATAATCAAAGAGATCAAAGAGTCCTCGCGAGGCAGATTTACAGTTGCTCACCTTATTGAAGGCAAAATTAATTAAAAATATTTCCACAGGTGGTATTCCTGAACAGAGAGAATTTAAAACAGACCACTTGCTTTTGCTCAAAAATTAGAGCGGTAAAACAATTAGGATAATATTAATATTGGAAACATATTACGTGTATTGATATCTTCATATGGTGCTAGCGATTCTAGGCACTTTATGTGCATTTATTCATTTAGTCATGTTATTGCCATTTTACAGACAAGGAAACCGAGCCTCAGAAAGGGCAAGGAGCTTGACAAAGATCACACAGGTAGCAAGCATCAGGAGTGAATTACAAAGCTAAGTCCTGTAACTATGGCTTTATATCTTGAAGAATATTTTTCAAAACAACACATAGAAAATATTGTATGATGTAAGAGACAGAACAGACCTCTTCAGAACAGTGAAGGAGATAACACAACAGACACAGTGTGAGTGTTCTGATACAACAAGTAAGCCCACAGACACACAGGCACAAAACAAAGCACAAAGATGATACAAGTCAAATCGAATATAACATTATAATAATAAATATCAATCAATTAAGTTGTCTTTAAAACAGAAAAAAAAACAGGACAGAGAAGAGGAAAAGATGGTCTAACAAGAACGGTACATGGAAACTGGGAATTGCAATATGAACATCGAAGAAAACTAAACTCAAAATTTTAAAAAATGTAAGAGAGGCAAAGGATGTTTTATAAAAAGTACAGTTCTCAGAAGAGAGCAAATTCCTATAAGTTTATAGTTTCTTTTTTTCATTTTGAATTTTTGAAAAATTCTAAGTATGTATGTCCTTTGTGACACTCTAAAATATTATTTTATTTTTTAAAAAAGATTTTATTTATTTATTTATTTGTCAGAGAGAGAGAGAACACAAGCAGGGGGGGTGGCAAGCAGAGGGAGAAGCAGACTCCTCGCTGAGCAAGGAGCCTGATACGGGATTCGATTCCAGGACCCTGAGATCATGACCCAAACCAAAGGCAGACTGAGCCACGCAGGTGTCCCTAAAATATAATTTAAAATGTAAAAATAGTAACATTAAGAAAAGCATAAATTGAAACATATGAAATCAAGGCAATATTAAGAAGAAAAACCAAAACTATATGTGTTTTTAATGGAAAAAGAACTAATAAAGATAAATGTGGCAAATGTTTAACTACAGAATTGATAAAAATTATAACAAAAACTCTAGGAAAGCATGATGAAAGAATTAAGAAATATAAAAAAGTGGATTAGTAAATTAGAAAAGAAATGAATAGACAAATCTGAAACTATCTGTAAATGATAATGAACTTACATACGTATTATATACCTGGCAAAAATGATAGATAAAAAATGAAAGTATAGGGGTGCCTAGGTGGCTCAATGGGTTAAGCCTCCACCTTCGGCTCAGGTCATGATCTCAGGGTCCTGGGATCAAGCCCCGCATCCGGCTCTCTGCCCAGTGGGGAACCTGCTTCTTCCTCTCTCTGCCTGCCTCTCTGCCTACTTGTTCTCTCTCTCTCTCTCTCTGTTAAATAAATAAAATCTTTTAAAAAAATGAAAGTATGTATAGATACAACCGGTAACAAAAATAGAAATATTATCACAGATTCCAGTGAACTTTTTTCAAGTATTAGGATATACTTCAATCAACTCTATGCTAATAATTTTTAAAATATGGCTTAAAAGTATAATATCCAGTAAATAATAACTAAAATAGACACATACCAAAACTGATTAACTATATTAGTTATTATAAGAGAAAAGGAATTTAAAGGTTTATGTCCACAAACAATGAGTGGCCTGGATACTTTATATAGTTCAACTCTTCCAAAACTTCAAAGTAAAAAAAAAAAAAAAAAGTCTTATGTTTCTTTTTTCAAATGTGCACAGCACATAGAAAATAAGGATTATTTTCACAAGTAATCCTGATACCAGTATCTGTGAAAGGTAGTGACTGAAATAAAAATGCAGAACTCTTAAATAAAATACTAGCAAATCAAACTTGCCAATGTATTACAAGGACAATAGTCAGTGACCAGCTTTGCTCAGGAATGCAGAAGGCTTTCACATTAGAAAATCAATATATGTGGGGCGCCTAGGTGGCTCAGTGGGTTAAGCCTCTGCCTTCGGCTCGGGTCATGGTCCCGGGATCCTGGGATCGAGCCCCGCATCAGGCTCTCTGCTCAGCAGGGAGCCTGCTTCCCTTCCTCTCTCTCTGCCTGCCTCTCTGCCTACTTGTGATCTCTGTCTGTCAAATAAATAAAAAAAAAAAAAGAAAATATATGTGAAATACTGCATTAATAGTAAGAAAAACTGTCCAATTTAAACATTCTAACTATGTGGGAGTAAGATATCTAGATGAGAATGGGAACTGTAGCCTTCTTCTCCAGAAATGCTCACACACACATGCACACAGAATGGGATACACAATGTCAAAGATTTCTTTCAAGACCTGTGAAAATTGATAGAATTCATTATCCGTCCTTGATTTTTAAAACAATAATGATCTTCCTGATATACTAATAAAAGTACACCTCCTTAATATTGTATCCAATGGCAAAAGCTAAAAAAGTTCTATATTATAGTCAGAAATACAAATATATATGTGTATTATTGCAAATGTTCTCTGATTGTTCTAGCCAGTTTAATAAACCATAGAAAGAAATGAGGGATAAATAGTAGAAATGAGATAAAATTATGATTATGGGTTGATGATGAGATTGCCTATCTAGAAAGTTATAGACTCAACTGAAAAGCAAAATGAATAAGAAAATCTAATAAGGTAGCCAACTCTAACACACACACACACACACACACACACACACACGAGCTTTTTCATACACCAGAAATAACTAATTAGAGAGCAAACCTGAAAGTGTTTCTCTTTACAAAGTTCATACAAAAAAAAAATTCAGAAATAAAATTTTAAAAACTGAAAGAATCTATTTCAAGAAAATGCCATCACTTACAATGAAGAATGATACAGGACTTCAGTAAATGGTTGATATATCATTCTTCTTGATGGAGAAGTGTGATTTTATAAATCTATCAATTATCCTAAGTAATTATAATTGTGTTTATAATTTATCAATATTTAGAATTATAATTTTCCACTAATATAATGTAATATAACATTATAATTCAAAATTTATGATATAAAATTATAATTCTGAATATAATTCACAGGCTGAAAAAAACAGCATAGTCTTGAAATAAGTCCTAGTATATAGAAACATTTATATATGACACTGATGGCATTTCAGATGAATAGAGGAAGAATAGAAAATTTGAGAAATCAAGTTATGACATTGGCTAACCAGATAAAATTACCTTTCATGAAAACGTTCCATTCATAAAAGTAATAAAAAATCAAGAACAAATGTTAAAAACTGTAAGACCCATTTTAAGAAAACTATTAAATAGATTCACAAAATAAGAAATGAATTCAATAGTCCAAAATTTAATGCATCAGAATAGAGAATATGTTTTCAAGCAAATGGCCAAGGTAAATTTACAAAGTAAATGATTGTCATGATGCTATATGAAATTGAAAATATTTGTGCAAAAGTATATATGTATGTGTGTGTCACTAAAAAGGTAAATGACAAAGGAGAAAAAGAAGAAAAATACTTGTAATATTAGATTTCAAATGATTACTAATTCCCATAACATAAGCTTTTGGGAGTACAATTATACAAAGGCATCAAAAGCCTTAAAAACCTTCATATTTCATCCAAAATCATAATACCTCATCATCAACTCTTAGGAATTTTTCCTAAGAAATTAATCATACATTTGTGCATGGGTGTTCAAAGTTTATCCACTAGGATTTTCATTGCAGCATTGTTTCGAAGGGCTTTTCAAAATTGGATCAGTCTGGTTGGTTCCACCAAATCAGCGATTGGAAACTGTTCGGTAGAATTGCCTGCTCTTTATAGGAATGTGTGTGGGTACAAGAGAATGCTATCCTCTCCACGTTACCCCCAAAGACTCTCCAATACAGATCAAACAGGGATTCATAGGGGAGATAGTTGAGATGTTATACACATTATTTAGAAAACAACTTTGAAGACCCATTAAGCACTGATCTCCCCAACCCCATCTTCACCATGTTGCTGCTGAGGCCCCTTTTCCTCCCATACCTTTACAGAGGACCTGCCTTCTGGCTCCTGTTGCCTGCCCCTTGAATTTTCAAAATGACCCTTCATATCCCCCTTCATTTTTATGCACAGAGCAGTTCAGCTATGCCCCGGCTTCTCCCTCCAGTTTTGCCCACTCAAATCTGTGGCCTGTCCAGCAAACCACAAGCTCTTTTTTGTTTTTTAAAGATTTTATTTATTTATTTGACAGACAGAGATCACAAGTAGGCAGAGAGGCAAGCAGAGAGGAGGAAGCAGGCTCTCCGTGGAGCAGAGAGCCCATTGCGGGGCTCAATCCCAGGACCCTGGGTTCATGACCCGAGCCGAAGGCAGAGGCTTTAACCCACTGAGCCACCCAGGTGCCCCAAACCACAAGCTCTTGAATAATGAGACTTACCCTCATCAGAAGACAGCAGAGGCTTGCAAGTAAATTTTTTCTTTATAAATAAGTTAACTAACTAGCTATCCCTAATTAATTATTTACATATGTATAAATAAACATATATGTGTATGGGTGCATATGTATACAGCGGTGTTTGCTGCTTTCTGGCAAGGTGGTTAAGAATAGTCCTGCCTTCCTGCATGGGTCAGGAGAAGCTAGACAGTGCCATCATCACCAAGAACTCCCAAATCCCAGTGATTTAACACAATAAAAGTCTATCTCTTGCTCATGTCATGTCTACTGTGTGTTCAGACATTTCTCGAGGGCAATTGTTCTCTATCTGGTAACTCAGGGACCCAGTGTGTTTCAGCTGTGTTCTTCTGTTTTCTCAGACATGAGCCATCCATATTCACCGTGCAAAGAGAGACTGAAGAACTGAATGGTGTATGGGCTTTTCGCCATCACCTCCTGGACATACACACATTATCTCCACTCACATTTCAGTGGCCGGAGCGGATCACATTAGCACCACATAATGACAAGGGACAGAGAAGTGTAGTCTTCTGAGAATAAGAGATAAGAAATGGAATCTCGTGAACAAAGCTTTATCTCGGCCACACTTCTCCACTCATGTCTGACGGTCCACCAGCAAGGAGGAAATGATGCTAGGGGCACCTGGCTGGCTCAGTCTGTAGAGCAACTCTTGATCTCAGGGTCATGAGTTTGAGCCCCATGTTGGGTACAAAGATTACAAGAAAGAAAGGCAGGAAGACAGGAAGGAAGGAAGGAAGATGGAGGGAGGGAGGGAGGAAGGAAAGAAGGAAGAGGAAAATGACTCTACTACAGTATCCAATATTTTGTCCAGGATTTGCCTTCACAACCACAACAACTGGGTCACTGCCTGGCAGGTAGTAGGTGCTCAGTGTTTGTTGTGAAATATATAGCTGACAGACTACCTGAATAGATGTGTAAATTATCAAAAATAAGAGCAGCCAAGATATCCGACCATACTCGGTGCTACAGAGGAATGTCTGTTGCTTGCTGCTACTCTCAGGATGGCCAGACTTGTTAGCCTGACACACAGGGCCATACGCATCACGACATAACCCTCCTCTCTGGGGCCACTTCCTATCACTTGTACACACATAGTTTGCAAGATAGTTACACAGAACTCCGTGTGATTCCTTAAACAGTCACAGTGTCTTTTCTCACACTTCTGAGCTTACGGCCAGACAGCACCCTCTCCCTGAAATGCCACTTTTCTCCTTATGCTCCAATGCCAACATTAGCTCATTTTTCAGGATGTGGAATAAATGTCTTCTCCTTTAGAAGGATTTCCAGTAAAGAATCTCTTCCTTCCTTCCTTCCTTCCTTCCTTCCTTCCTTCCTTCCTTCCTTCCTTTTTTTTTTCCATCTGTCAGTCTCCGTAGGGCTTATCCACACTTCTGCTGACCTTGTCTCCAGGCATGTTCTTGTCTCCATGTCCTTCTTCCCCACAAGGCTAGAGCCCACTGAGGGAAGCTTCCTCTTTGCCCTGGAGTCATATTCGATTATCTCATACTCCTATGAGATTCTTTCCTATCACCCACCATAGTGTCTGACATTGAACAGACATTTCAATATATGTTCATTTTTTTAAAGATTTTATTTATTTATCTGTGGAGGGGGCACAGGCAGGGGAAGCAGCAGGCAGAGGGAGAAGCACGCTCCCCACTGAGCAAGGAGTCCCATGCGGGACTCGATCCCAGGACCCTTCGATCATGACCTGAGGGGAAGACAGATACTTAACCGCCTGAGCCACCAAGGTATCCCTCAGTATATGTTCATTAAATAATGACCCAGGGTCGAGTGGGAAGACTTTCTTCTTTCCTTCTCGGGTTTTAGCTTGTGAGGTTCTTGTGCATCTGCTTATTGAAACTAGGACATGTAATACTTGACTCCTGTGGAGAGCTCAGTGAGTCGGCCTCCACCAAGGGCTTCACCAAGCATTCCTGCTCATTTTTGGTCTGGGGCGAGAGGGGTGCACCATAAAAGTAACATTTAGATTGTGGTCCATTTAAATATCTTTAAATTGGGGCACCTGAGTGGCTCAGTGGGTTAACGCCTCTGCCTTCGGCTAGGGTCATGATCCCAGGCTCCCTGGATCAAGCCCCACAGTGGGCTCTCTGCTTGGCAGGAAGCCTGCTTCCTCCTCTCTCTCTCTGCCTGCCTCTCTGCCTACTTGTGATCTGTCAAATAAATAAATAAAATATTTTTAAAATAAATAAATAAATAAATAAATAAATAAATATTTTTTAATTATCTGAGAATGTCATCTGAAGCTCTGGTCTTGCTTCACACCATTTAAAAAGAAAAAAAAAGCAAACAAAAGCCATGCCAAAATTTTATTGCCATTTTCAGGGTCATGTCATTACAACCTCGTCATTGGGTTACTTTTGAAGATGCATTACAGAATATGGTAAATTGAAAGTTTAAATTTCTTAACGTGATTTATTTATTTACTTTTAAAGATTATTTATTTATTTATTTATTTATTTATTTATTTGACAGACAGAGATCATAAGCAGGCAGAGAGGCAGGGAGAGCGAGAGGAGGAAGCAGGCTCCCTGCTGAGCAGAGAGCCCGATGCGGGGCTTTATCCCAGGACCCTGGGATCATGACCCCAGCCGAAGGCAGAGACTTTAACCCACTGAGCCACCCAGGCGCCCCTTAACGTGATTTATTTTTATTTATTTTTTTTTAAAGATTTTATTTATTTGACAGAGAGAGATCACAAGTGGGCAGAGAGGCAGGCAGAGAGAGAGAGAGAGAGAGAGGAGGAAGCAGGCTCCCTGCAGAGCAGAGAGCCCGATGTGGGACTAGATCCCAGGACCCTGAGATCATGACCTGAGCTGAAGGCAGAGGCTTAAGCACTGAGCCACCCAGGTGCCCCCCTAACGTGATTTATTTTTAAGATGATGTACTCTACAGTGACTAACATAACAAAATAAAAAATACTACTTAAAACAAAAAATATATATAAATATAAAATAGAACAAGATTTAATGGGCTCAGTTAAAACAATTCTGACTCAACACATTTCCCTCGGGTTAAATGTCTTTCAGTGCGAATATTGTCAAGTGCTGGTAATTATGGAGAATATATTTTTCAAACATTAAGTACAATAAAAATTGTGGGATCCAAAAATTTAAAGTAACTTTTTAAGAATATTAAATTAAACCACTACAACTATTTGATGTTTTTTTATTAAGTCATCTCTAACTTACTCATGTGTATGTCACCCTCAAAATGTGTAAGTTATGTCATACACATGAAAAAACACACACAAGTTAACCTCTGTGTTAAATATTTAGGTAGGACATTTTATCAGGATTGTCAGTCATGTTACCCACAAAGGTTTTTAAGATAGTTCTGTGCTCTCCAAACTTTAAGACAATGTCGTAGGTTACATGCATATGGTACATAATTACCTATTTTTAAAATATTCATTTCTAAATAAATTGGTGGATAGAAATACATTGAAAGGATACAGGCTTTCTAACCTATTTTTTAAATAAATCTAAGATATATAATAGAGAATTTAGAATTCAGCATGTTTGCTCTCAAGATAAAATTTCTGTAGGTCTTTGGGTATAATCAGAGCAAGAAAATATGAATTAAAACTATTTATTATATAATTTCATTCAGTCATGGTAGTAGATTCTTATGTATGCATATGTCTGGAAATATGTAATCATAAGAAGAGTTTTATGGCTGCTTTCATTCTCTTGCTTTGAATAATATTTTATGTTTAAATAAAGGACAATGTAACAAACCATGTGTTTGTAACTTACCCACTCTTATTCTTAAGTTCCAAATTTTTACAATTGCTGAGTAGCTAGGTAGGAAATATTAAATTTGAATGTATATAAAACTGCAAAATATTGTAACATAAATTATTAATTTTGAGAATATGAATGTTTTAGGAATAATATATTTAGACATAATAATTATCACAGTGAATCTGGTGTGAGTAAATTTAAAATATTTCTAGATTATAATACATTATATAATATTTGGCCAGATTCAATAAATAATATTTAGTCCAGATTTTAAATATTTGTTTTTATTTTACACTTACAAAAATCTATGCTTGTTTGGATTTATGAGTGGAGTTTCAATTTTATGTATTTCCACAAGCAAATCCTCACTTTTCCATTTTTCCTCATGGGAAAAAAAAATGACATCAGTGTCAAAATCCTCTGGAATAGAAATATCCACAGAGCTGGCAAACTAGACAGTCACGAGATCAAGTTCAATAGATTATCTGAGGAGAATTGCTAACTATGGGTAATTATTTTAATATGTATCATTAGGCCATATTTTTTGTGGTGTGCAGTCTTACATTGTTTCCTTGTTTTTAGCCCAAGGACATATTTCAGTGTCATAATTTGTTCCTCTTAATGTGACTATTAGTTGTATTTTAGGAGTGATTTGTAGATTTTTTTGACAAGGGATGGGGGTTCTTCATATTATAAATAAATTACAGAAAATCGGGCCCAAACTATTACTCCTCATTATGCTGACAGTTTAGAGGAGTCACAGCTCACAAACTTGGCTGACTTAAATTTTCAGTCCCTCCTCTCTTGGTTAAAAATTTTTGTTTCTCCATCATGGTTGACAGGGCTTTGTCTTCTACAAAAGGCTCGCCTCGTGTGCCTATTACCACTGACCTGCCCTGCCTGCATTTAAAAACTGGTAAAGCTCTGAGGGGTCCCATTGTCTGGTCTAAAACCATCCCCCAAGGTCTGAGCAAATCAGAACAAAGAAGGCTCACAGTTGTGCAGACTAACTTATCCAATCCATGTAAAATTCTCCCTCCATCAGCCTTTCTTAGGTGGGAAAGCTGGCACGAGAGACAATGGGAGCCTGGCCAGGGGGTCCCAGCTAGGGGCTCTCTGGTGGGCCAGCCGGGATCTGAATGCCACCAGGAGATCCAGGCATCTCTGTCTCGCCTCTACTATGTTGGGAGAGAGGGTGCATTGTTGGTGAGTAGAGTGATGTTTTAGCATTTCTTCCCCTAGAGTGAGCATTTTAGTTTGATCAGCCGTGAGGCTGTCATAACAAAGCAAAGTCTGGGACCAACAGTCCCTCACTGTGGTACCAAGACCTTATAAACTAATTGTGTCTACCTTCGTGGGTTGCACGTCACAGGTGACTATTTATATCTGGGGAAGATGATCCTTCTTCCCCGTGTCTCTAGACTAAGGCAGAGAGCACCCCAGTGCATTTATTTCTTCTCTCTCATATGAAGCACGGAGTACAGTTCTGATCCTTGGGAAGTGTGGCATCTTACGGCTGTCAGCCCCAACAGAAGGCTCCGTCGTAAAAGGATGAGTATTATGTCTCTTTCATAAGAATTAAAGATCTAATCTGACCACAGCTCCGTCAACGCTGATCAGGGAGAGGGGCTTCTTCAAAAATGGAAGACACATGATTACCTTTTATGGGTGAGATATTCTAATTATTCAGCGGGGATTCATTTCAGGTTACAGGATTTTTATTGGAAATCATTTCATTTTCAGTACCTGTCATTTGAACTGGACAACGAAGAGGCACATATAAGAATTACTGGAGCACAAGGCCAGGCCCTCTGCAAATTTGCATACACCCATATAATATAATTTTTATCTTCTTTTCACATAGGAAGGCTACAAAATTGCACATATCATCCGCAGACCGCTGCCTAGCATAGTGGTCGGGGCAAACTGTTAATAATAATAATAATAATGCAGGAAATTCAATTTTAGGAACGAGCTATATTTATTCACACAAGGAGAGCCTTCTCAGATGCTAACTAGAGCAACGGAGAGTAAAAAGTATATTTTCTCCTGTTTTTCTACTTTTTTTTCCTTTCTGTTCACCACATTCAAAATGAACCTAGTGCATAATTTCCCGCAGCAACTTGGTCATTTCAGTAATGAAGATTAAACAAAAAGCAGACAGATGAGTAAGGAAAAAAAAAAACTGTAAGCAAATAAGCAAGAGTTAAAATCTATATGTTGTCTGACTAATGTATGCCACCGGTTGATCCTGGGTCTATTAAAGCAATTTGTGAAGCTATTACGTTTGGTTTGTGAGGACTATCACCAGAGCCAGACAGAATACTCTCGCACGAAGCACTTACACTCGTGCCTGCTCCTATCCTGAGAGATGCTGTTTGTCACCATTCAAATGAGGCTTCCAGAAGACACCTTGTCTTCAGAAAATATCACCTTGTCAATAAATTTGCATTTCATATGTTGCAGAATTATTCTAGGAAGTGCCTTTTAGAATGGCGTTCCTAAGGCACTGCCTTTCCAACTGTTTAAGATTCATACAGCTTTGCCTTAAAGGCTTCTTCTCAAGCTCCCTCCGCACATTTCCCACTAGCTCACGTTATCCTGCAGACACCACGACCACCCAGGCCAGGAGGAGACAGATGAGATCCATGGGACCATGGATGACGAGTGGCACTATTTTCCCCCTCAGGGAGGAGCTTGGGGCCTGCCCACATAGGAGTCACTCGATAAACGTGGAAAAAGAATTGATGATGGTGAGTTAAAATGGAAGGATGGGGCACACCAGTGATGAGAGAGGGCAAAGGGAGCTACCGGCTAGTAGGACACCAGGCAGCCATGGGACTTCTGCCTGAGCCCTCGCCAGCAGTTCCTAGCCTCCCGGTTCTCAGTTCAAGAAATACTGATTAAACAGGTAGTTGTGAGGCACTTGGGTGGCTCAGTGAGTTAAGCTTCTGCCTTCGGCTCAGGTCATGATCTCAGGGTCCTGGGATTGAGCCCCACATCGACCTCTCTGCTCAGCAGGGAGCCTGCTTCCCCCTCTCTCTCTGCCTGCCTCTCTGCCTACTTGTGATCTCTCTCTGTCAAATAAATAAAATCTTTAAAATAAATAAATAAATAAATAGGTAGTCGTTAGGACTGATTCATTCTTCCACAGACTCTAATATAAGCTTCAATGTAGTCTATACATGAGGGCTTTCAGGGAGAGGTAAGGATTAAGAAGAGCATGAGGGATGCCTGGGTGGCTCAGTGGGTTAAGCCTCTGCCTTCGGCTCAGGTCATGATCCCAGGGTCCTGGAATCGAGCCCCACGTCGGGCTCTCTGCTCAAGCAGGGAGCCTGCTTCCCCCACTCTCTGCCTACTTGTGATCTCTGTCTGTCAAATAAATAAATAAAATCTAAAAAAAAAAAAGAAGAAGAAGAAGAAGAGCATGAGAAGGCAATCAATTAAATCAATTATTGCCAAAGGTCAAAGGGACCCGGCATCTTTCTAATGAATTCAATTTTTACTAACTGATGGCCTCAGAGCCCTCTGAAGTTTCTCCCTTGTCTACTGTGAGGTTAACTTGGATAAGAACATGAACTCAGCGGCTTACAGGTATACATGACGCTCTATTAAACAGGACCGTTCCCTATCATAACATCCTCGTTCCCAGCACACTCAGTGATCCCCGCCCAGCCTCCCGGCAAGGAAGCCTTCAACACACACCACCTGTGAGCAGGGATTCCAGGAACATCATCTGAAGAGAGCCCGGTGTCAAAAATTTCCTATCGACACTTTGATCACAAGCAGCGTGGGACTGAAAAGTTTTTGAACAACAAACCATTTGAGTGTGTGTAACGTGCTTGTGAAAATATTCAAGGCATAATTAGATAAATAACAGATCCAGGGTCTATTTTTACTTTGCCTTGATGAGAAGCTTTGCAGGAGAGACTGCTGGTAGTTAATTCTCCTTAACAACAATCTGTGTAATCACAAACCCCAATTAGCCGTGCCTGTTCTATGCTATACAAACTATTTCCTTAGCGCTTCACATCACTACTTTGTAATTAGCTTTCATCTACACGAGCTTTGACTAAAAAAATATAAAAGAGTCTAAGTGATTGTACTGCCACTCAGTATTCTGAGAAATAATCGCCTGCGATTTCAATCAGATTAATTTTATCACCCGTATTAAGGAAAATTACCTCCCTCTTCACTCTCTACAGCTGAGGGCCATTTCATTTCCTGAGATGTTCATAAAAGCATAATATAAAGCAATCTGTAATTGTAAATATCCTTCCCTAATAACTTTGAGATATTTCCTTAATACATCTTTACATTTGGAGTTTCCGTTCCATAAAATACAGTAACAAGTGCTCTATTATGTTTTAAGTGTGTGCTGTTAAGCCGGACAACTCAGTGCTGTCCTTCCTGTTTTTACATAGGGTTATATTTAACTTGCAGATAATGGGAACAAGTTTTAAAAGTGATGGAGCGGAATAATGGCGTTACAGCAATAATATATCTTGCCTTGGTGAGGAATAGAACTTTACGGCCCTATTTCAGGTCAGCCAACACTGATACCATTTTTCACAGCCTGACAATTTCACCTTCACCCAAACTCCAAGTGGGTTTTAAACACCCTTTCCAGCCAGGACACAGGCCTCTTGCTACTGGTCTGTCCTTTCTTGTGGACCTCTTGGAGAAGAAACAAAAAAGGAGGGAGGAAAAATGAGGGGAGGAAAAAAAAAAAAAAAAGACTATCCTTGAGATCCCCAAACGTGGCAATCCAAAGTGTTGAGACCTTCTGTTAAGAGTGAGTGGTCACAGGAAGGGTTTCGATACTGGATCTGCGGGTGGATGGAACTTCCCAACTAGACCGGGGGCATTCTCACGGTTCCCTTCATCAGGGCCAGAGCAGACAGGTGCTCTGATGTGGCAGCAGGCGACCATCCGTGCCGTGCTGAACACGACACTGCAGCCCACTGCCTGCCTGACAAGACGATTTATTAGGTGGGTCATTCCATCCGAGCTGTAACTGGAAGGTGAATTTTAGAACTGCTCAAGATTCTGAGCTCAAAAGCATGTCAGAGCCCCAAATCTGGGGACCCTGGGGAGTCTACTTGAATCCTTGCTGATAATATTAAAATATAATTTGTATCCTCAGCTCCCAATCCATAGTTTCATGCATAAAAAGTCTACCAGCGTTTAAGACCCAGCACACCTAGACAACACGCACAACTGTATATATCTGTCCTGGTGGGCATAGGTCATTTAAATTTGATAAAGACCACAGGGGGTAGGCTGGCGAGGATGGGAAGTTCCATTGCTCTGTGCAGTGGACCTTGAATTGTTCTCATATAGTCAGGCCCCGTAGGGAAATGAAGTGTTTAGACGGCTTTAATCTGCTCCCCTGCAGCAAACACAGTGGCTTTTGCCAGCTCAACTCGAAAGTGTTCCCCCTTGCTTAACATTCTTCATTCCTCTCTGTCTCCTGGCAGGTTTGCACAGGTTTTGTGGGGGGTTTTTTCCCTTGCAAAATCATGCAATGTGGACCAAAACTTTGGAGTTCAAAATGGGAAAGGGAAATTAAAAATTAAGTAAAACCATTTGTTCCTTGCTTGATCTCCCAACCCAAGAGGGGATGCAAGGAAGACACGTATTTGTGTGTTAAAGAATGCCCAGTGAGAAAGGTGCAGAGAGCCCGCTGCCCATATTGCTACTTTTCTCAAACAGTGTTCTGACCCCTGAGTGCTGATGTAGGCCATACTGGGGAATAGCAACTGAGATCTGGGGCAACCCGTGACTTCTCACTATCTCTGAGGACAGGCCTTCAAGGGGAGTGGCACAAAGCTGAGACCCTGCAAACTAATTAGCTCCTTCACTTTATTTCCCTTGCTCTTGCTGTAGTCAAAAGAAAAGGCTTTAATGCTTGTTTTTGCCTTGTCTATTTTCATGCTTCCATCATGACAGAAGAACGTTTAGAACATGAAGGTGTCATTTGCAGTTATGAAGAAGACTCAGATTTGTGCATTTCACAAGAAATCCAGCATCCGCTCAGACACAGCTGTCGGACTGCCATTTGGCAGCATGGACTTGACCCTGACCAGGGAAACCCTGGTTTATGACAGCTATAGGTCGAAGTACTACTTTTATTATTAATTATACCTCCCAGCATCGCAAACACTCATGGACCGTGGCAAGGCAAAGTGATTTAGGGTCAACGAGTTAAAGCCCAAGGACGTGTATGTGTGTATGCAGAGGAATAAAAACTTTATATGGCACGTGTGATGCTTCCAAAAGAAAATCTACATTTTGAGCACCACTCTGTTGGACGTTAATAATGAAAATAGTCTTTTGGAGGAAGTTGGATTTCCTGCTATTTTCTCTGAAGCACTAAAGGTGTTAAGGAAAAGCCAGCAGGCCTATGGATTGTAGTGACACAGATGTATGTTCGCAGCAGTTGGGCTGATGAGTGGGGATCAGAGAAGACCAAAGAAATACAAAGCATATCAGGTGCAACCTCCCATTCTGTCCTGGTCGCTGGGCTCCCTTAGGAAAAACTCAAAACCTCTTTGCTTTTATGGAGATTGAATTACACAACCGATAAGAAGACTTTTCTTTCACAATGTAGGAAAATCACGCGGGGAATGCGATTTAGATATTCAAATATTTCTTAACCTGTGAATTCTAAAATTTTGTAAAGGGCAGTTTGGTTTAGGATCATCACTTTCAAATAGAGCTTCAAAGAGTTATGACACTTCATTTTATAATTCCTAGCCAGTTATTTTTATTGAACATTTACTATATGCCAAATGCTATTCTAAGAGCTGACTGTGGCTGTGAGAGGGAAGGTCCTTTTTAACACAGTACATGGAAAGGATATTCAAAAACTTTTTCCTTGTTTCCTTATTTCCTTTTTTTTTTTCCTTTTTGGCACTCAGTCACTGTTAGTTACAAAGGTAAGTAAACTGAGAAAGAGATGCAGAGCCTGAAAACTATGAAATCTTTTTTACAAGTTTTTGCTTCACATTACCAGGAAATATTTCTTCCAGAGGTTAAGAGCGGAGAGACTCTAATAGCCTAGCACATTTTAAGTTTGCATTTGTAATAATAAAAGCAACTGAAAATTAAAGTATCTATGTTAATTTGAGGTCTTCATATCAATGCGAAAAGTCAGAAATGCTTAATTCGATTCTTAAGAGATGCTATTCATAAAACAAACAAACAAAACCAACCCAGCTTCATTAGCAGAGGTATGCTGACTGCATGACCCAGACTCACTGCCCAGCCTAGCGGCTAGGAATTGAACGGATTGCTCTCATCTGCTATCATCTGCCAGAATTGGCTTAAGGGAAGAAGGGTTGGCTACCACGAGAGTGAGAACCCATTTTGTCTATAGGTGGGAAATGCTGACCTGACTCTCTTCAGCACGGAGCACTGTTGACAAGCAACGAAAGCAGGATGACACTATTAAAACAATATTCACTTACACTGGAAAAGTAAAAGCTAATTTAAAAACAAGATGATGATGATGATGATGATGATTATGGCAAGGCCACTGGGAACTACACTTTGCGTAGGTTTACTGGGCCTATAGGAAATCTTCCTATGACTGTATGACCTTGGAGAGAAGGCAACTGAAACCCAGTGCTGCTAATGGTCTCATGGGGGTCATTCAAGATTGAGGGGTACACGAGTCCAATGTTAGAAGCGATGGAAAAATCCCCCAATTTCAATGGGTGAGGTTGCAAATTACATGAACCTAATGGTTTCAAAATACACTGCTTCTGTTGCCCAGGGATGTATTAGTCTGCACAGGTTGCTATAACCAATACCTCAGAGTAAGTGGTTTAAAGGACAGAAGTGTATTTTCTCACTATTCTGGGTACCAGCAGGATTAGTGTCTGGTGAGGGCTTCCTCCTTATGTTACAGGCAGCTGCTTTTGGTTGTATCTTCCCATGACCTTTCCTCAATGATTATGTGCACATACATATGTGTGTACACATGCACACACACAGATCTCTGTTATCTCTTTTCATAAGAACACTAATCCTATTGGATCGGGGCCCACCCTTATGCTCTCATTTAACCTTAATTATGTCCTTAGAGGCCCCATTTCCACATTCAGCCCTAGTGAGGGTCGTGATGACCTTAGATAGCTTCACAAAATAGAAATGGGGAGAATGGAAATGAGCCTTGGTGAAAAAGTTCAACTGCATCGTGCCATTGAAGAATCACGGCTGCTGACGACAACATTTGTAAGAACCTGCTGTGTGCAAATGTCAAACAAGGAGTAAAGCATGGTCCATATCCTCAAAGACCTCATAGTCTCTCTCATCCCCTGCAGGATTTAATGCTCAGACAAGAAGTCTAGGCTTTCTTGCAAATGGAAGTACAATGGTGTTATTTTTTTTACTTTGTTTTGATTTGTTCCAGAAGAGTCTTTCTTTCTCTCGGCTTAATTTAAATAAAGCCACATGAAAATTTGACTCATTTCTTGGAAGGCTAGTGTGAGCTATCCAAGCTCACCAGACCCAGCACTGGCCTTGTCAGTCACGTACCAGCAACAGCAAGGAGCAGGCATGGAGTAGTACCCATACATTGTTGTAGAATGAGCTTAAGAATGAAGAATGGACTTTAGACTATACAAAAATAGTTCAAACATATCCATATACAATTATACCAGTAAAACATCTCCCTGCTAAATATTTTCCTGGTAGGATAGTTCTTGGTGGTTTTTTGTTTTGTGCTTTGTTTTTGTGTATGCTTATGTTATGTTCTTGCTTTTCTAATATTTCTTTGTTTTTAGCTATGTTTTCCCCCTTAGTGGTCTCTCTAGCATCTACCATGATATGTTTTTAACTTTGTTTTCCCCCTTAGTGGTCTCTCTAGCATCTACCATGAATCTTTAATTTATAACACCATGACCTATATAAGAACCTTACAAGAGTGCACTGCCATTTCCCTCTTCCCAATTTCCGTTCTCACAAATTTTTGCATATATTAAGAAACCCCACAATATGTTGTTATTAATTATCCTTTAGACAGCCAATTATCTTTTAAATAGCTTGAAAAATGAAAAAATACATTAACTCCTATATTTACTATCTTTGGCATTCTTCATTTTGTATCAACCGATGTTTCCATCTGGTCTTATATATATTTAGCCCAAAGAACTTCCCTTAATGTTTCTTGTAGCACAGGTCTTCTGATGACAAATTCTCTCAATTTTTGTCATATAATGCCTCTATTTTTGTCTTTATTTTCAAGGATTTTTCACACAGGATATGGAATTCTACATTGACTACTTTCCTTCAACATTTCATTTAAAAAATGTTCCTTTTGCCTTTGGCTTCTAAAATTTCTAAACAGAATTAGTATTAATTCTTATCTTCATTTCCCTTTACATAATCTTTTTTTTTTTTCAATCTGATTTCAAGATTTTTTTAGTTTGTCACTGGTTTTCAGCAACCTGTCTACCATGAACCCTGCTATTTATCCTGAGACTTTTGAGTTTCTTGGATCAACGCATTTGTAACTTCTATTATATTTGGAAATTTTATGCTATCATTTCTTGAATTATTTTGTTCTTCCTTCTTTCTCCTTTCTTCCTGGGACTCCAAATATACATAGAATAGGCAACTTAGTAGTGTCCCTCAGGTCAGTTGGTTTTTAAGCCTTTTATCCTCTGTGTTATTTCTCTATTTTCTATTGTCTTGCCTTCAAGTTTATTAATCTTCCCTTCTGCAGTGTCTAATCTGTTATTAATCTCCTCTAGTGAATTTCTCACTTCAGATATCATGTTTTTCAGTTCTGTGGTTTCAGTTTCTTTCTCTTAGTTGTTTCCATTTCTATCTCCATTTATGTTCATGATTCTCCTTTAAATTCTTGATTATATTTATAATATCATTTTAAATTCCTTATTTGCTAATTATATCATCTCTCTTTTCTGTGTCTGTTTCTATCAACTGATTTTTCTCCAGGCTATGGGCCACATTTTCCTGCTTCCTCAAATGTCTAGCAATTTTTATTGGATACTGCACACGGTGGCTGTTATATTGTTGAGTACTTGGAGTTTGAGGCCTTTATATACAGTGTTGAGCTTTGCTCTGACAATTAAGTTACTTTCAGGTTATCTTTCTCCTTTGGAAGTTTGTTTTTAAGCTACTTTAGGGTGAGTCTAGAGTAGTCTTTTGGGGGCTAGTTTTGCCCTGCTATTAGGGCCTCACCCTGCTGGAGTCTCTACTGAATGCCCTGTGTGTGCAATGGGTGGTTATTTTTGCCCTGATAATGGAGTTTCATTCTGTGCATGTGCAGCTTAGCAGTAGTCAAAGCCTCAAGGAATCTCCTGTTAGATCTCTCTCCCCCACTCTTTTTGTCTCTCTTGCCCTCACTTCCCAATTGTCTCCTCTCTGGTACACTGTTTTGCAAATTCCAGCCCCATGAAACTATTTATACTCCAGTCTCTGTTTTGTCAGTTCAGTAAAGCCATTCTTCTCTGTCCAGATTCTCCTTCCTTAAGGCTGTAGTCTGGAAAATGACTGTAAGCAGTAACCTGAGGTGACCATGGGACTCGCTTTGTTCGTGTTCTCTTTTCTTCAATATTTTAGTCCTGTAGTACCTGGTGTTCAGTGTCTGAAAAGAATTGTTACAGGGCACCTGGGTGGCTTAGTCAGTTAAGTGTCCAACTCTCAATTTTGGCTCAGGTCATGATCTCAGGGTAGTGAAATTGAGCCCGATGTCAGGTTCCATGCTGGGAAATACTCTCTCTTTCTCTCTCTCTCTCTCTTTCTCCCTCTGCCCTGTTTGCACTCTCTCCCTCTCTAAAAATAATAATAATAATAATAATAATAATTTAATTTAATTAAAAATTGTTTCATAGGTTTTATCTAATTTTCCAAATGTTTATGACATCAATGAAAGTTGGTTACATCAACATGACCAGGAAGCAATCCTCCTCTTGATTTTTAATATTAGAGCTACATAACTTATCTGTATCTATCAATAGAATGTTTTCTTGGCAAATGTTTATATAGAAGTATTATAATTATATCTCCAAAATTCAGTATGACATATTGAACAAAGCAATATGAAGAAAAATCTTGAGTTACATTCCATATACAATTTGTAAAATATGGGTAGCTGTGCTGAAATTCACACCAACTGTCATAAAAAATGATGTATACTTCAAATGCTAGAGCTAAGAGAAGCCATGGAATAGCACAAAAAACAGCTATTGGCTAACAACCTAGTTAATATTTTGGTGATCTGAAAGTAGTGTTAACCTTATGCATATTAACATAGTAGTTTATTACATGTACATGGGGGCTGTTAATGTGCTTTTGTTATATTTTAGGGTATTAGCTAGGAATTTGTATTTCTATGTAAAGTCATACTTTTCTCTATTTAAGGTATTGGAAAATGGCCATCCAGTGAGTGTTGTCAGACAGATAGCTGTTTTTCTGGTTAGGATTCCTGACAGTAAGCATGAAATGCCTGCATTTCCCAATGGCAAAGCCTTCTTCCAAAGGGAGAATATTCCCAGGGGAGTGCATGCTAATCTTCAGCAAGGCTCAATTACTATCTAAACATCTAGAGAATTATTCTTTAGGGTCCAGTTGAACAACATAAAGAGATTATTTGAGGAAAATTTGAATCCTGACATTTGAGTCCTGCTGAAAGATGAGCAATTAAACCATGAAAACAGGCTCACTCTGAGCTGGCTTTAGTAAATAAAGAAAAAAAAAATCAAGAGAGAACCTGAAAGCTTTGGACCTAAAGAAGAGTTAAGAGCAAGAGAACCTTTTAAGATGAGTACATATGTAAAATCCTTATTGCAAAGGAGATGACTGTGTATTGGGTTGTTAACCAAAACTTCTGATATACATATTAAAGGAGAAAAATCCAGTGTCCAGGACTGGGGACTTAATATTCACAAAATGATTATTTTTGACCAAAACCCACTGGCTTGAAAGGGTTAAATAAGACCGAAACCTTTTAAAACACAAGCACCCAATTTACTAATGATTTGTACCTACACGCAAATCATATTGATTGCACTATTTCTGGAAATATTACAAGAAGAGAGGAAAATTTCACATTTATCAAACCCATTTAAATCCATTTGGAACCCTTTTTGAGAGGCATTAAAAAGATTTAGCTGTTTAAAGAGTGAGCAGGGCTATTTGGACACAATTATTTAAAAGTATTAAAACACACTTCTGGTCTCCCCTTAATTTAGTAGCGTGATGTCCAGGACCTCTCAGATGCAGTGAATCCATCGTATGTTTGACATTGGCCTCAGTTGTTTTATTTTAGTAACGACTCTGGCATCATAAGAGCCCAGACCACTTTCTCCTTCAAGAAATATATATTATTATGTCTCTAATTAGAAAGGAATCAAGAAATAAGCTGTCAACTGAAATTTATGATTACTTATAAAATGCTAAGGGCCACAATGGTTCATTTTAAAATGCTGGCTGCCACTAACATTTCCTTTCCTTTTGCCACAATCACTTAACAAAGAAAAGCATTTCTGAGCCTCAAAAAATTACATCTAAGAACTCACAGGAGTGATGCTCAATGAAGTACTTTGCAGGACGGAATCTAATCATTTTGATGGGATTGGGTTTTAGTCTCACTTTCCAAGCCTCTGTTTTATAGGCCCCTCAAGATTCTTCGGGGGGAAAATGCAACCAATTCCCCAAATTTCAAATGTCCTACTTTAGTGGCATTAATAGACATATACAGGAGAGGCTAGGAGGGGGCAGAGTAGATGGGTGAAAGAGGCAAGAGAGGCATTCGGTACAGAGCAGGGGAGTTTAACAGCATGCCTGCCATTTCTGCTAATAGAAATCATGCAGTGATAGCCCCATTCACCCAGTGGACAAGTACAGTACCCCAGCTTGTCCTATTACAGCTTTTCATTAGAGAACAGACACATGCCTCCCTTCTCGACATTAAGCACGGGTTGCACTTTGTGAAAAGAAACACCCAAGGTATTGGACCAGTGACTTGGCTCCAGCTTTGACTTTGTTTCCCTCTGAGTAGAGCCATTTCTGTGTGTCATGAGATGGTCATGTACAGGCAGTGGAGGGCAAGTCTGGACATATAGATACTGCTCTTCGGAAAAGCAGGCTCAAGATTCTGAGTGGAATTAGCTTGGCCAGTTGCCTTATTCCATCCGCTCATAGCGACCTACACACCATACCATTAACAGAAAAGCTTCCTGTAATAGTAAAATAAAGGGGCTCAGCAGGGGTTTTTTTTCTAGATGTATATTTTGAAATGCACAAAATTCTGGACATATCACACAAACACATCTACTGCCAGTTACAGAGCTGGCCCTTTGGTGCTTTCAACTTTTCTAAATCTATCATCCTATTTTCAGGAACATTTTAAATTTACTTAAAAAAAATAAAAGTCTTATGCTTAGCACTACACGGCCCCATAAAAAAGACTGGAGAATTTTTCACGATGCCAGAAGGTTAGGCAGAGTTCCCATGTCTAACAGATCCTATTCTCTCTCCATCATTCTAATTCTTAAAGTGTAAAAAGGTCCCAGTTTATCCCTTAGACTGCATTCTGATCCAACTTCATCTTCAGAGTAAATTTCTTTGATGAGATGCTTGTTCCAGCAATGAGGCTGCCTTCTAGTGATACCCCGGACATCCCTACAATGTTTCAAGCTGTTACCAATGCTTTCTCATACCCAGCCTAAGTTCTGAGAATTTGTTGATCTTCAAAATCAGGGGAAGTGTCCCCACTATTTGAATGGGGTCAAACACATTGCAGGCAGAGGCGGTCAAGAAATATTGAGCCCCCTTGTTTCCAGTATCTTCTCTACCTTCGAAGAGCTCACATCATGCCCCATGCAGCAGCTGCCTTAAATCCTGCCTTGGAATTCTTATTTCCTTGTTCTGTCCCAAAGCCTCTATGCCTCCTAGTTTCCACTGCTACCCTAACCCTCATTCTGCTTCCACCAAAGCTTACTGCCCCCCGCCCCCTGCAAAGAATTACGGACTTCAGGGATGATGAGTGAGAAGCAATCTCACCAACGTTTCCCATTTTACAGATAAAGAAATGGAAGAGAACACCGATGACATGGACTGTCCAAGGTCGTGGAGCTAGTCAGTGACACAGCTCACCTTGGGAATTCTAACCAATGGTGGTGCCTTTCTTGTGTCAAGGCTGGGTCTTGCCCAGTGGCTAGCCATTCATGTTCCTGTGATAAGTTAGGTGTTTAAATACCAAGATAGTCAGCTTTCTAAAACAAATAAATATATATTTAAACAGCTCTTTTATGCTCCAACTGAATGAGGGTTGAGTGGAGAAGCTGTAGATGCCATGTCTTTCATCTGTGGCCCCCTTGTCTTCTGGGCTGTCAGACATCTCCTTTGGGACCACTGCCAACCACAAAGAAAAGAAAAATCCACTACCAATTCTTTTGTCATGGGGATCTTCTCCCTTGTCCTTGGGGATAAAATTGTCCTAGATCTTTTGTGTCATCTACCCTCCAGTTTAACCTCCAAAAATTTTTGTCAACTTCCTGGGCAAAGGGGATACAAGCAACTTTCTTACGAGGCATGTGGAAGAGCAGAAATCCCAAGACATTCAAGGATGGCTGGAGAGAAAGGATTTACCAGGGGGCAACTTTCAATGCTGAAGAAGACACAAGGCATTGGACTAGAGACTGCGTTTGGTGGCTGTAGCACTAGAAGGCATTTGAGTCGCTACTGCAGTCACACTGAACACATTTCTGATCCTCAACAGGTAGTTGGTTGTGATGAAGCTCTACCTCATACTACTGTGCCCAAAGGTGATGATCTCCCTGTCACTGGAGGTGGTGAGGCAAGGCTAAGAAAGAGGAAAACCTGCTTTAGAAAGATAGTTGCACTCCATGACTGCTAAGGCTCTGTGGTTTTATTACAGATCTTCACAGTCATGATTTGGACTATTGCAACTGATAGGGAAAGCTGTCCACATTAGTAGCCAGATCCCACCACAACATCTGTACACATTTCAGCTGTGTGTGCTTCCTCATGCCAATGAAGGAGCTATTACTTTTCTGACCCTTTTTGGTCAGAAAAAGTAAAATGGCCATCCATTTTTACCCTTTTTCTTTTTTTTTTTCTTCAGAAGTCAATGACACTATTCTTTTATATGAATCAAATGAATACTTTGTAGGCCAAGAAATATCAGACTATATGGTATTATAATTTATTGGGGGAGGAGTGGGGAAATAAAATAATGCGCACTCTGACAGGAAAAGTGATCCTTCTGAAAAGTAAGTAGATTTGGTTTTCAAATAGAAATAATCAAACCATCCCAGCTTCCACGCCAAACACCGCCATTGACAAACTAAGAGCCTTCCACCTTCACACTACAAATTGCAAAAGCTTCAATATTTAGGTGCAGGAAAAGCCATCGCTATATAATTTAAGACACAGACACCTGACTTGTAAACACAAATACGTATTTTTGAAGCCACAGAAACTTACATGTGAAAAAGAAAATCACACACGCAAACACATTGGCTGCTTCCGAACGCTTGGCCCTGGAAGTTGACTATATTTTGCCATCGGCAGATGTTGTTGTTGTTTTATCACTGGAGACGCTGGTATTTTTACACACTTCAGAAAGGATCACTGAAATCACAAATGCTTTTTAAAACAAACTTAAAGTAATCATTTACATTCAGGGTCCAAAGCAAGGTACAAGTGGGAGCTGGCACTTAAATGAGAAGTCCTTTTGTTCACCCCCTTCCTTAAACAAATGCAGAATGATGTGTGATGCACTTTTGGGGGCCAGGTCACCTTTAAGAGCCCAGGAATGGCTGTTGCCGCTGAACTACTTGCCAGCCCGCACCAGAGATGTCTGCCTGTGCAAAACCTGTGACAAAGGACTGAAATGACAGCACTCTGACTCACTCCTACATTGTGTTTGTTTAGGAAGGTCCTAGAAATTGTATTTCACCAACCACATTCGCTATCAACACACAATTATCTGGCTTAATCATGTGGAACAGTGGCAAATTCACCTGGGGCTTAAGAACTAATGACATTCTCGTCTGAGCTGCTTTAGTGAAATGGCCTAGCACCTGAAGCAGGAACAGCAAGATTGCTCAAGAAAATTTGGTTTTCTGTTTTCATTTCACAGCATAGGGCCTCTGCTCAAATCAACAAACACTCCTGATTAAATGCTGTGGTAGTCAACTTCTTCGCACTCGTGTGCGTGGCTCTGAATGTACATCGAGCACCCCAACTTTTACAGGGAAAAGAATTGTCTGTGACTTGTTGGTGATGCATTGTCTTTGGGATGGGGAAAATAAGTAAATAAATTGGCATTGAATAATTTGGGTATGATTACAGTTATTAGCATGGACGACCCCTCTGTGGCTGAAAGCAGCGCCTACACGGTCGCCCCAACGACGCACGAATACGCTCAGGTATATATTTTCATTTCCTCTTGCCATCTGCAGCAAGGGCATTAAGATTCTGCTTACTCCTGAAAAATCCAGCCCCTACCCGCGGCCTTAACCCCCAGTGTGCAAGGGCTTTGTAGAGTCACTGCTGACTCTGCTGCTAAATCCCAAGGAGAGGAAAGGCCAATTTTCAAAAGCCGGCAGTGGCAAGAAATTGAGTGTTCAGACTTCCAAATGCTTCAAAGAAAGGGTCAGGTGCAGTGTTCCTCCTGGAGGGCTGCAGGAGAAATGGCCTTCATTTATCAGAATAATGATTTATTTTCATTAGCATGCAAAGGCAGACCAGGATAGTGTGCCAAATTCCTGGTTTCCTCTTGGTGTGTGTTCCACACCAAATGTCCTTTTATGTTTATTTTTTTGTTTTATCCCTCTCGTTAGCAAGGGCCATGGGGCACAAAGGTGATAAGCAGAATGCTTTCACATTAGCTAAATTATTTGGTGTCACTGCTAGCTCTGGCGCTGGGCTTCTTCCAGCATCAGATCCTAAAAACCTTCAGTTTCGAGAAATATTGGAAGTCCCTAGGTTTGCCAGCTGTAGATGTAACATCTAAGTGCTCTGCCTCTAATTCATCTATGTCTTCCCTCCCTCCTTCTAACTCCAACTAACCTCTCCTAACTCACACTAATGCCACTAGCACCCCTACCCCCAGTGAATACACAGTAATATAGGATAAACAGTACTCAGGGCAGAAGCAACTGTAATAATGATAAGCCCAACAGAATAAAATTTTTTTAAAAAGCAAATAAAAGGTAAGAATTAGCAAGAGTCTGGAGATTTGTCATCATACTAACTGTGAATGTTACTTTTTTTTTTTTTTAAGAGGGGCATTTCATAGCAAAGTCTTTTGGTACTTGACAAACTAAATGTCTTTTGATTGCACTCCAAAATCAACCTACCTCATAACAAAATGCCTAATAACACAAACAGTGGCTCTCCAAGGATCCAGAGTGGATAAATTCAGCACACTGTTTGCACCAGCCAAAAGAAGTACATACGGTTCCTTAGTAGACATCCACCAATGTTACTGCTTGAAATGCTATGAAACAGAATGTAATCAACCTTCATTGTACAGTTCACATAAAGTTACTGTACACTTATCACAAATGTGCATGGCTACCAATCATTAGCCAGAAGCCTCAGCTCCTGGATTCATCAGAAAGAGAGCACAATGCAGCCCAAGATTACAAATGGTAATGAAACCGTTCTCTTAATATTTAGGCACTTACATATCAGACAGTTTACAGATGAGGAATCAGGACTCGGGAAATACTATCAATTCAAAATCAGACATCTATGACAAGTATGTCTACATCCTACATCGGGCCTTTCTCAAGTATTTCTATGAAGTCTCAGAAGTGAAAATCACTTAGAAAAATTGAAAATCACACTCTTCCAAAATAGCACATATCCAAAAGTCCCTCACCTTGGTAAACAACTTTTAAAGAGTTTTGTTGTTTGTTTCCCTCTTCCAGCTTGAATCTTCTCCCTAAATCTCATCTCCACCAGTGCCCCCACTAACCACCCACAATGCTGATGTCATTTACCCGTCACCCACTGTACAAAAAGGGACCTGCATGCTAACAAGACACAATTATGCCATGAAAAAGACCTCAGTGTGAGTATTGTGATGGGTATAGGGAAATGAAAACTAATATGCTTTATAGCATCTGCAGTAACTATAGAGACATACACAAGGGTTAGGAAGAAGACTTGACAACAACTGTTTTTTTTTTCTACTGAAAGATGAAAGTGCAGAAACTTTTCACAAACACCCACACTCACACAATGATACTTTGCAAAGGCTCTTAAAGGATCACAAAGAGCTTTGTTCTAGTTCTTAGAGGAAATAGCATTCCAAGTGGAAGAAATAGCATTCATTCATTCATCTGCTCATATATTCGCTCAGTGGTAGTTAGCAGTGTTCTAGACACTGAAAATAGAATCACAGAGAAAATGGTATGTTTTAGGTTCTCCTAAACTGGAAATCTACTGGGGAGACATGAAATTATCCAATTATTACATGGTCACAAATTGTGTTGAATGACATGAAGAAAAATAGTGACAGCAGTTCAGAGCAGTACCGGCCTTTCTGAAAAGGTGACATGTGAGCTGAGACATCAGGGATGAAACTGAAAGTATTGTGTACACAATGGGGAGGATATCACAGGCAAAGAAGAAGACTCCTTCTGAGAGTTGTTCCACCATACCTAGACCAGTGAAATGTGACTATCGGTGAAGAGCCTAGACTTGTGGAACCAAATGGATGAACTAGGTAAACAACCCACTTCGCAGAATTCTGACTGTACTCTTCTCTCACTACTTCTGTGCTCCAAAGAACCATCTGGGAATTCACTTCTTCCATCCATTTACTTCTAGACAGATAAGTGAAAAAAGGAAAATGGGATTATAAAGTAATAAAAGAAAATTGGTGGAAAAAAGTTTATCTCCTGAAAGCTATGGCTTTCTCTTGACATTACCAAAATATGCCTTTCCTTCTCCTAAAGTCCTGAGGCAGAGATGGTCTTTTCTCAAAATGAAAATTTTTCACCATCTCCCATAGCAAGTTGAATTATAGGTCCCATCTAACACTCAAACCCACATGAAGTACTTGTCTAAAAAAAAAAAAAAAGAAAGGAAAGAAAGCAAAACAAAAACACAAGCCTTTTTACATTGCTTCATAATCCACAGCTTTCAAAAACAATCTCATAATTTCTAGTTGAGTGGGCTAAATTAAAAATACCCAAACTAATTCATTACTAAAAAGAACCCCATTTCTTCCTAACCTTAGAAGCCTATTTTAAGTTGCAAAAGGAAAATAACATTGATGAGCTATAAGCTATAAGCTATAGACTATCAGGAAATTGTGGGGATAATTTGTAATTGAAAACAAGGGGGAAAGTCCTTGTTTACCAAGTTGGAAAAACCCAAGAATATGAATACACAGAAATCTAGGTACTGCTCAGCTGCTGACCAGCTGTGCTGTCATGTAAAATCCTGCTAAATTCCCCATTTTTTTTTTGCTTCAGATTCTCCATCGTAGGTAGATGGGCCCTGGTCTTCCAAACCACTTGGGCAATGAGAAAATCAAATGAACTGCCATGTTTAAAAAAAAATACTTTTCAAAAATGATCTAAATTATATGGTCCCTCCCTCCAAATGATGTTCCTTAGATCATCAAAAGATGGTAACAGAGGGAGCGTAGGTGGCTGGGTTGGTTAAGCATCTGCTGTTAGTTCAGGTCATGATTCCAAGGTCCTGGGATCAAGCCCCGAATTGGCTCTCTGTTCAGCAGGGAGTCTGTTTCTCCCTCTCCCTCTGCCCCTCCCCCCCTCACACTCTCTCTCTCAAATAAATAAATAAAATCTTTAAAAAATTGTAAGAGAAAGCTCCCTTTCTCTATATGGGAACAGAGTTGGGAAAGCTTTCTGAAGATTAAAAAGGGACATGCGCAGAAGGTTATACAGCATTATGAACAAACCTACCACCAATTTGTCTATGCTTCTCCTTGGGAATTACCCCTCAAGGACCCAGTTTGTATACCAAAATAATCTCTCACCCTTTACTAAACAAACAAACAAACAAACAAACAAAAAACACCCTCTGCCACTGGTTATAAAATGTTAATACTAGTCTGTCTAAATATATTTGGCAGAAGTTTCTTCCCAGGAGGTTAGAAGAGTGCATTGCTCAATAGGAAGAGCTGAAATGCTCCTCTAGTCCCACTCCTGGAGATTCTGGTTCAATTGATAAGCACAGGATCCCAAGGACCTGGATATTTAACAAACACTACTGAGGATTCTATCAGGTGGGTTTGGGAAACATCACTGTGGCCATGGTGAGCCACTGAAGAGACTTCAGCAGGAATTTGGCACCGCCCACACTATGCTGAAACCAATTTCTAAATGCTGTCTTCTGAAGAGTTTAATATTTTGAGTCTGAGACTGGCTTCTTGGAATTCTCTGGGGAGCTGTTAAAAATCCCAATACCCAGGCCAGAATACCCCAGACCAATTACCAAAGAACCTCTAGGGGTAGGATCCAGGCACAGCATTTTTTATCTGTTTGTTTTAATGGAGACAGATAAAGACATTTTATTCTGACATGTTATGGTTACAATGCATACTTACAAATTCCAAAAGTTCGAGAAAAACAGAATTTTACAAATTAAAAACATATAATTTACATACACGGTAAAAACTAGCTAACATAGCTACATAAACCAAAGATGCAAACAGAAAAAAAGGAAACTGCTGCTGTTGAAGTGAGCCAGGTCCACAGCGGTGGAACCATACCACACATCACGACCACAGGGCCCAGGCGGATGCCTCTGGCCTTTCCAGAGGGTATTCTTGTCTCCGGGGGGCCATGTCAGTGCACAATTTTGCCTCTAAAATGTCATATGGTTGGTTGGGTCGAGCAAGAAAGTATCCATCCCAGTAAGGAACTGTTAGTTAAACAAGGTCATGAGCAAATCATCTGCCTGAGCGCCATGGTCCCACAGTCGGGAGGGACTCTCACTCCCCCACCCACCATTCACCTCAGCTCAGGAACCATGAAACACCAAGCTGGAGATGAAACACAGAGAACTGCCTCCAACCAAACCCAGAGCCTCCTCTGTGGATTTTATTGATGGACACACCCTATCACCCCGAGGTGAGATGTTGACAAGGTGGGTTTCTAACTATCAAAGGAATTAAGCTTCTAGTTATTTTGTTACAAGTGCAGGCACAGCATTTTGAAAGCTCTCCAGATGATTCTGATGTACAGCTAGGTTTGAGCTGGTGGAATGCTGAGCATTATTCTCCCTGGCTCCTGGCTCACATAGTGTGACCCACTTATTTCTATGGTAGGCTTTTGGCTCTAGTAATGAAAAGCCAAAGCTCATTGGATTAGCCATGAGGATCTCTTGGTTTATTTTTCATCACAGAACTTATCACTACCTAACATTTTAATATACATTGGTAGTATTTAAAATACACACACACAGGGGCTCCTGGGTGGCTCATTCAGTTAATGTGACTCGATTTCAGCTCAGGTCATGATGTCAAGGTCATGAGATTGAACCCTGCATAGGGCTCTGCACTGGATGTGGAGCCAGCTCAAGATTCTCTCTCTCCCTCTCCCTCTGTCCCTTGTCCCCCCTGTTGCTTGGTCTCTCTCTCTCTCAAAACACACACACACACACAGAGTCTAATTCCCCTCTGGAATGCATGTTTCATTAGACTGGTACTTCTAATATATACTTAAAATTTTTTGTTGCTATTAAATTGACACTACATATAATAGCACCTGGCTGGGAATGGGGGAGGTAAATATTATCATTAGCCAATGGAACCCTAACAAAGCAGACAGATTTTTCAAGATGAAAAGAAAGAAGAAAATAGCTAGGGATTAAGATCTTCCTGGCAATGGTAACAGAGAGAGACCTCGTATGCATCAAGAAAAACTGCCCAAAATATGGGCCTGCTAATATTAGTAACATCAGTATATTGATAATGAATTTCCCCCTCCTTAAGCAGAAAAATTCACGTAGTTAGGAAACCATTATTAAATATCTGTATCACAAAGTCTTTTAAATAATAGAAATATTTAAATAGATCTAAACTCTTTGGGCTCATAACTACCTATACCTCTATAAAACTCAAATCAAACACAAACTAAACCACAAACTGATAATATAATATTTAACAAAATTAATTTAGTGTGATATATGCTGTTACCTTGAAGAAAAAAAAAGTGCCAGTTCTGCATTTAATAGGAGAAAGTTGTATTTCTGTTTTTATTTTTAACTTGTCCTTTTTGTTCTTTTTATTTTGAGTAGGGTGGAACATCATCTAAATTACTTTTGTTCAGATATTGTTATTCTCCTGTTGAACAATAAATTTGTAATTTAAATGTAATCCTTAGCTTTAATGAGCACATATATTTAGTAGTACACCTTAAAATATAGTGCTGACAAAATGTAAAATGGTGGTCGAATCAGGTTTTTCACTGTGTCACAACTATAATATCAACAATAAATAGAAATTATTATTTGCAGAGACTGGATCTTTTTACACTGAAAATATGATGCAGCATAAGGACTTGGGTTACCAAATGATAGTAGATTAATGCTTGTGTGTGTATATTTTTCAGATAAATAAATATGAAACAAAAGATGGAAGTATTCCAAAAAGGCCAATAAGAGTATGTCAGAATTGTGAGATCATAGATCATTTTGGACTTTTGTTTCTATTTTGTTTCCAAAATAAATATGCATTAGTTGAATAACAAAAAGCTCTCCCTTTTCCTAAATATTCTATTACAAAGTGAAGGGCTTCAGAAATTTGCATGTAGTATGAGCTGGTTCTATAAGGAAAAAATCATACAACTGTATCTTAATGTTTAGAAATATCTGTATGTATATTTGCCTAAAACTGAACAACTATCTTTGGGTGATAAGATCACAGATGATTTTTAAAACTGTTTTCCTCCATTCTTTTATGTATATGGTAGGCACCTCCTACCATTGCTGCCAATGAGTCGCATACCCAGCTGTTGGGCTGCTGTGTAATCCGCTCCCTTGAAAGGTGAGTGAGACTTACTAACCTGCTTCTAACAAACAGAATATAGCCGATGTGACAGAATGTCACTCTCAAGATGAGGTATAAAAAAAAAAAAAAAAAAGGCACTGCTTCCATCTTGAGTGCTCTTGCTCTTTCTTGGGGCACTTGTCCTGGGGAAGCGAGCTGCTGTATTATAAGGCAGCCATAGGAGAGGCTCATGTGGTGAAGGGCCAGCCTGCCTTGAGTGCATGTAGAAACAAGTCTGCACTGCTGTTCCCTCCCCATCCCCAGTAGAGCCTTCAGATAAGACCGCAGTCCTGCCTGTCATCTTGACTGCAATCTCATGAGAAAGCTGGAGGCGGCACACTCAGCTTGGCTGTACCCAGACCCCCTGAAACAGTTGAATAGTAAATGTCTTAAGCCATTAAATGTAGGAGCAATTTGTTACATAGCAATAGATGACCCAAAAAACGTAGCTTTCCCACTAAAAAATAGACAAAAAAAAAAAAAAGAAACAGAAAGAATACATTTAAAAAAACATATTAACTCTATAACAGAAAGACAGTTAAGTTCCCTTTCCTTTGTTTCCTTCCTTTCATTCCCCTTTTCTCTTCCAGACTAGTATGGCTAAGTAGGATCACTCAGATTGCTGGGAGCCTGGTCTCAGGGCATTCGCTAACACCACCCCCCAACTCCCTATCCTCTTGTTCCAGTTTCAACTGGGCCCACATCTGTCATTTCCCACTGTAAGCTGTTGTTAAAACCTGCACAGTTTATACTTTATAGGTAGATGGACTATGTAAAGAAATGACCCCGTACGCCACAAAATGGTGTTGCTCTAATGATACGCCCAACTCACCTCTGGAAACCATCTTCGGAGTGAATACGTACTAGCATCCTGCGCTGTGATACTGGCCTTGGGATTCCTCATCCTAAAGACAGCAGCAATTTCTTCACAAGTAACACAACTAAGGGATTAGGTTAACCCCCAAACACTAAATAAATGTATCTGTTCCTTGCTCTAGTCAGAGACACCAAAAAATTGTAATCTTAAAGAGGAAGAGGAAATGATGGAAAACGAGAGAGGAGCCACGTGATTAGACACCTAAATGGAGGTGTGCAAGCATGTCCATCATGAACCACACCAAGCAGCTACTTCCTATACACGAGCTACTGTATATACGGCACTTATCACTGATCCCAGATTCCTTATGACGTGCCTGAATCGGGAATAAGGTGGTAATTTTCACAGTTACAGAGTGGAAAATATTTATGGTGTAACAGCTGAATGTGTCTTTATTTCACATTCTAAGAATCCTGCTACAGGATGGAAGCAAAAACATTTTGAATAAGATGTGGACAAGGCCCAGAATTTTTGCCTCAGAAGTGAGATAGCTTTTTGATAGAAAACACTCCGCCTGTTCATCAGGGCTGCTAGCCTATCGTGAGCTTAATTAAAATCAATGGAGAAAAAAATTGAATGCTGAGAAGCACTATTTGGGGCACACAAAATGTAAATAAGTGAAAATATGAAATCCCCAAATAACCTTGGGTCTTGGCCTTTGTTTAGTGATCACCCTATTGATCCATTGAAAACCATCTTTCTTCTTTTCCTCGCTTCTGCTAACTCTGAGAAAACTGGGAGGTGGGACAGCCTCTAGTTCTGGAGCAGGATTTCCTGTGTTATTTCCTTGTACCCCCACTCTCCCTCCTTCTATCCACCTTCTGTCTCTCTTAGCATTTTTTCACTGTCTCTGTTGCTTTTTTATTCCTACCTACACAGCAGAAAGAATGTCAGTGTGTAGCAGAGAAAGTGTATGTTTCCGAGCGGCATGGAGCTGAACACATCTCTTGATTCCAAACATGAAAAGATATGTACATTTCTTCCTTCCTTTGACCTCATTTAGACACAAGAGTTTCATTTTATGCATGTGTGTTTCAAAGTCATATAGAAGTAAGCCGAACCACAAGGGCAGTCAATTCAATGTAACTGATACTCCTTTATTTTCAAGAGATTTATTTAACAACAACTGTACAAGTTGCAAAACTGGCCGCCTTCCTCATCCTTCCCTCTAATTTGTGCTCTTTATCATGTGATTTTTGAAGTTACTTCTCTAACATCAGAGTCTATATCTCTAACCCTTCTTTTTTCACCGGGTTAATAAAATAGAGTGGAAGTGTCAGTTCCAAGTCAAGACCTTAGGAGCCTACAGGCTTCCACCTTCCCACACTCTAGCCATCAGTGGGGGACCCACCCAGACTAGCCTGCTGGAGAATGCAAGGCACATGGAGGAGAGCCAAATTGACCTACGTGACCAAGTGGAAGCCATCTTAGATCACACGATAGCCAGTTCCCGGCAAGTGATCAAACCCAGCGGGGAGCATCAGAGCCACTCAGCCTACTCTTACCTGACCCCAGACAAATAAGCAATAAATGCTTTTTTCTTGTGTGCCACTGAAGGTTCTGTGGCTTTGTTACACAGCCTTATAATGGCAGTAGATAATGGAGGCAGCAGAGTTTCACTGTCTCTTCTCACTAAAAATAAGACCCATTACAGAGACTGATTTGGGAGGTGAACTGACATCTCAGCATTGCTAGGGCATGTGTGTGTGTGTGTGTGTGTGAAATAGACAAAAAGGGCATGATCGATGCATCTCTGCCCAGATAATTACAGACCATGCTTATTTCTTTTAATCATCAGGAGGATGACACTTGGTGGCTTGCCTGCTTATTCATTTATTCATTCATTCATTAACTAACAATAATTATCAAGTAGTTCTAGCATACTAGACATCAGGGACATAAAGGTGACTAGGTTATGGTCACTGATCTTGAAAAACCTTCTGTCTATGGACCTGATGACATGCTGGAAAATACAATGGTGAAATGAATGTTCTGCCTTCTCTCTTTTGTAAGTTATAAACATGAACTGACGATGTGCTGTAGCTAATCATTATTAGATGTTGTGAACCTACCTTCTGTCTAATTTCCTATGAAAAAAATGGTCCAAATGGGAAAAAAAAAAGTCAATTTGTTTATTCCTTACTCTGTAATGTCACACCTCAAGGTAAGACTCCCTTGAAAATATGAAACTCTTGACATTGGCGGTATGGAAAAATAAAGTACATGTCGCTCAGTGGGTGCCAGGGACCTATATTATGTCCTACTGTTGGTTACAGAATTTTCAATATTTCCTTATCCTTTTTCACTCATATGAACTGCAGCTTATAGCAGTGGTAATCATTTCCTGTGTTTGAAAAAGAGATGAAAGCATTCATGGATGAAAGCAAGTTGGATTTAATCTCCTTCTCTCTCATCCAGTGCACTGTACTGATCATTTTCCAAAAAAACAAGACTTAAGCTCATTTTTGTCATGACAAAACTAGTTTCATAATAATCAGATGGCAATTCCTAGTGTACACAATTCTAATATAATTACTAGGAGGAAATGTAGAGGGAGTTGCAGGTTCGAGATAAAGAAAAGCCTGTGAATTTTGTATTAATGTCTCAGACTCTCTTATTTGTGCAAGTAATCAATCTTTCAGGGAGTAGAATAGTAATTCTTTGTGAAAAAAATGACAAGAGTCAGAGGAAGAAAGAAGATAATCTGAGTTCCATTCGGTACACAGCAGGTCAGCTGTGATTGACAAAGCTCATCACAAAACTATAGCTCACGGAATAATCCCAGTAGCAGAGTCTCATTTGCAGCCCAAGCAGTGTTAATGACATGTTTAACAGCTGCTTGTTGAAGTTTGGAATCTGCATTAACCCGCAGAGCAGTGAACAGAGAAATGAGGGAAAGTATTGAAATCAAGCCTTCATTATTCTGACAGCCCAGGTGAAAGGGTGTCTGGAGGTTGTGGAGAGGCGGGGAGGAGGGTCTGGAGGGTGGAAGGTTCAATTGCATGGGAGGATCGTCCTGGAGATGACAGGGTCTGATCAATAAACACAGAGGACTGCAAGAGCAAACTGACACACTCAACTCAGAGACAATGAGGCAGGAGAGTCAGGCACTTGGAAGGAAGTCCTGGCTTGGGACACCAAAAATTACTCTGGGATTAATAATCACTGCAGATCAACTTGGTGTCAGCTTTTGCCACTTTGGGAAGGCCATGGGATGCCACATCTTCGGGCTCCCTTCACCCCAAGAATAACATTTATTCATCCCAGCTCCAAAAGCAAATAAGTGTATGTACCACAGTCTATTTTCTAGACTTCCTAAAATAGTACTTCCTGAATTAGCTTAAATGAGCTACTAAATGCATTTTCCTTGAACGTGATTCTTTATAATGGCCTATTTGCTCTGTGGAAGTATTATCTCTGGCCTTGCCACTGGCAGAGGGAGTCTGTCACTGAGGACAAAGAATGAGGACATGGGGGAAGTGTCAGAGGTTTGGGGCAAATTCCAGCTTCTCCATATTTTTAAAGGTAGACTTAGGCAGCATGTGCAAATGCCCTGTGCTTCAGTGTTCTTATCCATAAAATGGGATTATAACACCCACCTTGTAGAGTTGTCATGAGGATTAAGTAAAATGTATAAAATCCCCAGTATATGTAGACATTTCATAAAGAGTCGCCATTATTTTTAGTGGGGTTAATCACTGTCAGTAGCCCAGATGTCGTCCGTCTACCCAAAGGATCTCATTGGCATAAAGTGGCATACACACACACACACACACACACACACACACCCTGTCTTTTGATAGAATGTCAACTCCACGACACCAGTGCATTTGTTTTTATTTTGTTCACTGATTCATCCTAAATACCCCAAATATGGCTGGCACATAATAGTCACTCAAGAATATATTTGCAGGTGACTAAACCTGCTATAATCATCAGCAGTGTCTTTAACCACACTCTATTTTGCTTCTACTTAAGCATTTCTTCATTTAAAATAAGGAAGAAGAAAAATTAAATTTTTGAATTATAGGATCTTGGACCTCTTTTCATCAACCCCTTTATTTGAAAATGGGGAATCAACTGAGGCCCAGAGAAATCTTGAGGTTCTCTTGGCAAAACAAGTTAATGAATGAAGAAGATTCCACCACATCATGGGAGTTCACAATCTTATGCATTCCTTTATGTATGGGATACTATTCCTTTAACCAAAGCATGAGACACTGAATTGCTATGTCACTGCAGTCCTCAAAGTAGGCATGCTCACAGGGCATTCTTTCTTTAGCTACAACTTTTTTTCCTCTCAGGTCTTGTATGTCCATCAAATGAGGAGATCAGAGAAGTCCCTGTTTTCACATTGTTCTCTGTGGAACTGGATGATTCTAGGGAAGGGCTTTGTGGGGTTGCTTTAAGTCCACTTCCCAACCTTTTATTCCATTTGAAGTAAAGCACTTCTTTCTTCAAAACTATTTTATATATCCAGATTTTACATAAGATTTGTTTAGGATTAAAAAGAAAAAAAAAAAAAAAACAGTCTCTCTAGATAAGTAGCAATGTGACTAAAAGGTCCCAAGTTGCAAGTCTACCTTCCCTCCTGTCCATTTGGACAGTAGAAAGAGTAAAGTCAATCTGTCCATAAGTCCCTGCTTTCTGACTGTGACATCCCCCAACTTCTCCTCCACAAAGGATAAGGGTCCCAACAGAGAAAGCAAGAGGGAGAAGATGGAGGGGAGGAAGAGGACAAGAAGACAAGAAGATGAGGAAAAGGACAAGAAGAAAGAACATGAAGTAAGAGGGAAAAAGCAAACAGTTCTGTAGTGCTTCCAACTTTCTAGGGTCATGTATTTCTTTACCTGTCATCTCATTCCATTGTCACAAAAATACTGACACCTTAGCACCAAAGGTATTATTTTCATTTATCCTGGAGGGAATCTGAAACACTAGAAGAAATAAGATAACCAGTCACCTCACTCAGCTTGCTTCCGTAAGGCAGCTTGTCTTCACATATTTAGAAAACAAGAATGATCCGATGGCTTACGTCTTTGAAGTCTCAAAATACAGTCAGTACTCCTTTCCCACAGATCACGGCATGTGGCTAGAGCAGCCAAACATCTTCACAGAACTCTGTCGCTGTGACCAATCCCATGTGCATTTTTCCACTCAGTGTCTGGGTAGTGAGGACTCTGTTGCAGATATGCTAGCTAGCCATGAGGCCAATAAACAGTTAATTTAGCAGGAGAGATCCTACTTCACTCCTTTTGTGGCATGCAAATGAAGATAATTAGATATTCTGCAATTGCAAGACATGCCAAGTGTTTAGAGCACTGAGGTTCCTATTTCTGGTTTTGTGACATTCTGGGATTCTCCCCCACTCTACCGCCCCACCCTCCTCTAAGACCTCAAGAACTTTCTTAAAATTCTTAAAATGTCTTCAAATGCAAATGGTTTCAATTCACATTTCACATATATCTACATATATGTTAGTATAACTGTAAATATTGATTTTACAAATATGCCCATGTATGTCTATTTTTAAAGACATTTACAGAGGTCAACAACATCAATTCTTTTAAAAATCAAATTTGGAGAGCCACCTGGTGGGGAAGTTTTGTGGTCTCCCTAACTTCCCCCCTCTTCTAATATAGTGTTCCCTCATTAATTATGGTTTATCCCAACCTCTCCCACCCTCAGCCCTAAAATGAGAGCCCCCCCCTTTTCTCTCTCTTTGATAGTAATAGTAATAACATTGACACATTACCTGCCATGCATTAGGTACCAAGTTGGATATTTTATAGGCATTATCTCTTATAACCCTACCAAAAGTGAGAGGGTTACTACTATATACCTTTTATAAGGGGAAATTAAGGTTTAGAGGCTAAATAAATGTCTAAGGGCACAGAAATACCAAGGGAGAGGATTGGTATTCAAACATAGTTTTCCCCTAAAGCCCACACATTGAAATGTGTGTCCCATGTCCTGCTGTTTCAGGATCTTCCCATGGATGAATGCAATCTTAATTCATTTAACCAATGTTTATTGAATGCCTCTTCACTGTTAGACACCTGGCCCAGCTGTGGATGAAACTGATAAAAGTCCCTGTGTTCACAGAGCTCAGTCTAGTGGGGAAGACCGACAATAAAGAAGAGGAGCAATCTGACACATCAATTCTTCTTTCATAGATGAATATTGCCAAACCTATTACAGACGGGAGATACTTGCCTTTCCACATAGCTCTCCTAGAAGTCCTCTGCCTGCTTAAAGAGAATGGCTTATAACTCGAGAAGGGAGGTAAGGTACTTTGGCAGGCAGGCTGGGGCCTTCCAAGGGAGCTCTGGAAATCAAACTTCCCAGCAACCAGCTTCTTGCACAATCCCTGCCAAAAGTAGTGTTGCTACTTCCAAAGTTCAGAAATCACTCTTTTTAAGTATTTGAGTCTGTGGAGTCCCAAGAGCTCAAGGTCTACAGAGAACTTGAAAGTATTTTGAGGTGCACAGGTTTGTTTAAGATAAAGATTGTATCAATGGGGTACTGAGGAACATCATCCAGACCTTCATGAGGAAAACACCAGACAACACCAGCAGGAGGTAAAAATACCAGTTACCACTAAGACCTTGGCATCTCCCAGGCTCTTCCCAAGAGAGTGCAGAAGATCTGGGATGCCACAGAAATAACTGGCTTTTTTGCCTTTGAGACACCTTAAGACCATGGACACAACCAAGCTTTTTAATTAAAATAAAATAAAATAAAATAAAATACAAGATGCAATTTACTTTACCTTATCCCTTTCATTACTGATAGATGCTTTAAAAAATAAATTTATTAAAGGTTTTAGGCTCTGATACTTATTTTAACCTAATAAAGCAGATTCAAAAAGAGCACTATTCAGATTCATCTGGGGACTTATTTACCAAGCATATATTTGAGGGTCCACTAGGCTATATTCAACCAGTCAGGCACAGAATGTGTTTATTTTGTATCACCGATGGTGAACTGCTAACATTCTCATATATAGTAACACTTAATATTTCTTATGAGGTTCAAAATAGGAAAATATTTAATTTATAATCCCAATAATATCTTCTCATAAAGTGAGACAAAAAATAAACTTCATATCTTGACCATATTCTTACTAAAATTCATATTCTTGATACTGTTTTCAATTGATAAAATACAATTCACCACAAGATATTAGTGCAAAAAGAAAGACAAGAAAGAGCTACTTTATGTATCTGTAAACATACCAATTCTTTCAGTCCCAATCCACTCCTATCCCAAGTAGAGTTTTAGGAGCCTCCGAGGCTGTTGTAGCAATTAGTGCCATTAACCAAATAATGTCCAGCTCTCCGCCTTCTGGAACACGGTAGGATTTCACTACCCCCCCTATTTGGAAGTAAGCTACAGCCATGTCACTGACTCTGGCCAATGAAATGGAAGCAGAAATGCTACCTCCAGGTAGAAGCTTGAAGAACCTGGTATGATTGACCACCTTCCCAGCCTTCTGCTTCAATGGTCCTGGAAGTGACTGTAGAGATGGCACCTGATTCTGCAACTGACCACAGTGAGCATTTTTCCCTTTGCTGGCCCAAGGTTGGCAATGTAAGCTAAGTAAGACAGAATCCTCAGATGGGTTAAGACACAAGAATGGGAGGGTTATTTGTTATGATGGCTCACCCTAGCCCATCCTGAGGAATACAGCTCAGAAGTGCCACACACCCTCCAAGTCCAAGAGCCAACACTTAAGAACCTTTCTGTCTTCTGATGAGTTCAGCACCAGTTCTATTCCTCTACTGTAGAGGTTGTTCAGGGTGGGAGATGGCAAACAGACTCTGCGGCCCCCAAAGTCCTGATTCAGAAACCTCATTTGATGTCTTGCATTAATTCACCAGCTATGTGCTCCCGAATCCCACCTCATTCCTCTGCCCATGAAACATCAATATTGTGGCAATTCACATTTAAGCGTTTCTTTCTACATCACATGGCAACCAAATAATTATAATAGAGTTAACCTTGCATGCTGCCTCCTCCCCTTCTGATATCTTATGGCAGAGAAATGGGAAACTGCTAGCAGAAGAAAAATGTAGGCAGCTGAGACTTTCTGTGAAGCTAAGCAGGTTGGCTTTAAAATCCATGGGTTTTAGGAACATAATTCCTGAACATAAATGTAAGCCTTCATTTCCACTGTTTATATATAGCTCAATAAAATAGAAATTGTGTCTTAGAGCTCACATTTAGCTCTCTTGTAACGGAAATGCGCAAAGTATTAATCTACTGCCTGCCCCTTTTCTGCTTCTGGCTGAGAATTTCCCTGGGTGTTGCTTGTGATGAGCCTGCTGGCCTCTATCAGACTCTGGAGAAGCAGCAGGTGGCTGAGCACTGACTTGAAAAAAAGGAAATGTGCAACATGATATTAAATGGGACTTTTCTTGTGATCCTGGCTGAGACCCCAAAGGAAAGGACAGTATGGAAAGAATTGCCTCCTTTATTCTCAAGGGCAGACAAACCATCTGTATTAGTGTTTTATTCTTGATATAATAGATCATGACGAATTTAGCAGTTTGAAACAACACAAATTAATATCTCCTTGCTTTTTCATTCATAAGTCCAGGAAAGCTTGATGGGTTCTCTGCTTAGGGTCTCACACGGTAAAATGAAGGTATCGGCAGAACTGGGTTTTTATCTGGAGGCTCTGGGGGAGAGTTTGCTCTCTGGTCATTGAGGAGGTAGATCTGCACTTGTTGAACAGAGGTCCCCATTTCTGTGCTGGCTGCCAGGTAGGGGTCATTCTCGCTTCTAGAGACCACCTTCATTCCCTGGCTTCAGGCTCCCTTGGTCTTCAAAACCAGCAGCAATGGGTTGAATCCTTCTTATACTTTGAGTCTCTGTTGACCTCATTTTCTACTTCATCTCTCCTGCCTCTTGTCAGAAAAGATTCTCTCCCTTTAACAGTGCGTGTGACTTGATTGAACACATGGGAACAATCCAGGATTATGTCCTTTTCTAAAGGGACATAACCTTAATTATATCTGCAAAGTCTTTTTATAAATCTACCATACATATTCACAGCTTCACAGAAAGTGGTCCATGGACCTCTTTGCTGGGCCATCCTATTGGTACCACACCATCTGTCTTCGTTTGGGCTGGTATAACAAAGCACCATAAACCAAGTGGCTTACAAACAACAGAAACTTGTTTAACACAGTTCTGGAGGCTAAAATTCAGGGTGTTGGTATAGTTGGGATCTGGTGAAAGCCATCTTCCAGGTTGCAAATGGCTGACTTCACCTTGTATCCTCACCTGGTGGAAAGAAAGCTGGCTAGCGGTCTGGCCTCTTTTTTATAAGGTACTAATACCATCCATGAGGGCTCTAGCCTCATGAACTAATTACCTCTCCAAGGCCACACCTCCAGATACCAGTCTATTAGGGATTAGATTTCAACATGTGAATTTGGGGGAGACACAAACATTTAGTCCATAACATTATCTATGTCTCACTAAGCTAAAGGGTAGCCAAACCCCAACTTTGTGGACTCTTTACCAATCACCATCCACCAACCTATATATGGAAAGACTAGAAACTTATTGGGGAAGTGGGGATGTGGAGAGAGAGAGGTTCACCTGAAGACACACATGCTGGCATGTGTCTCTAGGGAGAGAACCATTTTACTGTCTCAAGGGATGATATAGAAGGATGCTGACACTCATCTCAAGTCAAGTGAAGGGGCTTTGTGGCCTGAGGAATGATGAGAATCTCTGGGAAAAAATTAACCTGAGAGTTTGAGGAAGCCAGAGACCATACCTCTGGAAATATCTGAAGGCAAGGGGCTACGAATGACCACAGAGCCATGAAGACAGGTTGCAGTGGGAGAGCTTGCTCTCCTCATATTGGGCAAATCACGGATGGCTTTCCAAAACCTGCCAAGAGAGGCTTCTCAGCAGAAAGAGGCTGTAAGCCAGAGGGCAAGATGGGCTGTCATTAGGACATAAGAAAGAAAACATAGTGGCCAAGTTGGTTGACAGTAGTGTGATGGTTAATTTATGTATATCCCCTTGACTGGCTCCTGGAATGCACAGATTAAAGATTTATGCCGGTGTGTTTGTGAGGGTGTTTCTGGAAGATATTAGAATTTAAATCAGTAGACTGAAGTGTTCTCCCCATTGGGTGGGCATCACCCAATCCACTAAGGAGATATGAACAGAGAAGTTATGAACTCTCTCTGATTCCTTATCCTGGGAAGGGAATCCACCACAAGTTATTTGAAGTAGTGGTGAGAAATCATGAAGTTGTTCCCAGCTTGCTCACTAAGTCCTCTCCATTTGATAAACCAGTTACATTTTATTTCCTTTATGAAACATGGAAACATGAAAATTCATATAAATATATTCAATCCTGTATTTGAAATCTAATTGGCATATAGTATGTTTAGTTTATGGGACAGTCTTCTGGAAAATGAGGTACCACAACACTTGAATAATTCTAAGAAAGAAATTCTGGCATACTTCCCTACCCACTGCCTTGTATGCTTATATATCAGAGTCTTTTCTTGACTCCAAGATGGAACTCTTGAAAAATATTGGTTGGAAGACATTCAGTATTCAGATATGTTGGGATGTATTTGAGATAGGAGCTCTAACTTATGCATTCATGGGTTACCATCACGGAGTTTATTTTTATTTATCTTTTCGAAGATACTGAGAAAGGCAGCAATATCTGTAGAACTATGAATTCTCTAAGTAGTATCTAATCTCTCTCATCCTCAACTTTATTTTTTAATCAGTAAAATAGAGACATTAATGCTGAGCTTACAGGAATGCCGTTAGTAGTAAATGAAATAAAAAACATCCATAAACATTTGAGCACAGTACATGGTGAGTGCTCAAGAAATGACAGTTATTAACATATACAATTCTCTGCTTGGAAATAGATGTAGATATTTTTAGTGCTATAGTTGCAATGCAGGCAAATTGAAAGCTAATTCATTCCATAGATTTTTATTGAGCATCTGAATGCTGGGAGTACAAGGTTGAGGAGATACACACTCTACCTCAGGACATAGAGATACCTAATTTTTTCTGAAGAAATAGGCAGAGAAGATATTTGATTCACTAGGAGAGACACGTGTAAACTAGCAATACAATGCAGTGTGACAGTTGCCTTGCACAAATGCACAAACTACTCAGACCCATAGATAAGTGAATGATGATGCCGTGTGGAGCACTGAAACGGCAATAGAGGTTAAACAAATTAAAAAAAAAAAAAACAGTATCTCAGAAGGAAAGTTCCACAGAGTCTTGAGCAATACTGATCAGGTGGTCACACGGAGAACCAAACAAACATCTGAGTTGTGGCAAAGACAGTCACCATCCAAAAGGCTATAGTAGCAAGTGGAAAATTGAAGGGGTGGACAGGATCAGACTTTTTTTTTTTTTTTAAGATTTATTTATTTGAGAGAGAGAGAGGGCATGCACGGGGTAGGAGGGCGAGAGCCTCCATCTCAGCACCCATGAGATCATCTCCTCAGCCAAAACCAAGAATTGGAAGATTAACCAACTGAGCCACCCAGGTGCCCCAGAATCAAACGTCTTTACGTTTGGACACTTGACCAAGCTAGGGGAAATTTTCTGATTAGATTATGTTTGGATATCAATTCCTTCCTTTGTTTCTCAAATCCCTACTTAAAATAGACTGAACACATTGAACCCCCCCGCCAAAATGTTACTTAGACATGCTAAAACAACTCCTCTTACAGACACAATGAATGTGTTGATCCTCCATATTTCCTCGTGAGTAATCTCCTATGTTGTTTAATAGTATCCCATTAGGAATTAGCTCTTTGTGCAAAGTTGTTTTCCCTCCCTTAATTTTAGATGCTAAATGGGAGAGATTTTCATTTGAGGCGTTCCACCAGCAAAGAAGTCATTGACCTTCCACTTTCCCCAGAATTAGATGGCTTGTCCCTTGTCCCAAGGGCTATTTGCTAATTGCACAGATACTGGAAGAGAATCCTTTGTCCCCTTAGCTTAGTTTGTCATGTTTCCAGTCAGCCAGAAACTATTCAAAATTCATCTACCATCACAGTCTTCCTGCAATACATTTGAGTCTTTCTGAAATGGGAATGATACAGAAGAAAGGGAATATGCCCCAGTTACAATAACATGTGTTTTGTCTACAATATTTCAAAGAACCTTTTTGCATTATTTTTAAATTTTATCAAGATAAAGATGCTATGTTACTTTCACTTAAGTATATGCAAACCTCTTTAAGTATAGTAACCCCCTTTTAGGGATAATTATCCCTGAGGTAAGAATCCACTGTTCAGACAGTGGTGACTATTATTCTTTTAATCCTGTCTAACACACCACATCCTAAAGGCACACATTCAAGAACACTGAGCTATTAAAACATCCAACCACAAACTGAAAAAGATTGTATACATTTCTAAATAAAGTTTTTTAAAGGAATTTAGTTTACCCATATATCTAGAATGTATCTCTGTAATCATATCTCCATAACAGAATATCATTTAAGGTTTATGATATTTTTTGAAAGATTTTACTTATTTATTTGACAGAGAGAGTGAGCACAAGCAAGGGGAGTAGCAGGCTGAGGGAGAGAGAGACAAACAGATTCCCTGGTGAGCAGAAAGCTCACTCAATCCCAAGACTTTGGGATCATGACCTGAGCCAAAGGCAGGCACTTTAAAGACTGAGCCACCCAGGCACCCATCAAGTTTATGAAATTTAAATTGTAACTATAATTGCCTATATAAATTAAAATTATAATTATAATTGCCTATATAATAACCATTCAATTAGAATTTGAAGAATTACATTTCTGTTGGTCTTTTTCCCCTTCTAAAATAACTTTATTACTTATCCTTCAGGCTGGGGTCAGGGGACAGAATATGTATGACTTTAGAAATGTTGCTATGTGTCTACCAAGAAGAATGGAACTCACAGAGTTTGCTCATGAGAGATTGACAGATAGCTATATAGACAATCTTTCATTTACGTCCAATTTGAATTGATGCCTTACTTGAAAGTTTCCAATCAGTTGGCCAGAGATGACTGGAAATTATTTTTATTTATTTAGTTCTGTAATTTAGAATTTTCTTTCTTTCAATTTCCTTTCAATTTGAAATAGAAATGAACTATAATTTATTCCTTTATGTATCCAAGAGTCTTCATTAGTATCTATATGAGACATCCTATTAAACAAATCCTGACTCCTACTTAGTAGCACAAAGGTGTGACCTTGATCAATTTGCTTAACTCATTTGCTTCTCTTATCAGTAATATGGGACTAGTAGCAGCTCCCCTGTGAAATGGTGATGACAAGTAAAAAAGGAATCCCGTGGAAAGCACTTAGCCTGGCACCTAGCACATCGTAAATAAATATTAGCTTTTATTATGATTATTGTGGTATTTTGACTGTTGTTGCTATTTTATTGATATTTATTCCTAATAATTATCCCTAATGTGTTTCAAAGAGAAAGCCAATTGTGGAAAGTGTGGAGAAGAGACACACTTCACTCTTAGCCAGGATAAATTCATTCTTAGGCAACAGAATAGTATCCAATAGTGTCTGGTGTGTACGTTCTAGATGTCCTCCTATTCATTTTTTCACTTACAGATGAAGACACTAAGGCAGAGGGAAGCAAGGAATCTTGCCTCATCAACAAAACACTGAATGGGAGAGCAAGAATGTGAACCTCTGCCTCCAATATCCCAGCCTCTTTTCCACTATAAGCAAATTCCAGTCAAGCTTTTACTTAAAAAAAAAAAAAATACAAGAAAGAGTGGTTCAATCAAGTGTGAGATTTTTAAGTCTAGTTTGTGATATATCCAACATTTCATGGCTGTGAATTAAAAGGAGGGACAAAGAAAAGGAATAATATGAAATAGCAGGTTTTTATTGCATACGTCCTATAATATATAAAATTAGGGAATAATATTATAGAAAAATGGAATATTGCCATAAAATTAAGTACAATGCTAATGTTTATCCTTGTCCTAAAAGATAAAAATTAAGAAATATTTCTTCAGAATTCTGAAACCAACCATTTTAAAAATCATTTAAAAATTACTACTAACATTCTGCCTATTTATAGTTTTTCAGTGGAAAATGGAACTCTGTGTTCTTGAAGCCTCTTTTAGCACTATTTCTTGTATGAATGGTTAATTATTCTCTTCTAGCCTCTTTATCAATGTGTGATGTCCCAAAAGAGTAAAGTAAAAGCAGACAAATTTATTTACATACAGGCAGTGGCATCAAAAGCAAAACGAATAATGTCCAAAAAAAGGAATAAAAATAAACAATGAATGTCAAACTAGCAAAAGCAGAACCAAAATAGGAACTTCTAGGTGAGAGTCATGGAGAAGAGAACAAAGTACCTACACTCCTCCACTCTGACCACGTGGGTTTTGCCACAAATTTTCAAGACTTCCCATCCATCTGTTGCTCCAAACCATTCTTTCCCCCTCAGGTAAATATCCTCTAGGTGCCAGGAACATGTGTTCCTGACAATATAGTCCCATCACTTTGCGCTAATACCAAAGTGGGGGGAATACTTTCAAGCCATCTCTTCTTCGTCTAAAAGACAGAGAGGATGGCAATTGAATTTGGTCTTGAGGGACTGATGGTAGAGGGAAGAAATAATCCTCTATGACTTAACTACCTTATCATAGGAATTCTTTGATAATCTGCACCCCTTTGTTACTAAAATGTAAACAGAGATTGATGGCCATAGAAGGTGTATGCTGTTCAGGCTGCTGTATTTTAGAGTTTCAAGGGATCAAAGTCCTTGGATTGAGGGAAAGCAACTTTTAGTGGTTAAGCTGCATAACTTGAGGAGGTCAGAGTTACAGACATTTTTCAATATGTGCCAAGGTTCTGAGCCTAAGGACATGGCAGGAGACAGCTCTATTTTCCCAGTTTTAGGATTTTATTGCTGAGACCTCCTAGACTGAACCGTTTACCCTTAGAAGGTTTTTACTTGCCCTTCTCAATGCCCTAAATTGAGCCTCCACAAAAATTATCTATTAAAGTCCTTACTTCATAATGCAAAATGTGACTTTATATGGAAATAGTATCTTTAAACACATAGTTAAATTGAAATGAGGTCATGGAGGGGTCTAATCCAAGATAACAGATGTCCTTATGAGAAGAGAAGAGTAAGAAACAGATGGACGTGGAGGGATCAACATGCAAAGACACAGAAAAAGATGGCCATCCATAAGCCAAGGAAAGAGGTCTCAGAAGAAACCATACCCCTGACACCTTGAATCAGACCCCTAGTCTCCAGGACTATGAGAAAATCCATTTCTATTATTTAACCATCTAGTCTGCGGTAGTTTGTTATGCCAGCCCCCACAAACTAATATACTGAAGATTTTTTAGCAATTCCAATAAAAGAATATTCTTTTAACTAAAACTGCTAAGGCTAACTTTATTGAATACTTATTATGAGATAAAAACATCACATCAGTATCTCTATACCTGTGTCAACATCTATAAAACAGGGATTTCAATTGTACCTGTCCTGCTGCAGTGAAGATTGAATTCAATAATCTCTTTTACTGCTGGGCTGTCATCATCTTTAAATCTTCACAGTAGTCCCATGGAGAATTTGTATCCCCATTTTACTACCCCATTCAGATATAATACCAAGACCCAAATCCTAATGACACAACCAATGCGCAAACCAAAATTTGTACTCTCTCAAGTATTTAAATAATTAAGTAATGATTCTGTTAAAGAGGAGGGCACTGAGGCCTAGAGGCAGCCTGGGGACTCAGACATGAAGAGGTCAATGATGTGCTCAGAGTTGCAGATGACTCAGCACACGGCTGAATGGGTAGCAGATAGAAGTTTTGACTCCAGAGGTCCTGCGCCTAACCGTTAAAACTCACTGTTCCTTCCTCATTTGTGTGTGGAACAAACACTTTTGGTGAGCCTCAGCTATCAAGAAACCATCAGTGACATACAGGGCATCAGTTTTTTGTTTTTTTTTTATAAACATATAATATATTTTTATCCCCAGGGGTACAGGTCTGTGAATCGCCAGGTTTACACACTTCACAGCAATCACCATAGCACATACCCTCCCCAATGTCCATAACCCACCCCCCCTCTCCCAACCCTCCTCCCCCCATCAACCCTCAGTTTGTTTTGTGAGATTAAGAGTCTCTTATGGTTTGTCTCCCTCCCAATCCCATCTTGTTTCATTTACTCTTCTCCTACCCCCTTAACCCCCCATGTTGCATCTCCTCTCCCCCATATCAGGGAGATCATATGATAATTGTCTTTCTCCAATTGACTTATTTTGCTAAGCATGATACCCTCTAGTTCCATCCACATCTTCGCAAATGGCAAGATTTCATTTCTTTTGATGGCTGCATAGTATTCCATTGTGTATATATACCACTTCTTCTTTATCCATTCGTCTGTCGATGGACATCTAGGTTCTTTCCATAGTTTGGCTATTGTAGACATTGCTGCTATAAACATTTGGGTGCATGTGCCCCTTTGGATCACTACGTTTGTATCTTTAGGGTAAATACCCAGTAATGCAATTGCTGGGTCATAGGGTAGTTCTATTTTCAACATTTTGAGGAACCTCCATGCTGTTTTCCAGAGTGGTTGCACCAGCTTGCATTCCCACCAACAGTGTAGGAGGGTTCCCCTTTCTCCGCATCCTCGCCAGCATCTGTCATTTCCTGACTTGTTAATTTTAGCCATTCTGACTGGTGTGAGGTGATATCTCATTGTGGTTTTGATTTGTATTTCCCTGATGCCGAGTGATGTGGAGCACTTTTTCATGTGTCTGTTGGCCATCTGGATGTCTTCTTTGCAGAAATGTCTGTTCCTGTCCTCTGCCCATTTCTTGATTGGATTATTTGTTCTTTGGGTGTTGAGTTTGCTAAGTTCTTTATAGATTTTGGACACTAGCCCTTTATCTGATATGTCATTTGCAAATATCTTCTCCCATTCTGTCAGTTGTCTTTTGGTTTTGTTAACTGTTTCCTTTGCTGTGCAAAAGCTTTTGATCTTGATGAAATCCCAATAGTTCATTTTTGCCCTTGCTTCCCTTGCCTTTGGCGATGTTCCTAGGAAGATGTTGCTGTGGCTGAGGTCGAAGAGGTTGCTGCCTGTGTTCTCCTCAAGGATTTTGATGGATTCCTTTCTCACATTGAGGTCCTTCATCCATTTTGAGTCCATTTTCGTGTGTGGTGTAAGGAAATGATCCAATTTCATTTTTCTGCATGTGGCTGTCCAATTTTCCCATTTATTGAAGAGGCTGTCTTTTTTCCATTGGACATTCTTTCCTGCTTTGTCGAAGATTAGTTGACCATAGAGTTGAGGGTCTATTTCTGGGCTCTCTATTCTGTTCCATTGATCTATGTATCTGTTTTTGTGCCAGTACCATGCTGTCTTGATGATGACAGCTTTGTAATAGAGCTTGAAGTCCGGAATTGTGATGACACCAACTTTGGCTTTCTTTTTCAATATTCCTTTGGCTATTTGAGGTCTTTTCTGGTTCCATATAAATTTTAGGATTATTTATTCCATTTCTTTGAAAAAAACGGATGGTACTTTGATAGGAATTGCATTAAATGTGTAGATTGCTTTAGGTAGCATAGACATTTTCACAATATTTATTCTTCCAATCCAGGAGCATGGAACATTTTTCCATTTTTTTTTTTTAAGATTTTATTTATTTATTTGACAGACAGAGATTACAAGTAGGCAGAGAGGCAGGTAGAGAGAGAGGGGAAACAGGCTCCCCGCCGAGGAGAGAGCCTGATGCAGGGCTCGATCCCAGGACCCTGGGATTATGACCTGAGCCGAAGGCAGAGGCCTTAACCCACTGAGCCACACAGGCACCCCACATTTTTTCATTTCTTTGTGTCTTCCTCAATTTCTTTCGTGAGTACTTTATAGTTTTCTGTGTATAGATTCTTAGCCTCTTTGGTTAGGTTTATTCCTAGGTATCTTATAGTTTTGGGTGCAATTGTAAATGGGATGGACTCCTTAATTTCTCTTTCTTCTGTCTTGTTGTTGGTGTAGAGAAATGCAACGGATTTCTGTGCATTGATTTTATATCCTGACACTTTACTGAATTCCTGTACAAGTTCTAGCAGTTTTGGAGAGGAGTCTTTTGGGTTTTCCACATATAGTATCATATCATCTGCAAAGAGTGATAGTTTGACTTCTTTGCCGATTTGGATGCCTTTAATTTCGTTTTGTTGTCTGATT